>NC_133819.1:108734632-109053520 GCF_047830755.1 Zonotrichia albicollis
CTTCCTTTTCCCAGTAATTAATTTCAGTTCAAGAATTTAAAAATCAGATGCAGTGAAGTTTAATTCATGTCTGTAAGTACACAAGAATGGAAAAATATGCAGCTTTTCATAGGCTTCTAGCAATATACAGAACTGTGTGTGTAAATTTCCAAAAAGCAAATTACAAAGGCTCACATAAAAAAAAGCAAAAAACCCACTGCCTTGAATAAAGACTTTCTGTTTGTTACTGGTGCAGGAGTGGTATAATATGTATACTATCAGATATCACTCACTTTCACTTGCTCCATTAAAATAGCCTATACAAATGGGAAATATTAGGTACCTAATGGGAAATATTAGGTACCTTACATGATGCAACTCAACAGCAATTTCATGATGGGAGCCTCTTTACAATGGATAAAATGGTTTCTGCATTTATATTTTTCAAATTTTCTAACAATACAAAATCTTGCTACAGTAGATTAAACAGAAAAACAACAGTTTATGAAATATGACCTCCAAAAGACTAATTGCAGAAGAAATATTCATTCCCAGTCCAATAAATCCTTAATTTTAAATGTCAGCTGCAAAACATAAATCCCTTTAATAGATTTCAAACTGTGGTGACGAAGTTATAATTGTAGGGTCCAGCCCACTCAAAATCAGTCCAATGCACTCACTTTGCATTAGCCAGTCTTCTGGGTTTTGGGGTTTTTTATGTTGTTGTGTTTTAATCTCATCTCCGATCTTTTAGGAATTTTCCATTGCATTCCTGAGCCTGGTTCTGGATTACTTTTGGCTCAGGTTGAATTGAATCTTGTTGCTATTCCTCAATAGATGTCTGGAGTGCAAAGTCTAGTTGACCATAACTTTCTGTGTCGTTTACTGCAGGGTAGCATGCACATAAAGACCCTCAAGTAATACGAAATAAGAGCCTTGACCTCAAGACACAATAAAATTGGTCAGTTTAGTTGTAGCTCAAAAGGTCACTTTTTCTGGGACTGCCTCTGAGGGCTTTTTTAAACTAATTATTACCTTTGATTTTAACTTATTGTTTGTTAACAGAAGAGAGAAAGAAAAAGGTACAACCTCCCGTTATTATAATTTCAACAGTTTGAGTGGCATGTATTTAACACTATGGACGTATGAAAAGACAAGGTCCCTACCTGAGGAGGAGCTTACGGTGTTAATTAGACAGAGAGCTCTGTGAATAATAACAGCAGGCAGAGGAGAGATTTATATAAGAGTGTGGGAATAGTGGGGAGGTGTATAAGAGAAATATGCAGAGTTGAGAAATATTCTACCAGTTGACACTAATCATGATACTTTTCTTCCTTGTTCTGTTTTCATGTACGTATGGTAATAGTTTTGTTTTTTCTCTATTTGTTTGCTTGTTACTGAGCTGTTCATCTGCAGAGCTCTCCTCCTGATTTCTTTTTCTGTTCTTGATTCTAGTGCAATAGGTAATACAGGTAAATTTTTATTCTTCTGCTCAGCCATGGAAAATAACACTGAAATCCCCCAAAACGTTATATATACTTCCCTTGGCAGTTTTTCCACAGCAGTCTACTGAAAAGTATGATTCACTATTAATAGAAAGCATAAATGAACTTGAAATTCTGGGCTTTTTGACACTACCATCTCCCAGAAAATCTCTGACACATCTTTAGAGGTTTGTTTGTTTGTTTGTCTTTTGTAATAAGATGTTTCTAAACAAAAATAGTGTTTGCTGTCAATTTATTTTTCCTTCTGCCTAGTTGTGTTAGACAAATACAAATATAAAAAAGAAAAAAAAAGAGCTGAACAGCTTCTTTCCACTGTTCTTTAACACAGAGAATGTGATGCTACACAGGCTTTATTCTTTTTAAGTGTTGAAAGTAGGATGATATCAGAAATAGGAATCTCAGAAAAGGTGATGGATCAACCTGAGAAATTAAACTGCAATCAATCAGGAGGACCAGATGGTGTCCATCCAAGAGCTCTGAAGGAACTGGAGACCAAAGCAAGTGAGATGCTAACAAAAATATGCAATTTATCATTAAAAATAGCTACTGTACCCGAGGGCAGGAGAGTGGCCGAGGGTGTCCCTATCTCTCTTAAGAAGGTGCTAATGATGATCCTGGGAATTATAAACCAGTAAGTCTAGTATGAGGAAACTATTCAGAGAATCAGTAAAAATAATGTACTTAGGCACACAGGCAAGTAAAATCTGCAGTGCTTCTGCCTAGATTTCCTCAACCCTCCTAGAACTACAGGAAAGAGTTAATTAGTAGTCGATAAAGTAGAACCAGAAGATACAATTAATTTAATGTTTCCAACATCTTATGGTAAGGTTTCTGAAAAGAAAAACACAGCAGATCCAGAATTAAAATCCATCTATGCTGTAAGTACTGAACAAAAGAGGGAAATCAATCCCCAGAATTTTAGAACTATTAGAATTTTGTCCTCTGAAAGCATTTTATAAACACTATCAGATTACTACAACTTCCTAATGAGGTTATAATAGAGATGAAGTAACTTACCTAAAATTGTAAAAGCAAGCTGTGTCAGAACCAGACTTCAGTTCATGAGCACCCAAGTTCCAGAGCTGCATTTAGGTGACTAGGTGACAGCATCCCTTTCTCTAGGTACTGCAGAAGAATCAGTGGTCAGTAGAATCAGAGAAAGAGGTAAACTCAGAATTGCCCCTGGGATCAATAATGGCAATAAAGATGGTTTTGTTCAACTTATTCATTAGAAAGCTTGGGAAAAAGGCTTCTGAAGTAAAGAATGCAGAATGTGATTTCACTGTAACAGTCACAGCCTGCTTTCTGGTGTTTAAAGCCAGTGCCTGTTGCTCTAACAGGGAAATTCGTGGGGGTATTTGGCCATTTATTAAGTTAACTGAATTCAGACAAAACTTGAAGAAATTCCAGAACAAGACAGTGAACTAAGATAAAATGGTGACATGATGGCATGCAAAATTAAACAGACTAATGCCGAGGAGTGTGTGCTGGAAAATATTTTCAAGAACTGATGGCTATTAATTAGCACAGGAAAATCTAAGCATCATTTACTGAAAATGCTATTCAGGATATTGCAGGAGCTTAGAAAACATACACAAGCAGAGAAGATATCCAGTATGAACAAAAAGATGGTTAAACATAAAATAATACAGTGCAGTTTCATGAGTAAAAACTGCATTTCCAGATATTCTGTTATATTTTAGTCAGTGAGTTATAAGCAAGGCACACCAAACCAAGGAAACATACAGAGAAATGCAGTAAACATGACTAATGAAACAGAGGAAAGCACCAAGAAGGCAGATTTAAAGGAAGAGAACACTTAATTTAGAAGTAGAAAAAGAAAGAAAAGTTTGAAGAATTTCAGGACCACATAAAATTCGAGATGATGCAGAAGACCTCAGGTGTTGCTGTCTGGTTTCTTGCTTTTTACAAAAAATAAGTGGAAAGCATATTGAATTTAATATATGGAGATGTGTTTATTTCATCAGAATATGTAGTTAAATTGTGGGATTTTTTGTTTCTGCATAGGATTGAGGAAAAGAGCTTTGGGGCAATGAGGGAGTAAAAATTAGAAAGTGAAAACAAAAGGAAGTGAAAAGAGAAGGACTAGCTCTTTGTCATGTCCTGCAGTTTCCTGAGACTCTTCAGCTGCTCCTCCGCACAAAGGGCACAAGGCCAGTGATATGCAGGTTTGGTGAAAGGGCACCTCAGGTTGCAGAGGAAGACCTGAGAAACAGCCATCCCCTGCAACATGGTTTTCTCTCTAAAACCATTGCTTTTTCAGGCAGAAATCCAAATAGCTGCTGCTATAGGTCTGCCTAACTCCCACGGCTCAGTCTGAGCAGCCCTTTTGGTCTGGGGTGAGGGACAGAATGAGGCAGGAGGAAAGAGTGGCCAAACTTGGAGCCTGACTCCCCTATGAAGCCTAAGACTGTGCTGCTTGACATCCTTTCCAGCCCTGCCAGTCTCTCCACAAGCATGCAAACTGTGCTCCCCAGAGAGTACAGAAAGCAGTGGGAACTTGATGTGATTCTCCTTGTGGAATTTCTCAGCACTTTTTTCTTCCTTGGGATTTTTCCCGAGAGATCAGAGTATTTAGCCCTTACTTAGCTTTATCAAAGTATTAGACATTTATTTGATTAAGTACAGCATCTGCAGCCACACTAGCTAGAATAAAAATTATAAGGGCTATCAATCCTCATACTTCAGGGCATAAGCTGATCACCAGCTGGGGTCGAAAAGAAATTTCCCTCTGTGGTATAGTATTGCAATTAGGTGCATTAGGAGGGGGTTATGCCTTCCTCAGTAGCCTCAGGCATTGGCCAGTGTGAAGCAGAGAGATACCAGGCTAGAAGGACCACTGGTCTGTTCCAATATGGCAATTCCTTTGTTCTTAGGGCTGAATGTTCCTGCTGCCAAGCCGCCCTACTTTGTCATAATGTCAAAATCCAGCATTAATTATAATTCTGAAAATGAAGGAATATTCATGAATTATTATGTTGGCAATAACCGCATGTAATGCAATAAAGACAAAAACAGTGTCTGCTGCAGAGTAAAAGGAAGTTGACAGCTTCAAGCACAAGGTGGTTTCTGTTTCCAGTTACCCTCCAGAATTCTTTGCACCCCAGAGTCAACACCTTTGAGAATAATGAAGTAATTACAATTTTATTTTACCATATTCTGACAACAGATTTGATTCAACAGTGTCTGCACAGTTCAGACAAAGCAAAACACTCCAACAGTTTGACTATAAAATGCTGATAATTTTTATGTGCTCAAATTTAATCCCCCAAATGGCATGATGGCCTTCTTGGTAAACCAATTTTAAATGAAAATTTCTTCTGTATTACTCTGTTCTGGTTCCATCAGCGTTTTGATAGAAATAAAAAAATAATTTAAAAAAAAGAAAAAATCCTATAGCTGCTTTATTCTTGTCATGTTCTTTTTCTAAAGCAACTCTCGGAGATGATTGCAAGAGTACATTAAAGGCATGCATTTTTGAAGTTAGTCAGTTGTCAAAGTGATCCTGAAGGTTGACAATCACATTTATGACAAATATAGAAATCTAAAAGAAATGCTTACAAGCAATTCTGCATTCTGGGCAATGATTTGGTTTGAAAATGCATCCAGTTCAAGGGTTAAATGAAAGCAAAAGCAATCACTTCATCCATGTTTTTGAAGAAAATAAACCAGCTTGATGTAAGCTAAATGAAGGGGGTCTGTGACTTAAAAGGAATGGACAGATAGAGAAAAAGGTCAGAAGATTAAATTTTCCCTAAGGGAAAAGTCATTCTTTGGAATCATTAACCTCCTTCTAGGTCACTACTGAAAAAATCAGCAGGAAATCCTACTGCTCCTGGAAAGATGGGTGCATCGTATACCACCCACTGACCTAGCAACTCCATGGCAAACATAATTGTGCTTACAAATTCTCCTCCAGGCATGTTTGGTTTTACTGTGCCCATTTTAAAGCAATATGATCTTTTAGCTGAACTCTGAAGTGTATCTATAAAGACAATATTCCAGGGGCTTGGGATGTTAAAAAGAAGGATCACTTGCTTGAACGTTTTTTGGGGTATTTTTTTTTTTTTAATGGAGAGAAATGTAGAAACAGAGGTTTTGAATTTGAAAGTTGGTCAGTGACATGTTTTATCCATTAACTGTCTCTCTTTAGGACTGAAATTAATAATGGTCATTGTTGTGATGCATTTTAGTGAATTTCTACACCCTAAAACACATTGCTGGGATCAAGTGTACGTATCAAAGTATCTTTTTGTCTCAGAGAACCTGCATCAGAGTGTGTTTTCAAGGTTTCAGTGTCAGTTGATTCTGCTCCTTAGAGAAGTCAGAGAGTAAACAGTACACCAAAGAAGAGAGCTGGGGTCTCATGCAAGTCTTCCAGAAAGCATTTGGAGGACGTTCTATTGCATTTATCACAAAATACACAGATGAACAGTCTAACTAGTATCAATGGCAACAAGTCTTTTGTCATGACCAAGGCCCAAAACAAGCGAGGGAAACTACCTCTGGTCAATTACCACAATATCATGTGGAAATGCTCATATCTTCGTTGAAAAGTGGCCTCTTTTTCTTCCCCTCTTGCAACAGAAATAGAACTCTCAATCAACATAAATGCAAATTCATATTTGCTTTTGATGGAAGCTCCAAATCCACCAAGAATTGGCAAGGCAGGGGGATGCCTGTAGCTCTGCAAAGTCCCTTGTCTACTTGGAGACTGTAGGCAAAGCCTGTATCATACTCCAGAATCAAGGACTTAATCTTAAGAACTTTTATTACTGAAAAATATTCTGGCAACTATCTTAAAATCCTTTGTCTCTGGTCAGTCAATTTTTTTTCCTAACAGAAAGGCATATTCAGAAGAGAAACTTAATATGGAGAAAAGACTTCAGCAATTTAGAAGGATGTTACGCAGTAAAATCTGAAAATTTTGGATTGTCTATGAAGATATCTCAAATCTCAGGCCTGCTGGATGAACACTGAGCAATATTTTTTCTTAATTTGATGTTTTCTAGATCCATTCCATTTACATATAATAAGTGAAAAAAGAAAAGTACACAGAAACATTACAACCAATTGGTGTAAAAAATAACAACCAATTGACTGCCCTGGTAGCAGAAGGTGTCTTGATTAGCTTAAATTTATGAAATTGTGCATTTCATAAAACACCACTTTTCACATGTAAGCAAGATCTTTGAAGATTTCAGAAAACAATGACATGACCCCTGGAGAATAAAGGCATTGAAAGAAGTAGCTAAGAGAAAGACAAATAAAGCATCATTTGTGGAAATTAGCACCCTTTACAAAGCCTCAAATAGGACAGAATCACACAGAGTTCACATTCTTCATTAAAACCATGATTTTTACTCATGTTCGCATGACTGAATAGCCAAGGAGCAAAAATCTTTTCCTGAATGTTAGCAGCTCAATTACCTAGCGTGAACAAGGTAAGAATTTCCTGATATGTGCATGGGAAGAAAAAGAATCGTGTGGCTCACTTGTTTGCTAGCCAAAATGGATTTCAGAGGCAGGAAATCAAAAACACATCACAAACCTTGTGAGGAGACTACACACATTCACTCTGCCGATATTAGTGTCTGTCAGGAGGCTGTCAGGCTCAGGGAGTCGCAGCTCCCTAAAGCAGTGCTTCCCCAGTGTCTCCCCCCAAAAAGCATGGGTTTGGATCATACTTTGCTAGGAAATAGTGAGGAAATATCACAGTGTTACAGCTGCTTAGACAACTCCCCAAATTCAATACAAACCACGCTCCGAAACAAAGCAATCAAGGAATGTTGCAGCAGAGCCCTAAGCTGAGCAGCAAGATGCAAGATTTATTATGACACAGTGCAGGGGATATCTGAAATGGAAGTCAAAGCATTAATGTGTCTTTCTTTGCCTTCTCTCACCCTCCCTGTCTTCTTTGTTCTTTGTAATTCACATATGTTTATATAAATATATATATCTAATTGCTTGTTTTCTCAAGTGACACTGCATTTAAAATGATTGAAAATTTTAGGAGGTGAGGATTTCCTAAGATCTTTTCTACTTGTTTTTCCTGTGTTCCAGTGTTCTCTACCCGCAGGACACTGAAATGCTGAAATTTCAGCAGTTCATATGTTTGCCTGCCCACCTCTTTAATAAAAGGGTTGTGTTTCTTTTCTGTCAACACCTATTCTTTATCACACATCTCTGTTATCATCCAGGAAAATGTTGGCATAGCCTTTTGGGGGATTTGTTGATTTTTTTTCTTCTTTTAAATTCATTTCTATAGCTGGGCTTTTCCTTTTAAGTCCCCTTAATTTCTGTCATCAGTTTCAACCCCAAAGTTCTCACTTTCACAAGACAATAAGCTATTTTCACACATGTAAAAAGCTCTGTAAAGTGGAATTGCAGATGTCACATTTACATGTTTATGTTTTCTGTTTCTTTTTTTTTTTCCTGTCTGTCTCTCAGTTCAGCTCTTCAAGTCCAAGATATTTCAGTGTAGCTGAGAGACTCCCTCAGTTCTTCTGCCCAGAGATCTAGCTTTACAAAAAAAGCAGGTATCTCAAGCTACGTGGCAACTTCAGTTCCAAGGATAAAAGCAACTGCTGTAAAATCCAGCACTGACCCCGTGTACAAACGCTCACTGGCTCTCACACACGTGACCCATAAACCAGTGCAGTTAATTTTCCATACGGTCCTGTCCCTTTCTGTGTGGAAAAGAAAAAAGAAAAAAAGAAAGAAGAAAGAAAGAAGTAAAAAAAAAAAAGAAAAGGCTGTGAAAGGTGAGTTTTTGAAGAAGAAATCCCTCTGAGGCTCCTCTTGCTGAGATTCCCCGCTAGGATTGCAGGGGGCAAGAGAAGACCTGCTTTTGGCTCAGTGGAGTAGAGGCCGTGGGATCTGCCCCCAAATCTGGCAGCTCAGTGGGATGCCATGACCTCTCACCCTGGAGCCTTGGCAGCTCAGCCCCATTGTTCTTGGGGGCAGGGGGCTGGAGACGCTGGGGGTGGGGGTGAATGAACATCACCACAACTTTTGTGGCTCTGGGAAAGAAGATCACCTCCATGTGGAGACCTGGAAGATGTCAGCTGGCACATATTTAGTGATAGCATTCAAGATTTCCAGGGTGCTCAGGTAATATAAAAAACCCCATGAAAGTAAAAACATAGGCTCATTGGAAGTGGCATGCACAAATTTAATTTGCCTCCTCCAAGTACTTTTGCCTGCATGTGCATGAGTTCCTGGTATTGTCCCTTCAGCCCAGGGAAGCAGAAAGGCCACGAGTGAATCATTCTACCCTGAGCTCCAGTTACTTGCTCCACTCTAACCTGCAACTACCTGCTTCTCAGATTTTTCAAAGGCTTCTAATTTGGCCAGATCAGGGTCTTTTTTCACAAGAACAAAAAAAGCTCATTGCTGTCACCAAAAGTGACACCCTCCTCATACATCTCCCTCCCCCTCCTGCACATCCAATTATCAAGTCTCTTTTCCAACGTATGAGATCTCTAGAGCTTCTCAATGAAGGGTTTGTAATAATTCTTTTAACACGGCAAAACACCACATTATTCCCCAAACATTAATGTTGCATGAATGCGAGACTTCTTTTCCCCATGAAATTTCCTTTTTGATTTTACAAAACAGAAAGTGCAATTTAAAACAATGCTAATGGAGCTCATATCTTCCATGATCTAAAATTATTTTGTGTGGTGCCAATAACTAGCTTGCTAAAAATGCTTGTCTGAGGAACCAACCTGACCTTGAACAAGGGCACTCAAGCCCTTTCTGTCATGACAGTGTCCTTCTGAGCACCCAGCAAAATATCACATGGTGTTTGGCCATCTGTATACAGAATGACCAGAGTTTCACATTTCAGATCTGCTTAACACCCTGTGCCACTCAAACACTTGTCACTAGCTAAATCCCCACTTATTGATATGTTTACATTCTCCCCATGGTGTCTTTCTGTTGCTGTTCAGGACATGAACCATTTTCTCCCTCTGTGATGCTTCATTCAAGTACAAATGCCTGAACTCTTGAACAACCTGAGGTGCAGGAGCATTTACTTGCAGGAGAAGGCCATGGCACATTCAGGAAGGCAGATACAGAAAAGACAAAGGGTCTGTCAAAGTTTTCATGATTTTGCACCCTCTTGGAGACGTGAAATTAAGGGGTGTCTGGCCAACAAATCATATAACCAAGAGAGGATTTACTGAGGAAAGATAATATGGATATACACAATTAATTCTGATAAAATTACATCATCTGAAGAACTATTTTCATTGAAACCAGCATCTTGCAGTTTCTGTCTATGGAGTTAATATTTGAAGACTAGAGCTGTAATACACTTCAAGACACTTTCTTGATTTCATGGGGTCACTCTACTATATTTTCTTGTTTATGTAAGTTGTAAATGATGTATCTGATACATCCACCCTGAAAACTGTGTTTTTAACCAGTTCGTGTCATTATTAAATCTTAGCACTGCATTCCATGTTGACATCTCATAAAAACACCTCCATGCCCAGTTTTCTGCTTGGGTGTCGTCACTCAGTGATCATGAGAGCATGAAACCAGATGCTGTTCCAGGTCGGTGTAACTACAGTTTGGCTAAACAAAAATAAAATGGCTTTTCATGCTTATTGATCTTGATTTTTTTGGCCATTTTTACACTTCATTTCCTATAAGCTCAGTAAGGATGTGCTTTGTAAAAAGAACTGAAGTTTCTTCTCTCAGAGGATTAGACATTTCACATTTTAGTGACTCCCACTAACATTTCCATTCCCCCCTCCCAGAAGCAGCCCTTTCCATTGACTTAAAAAAAAAAAAAAAGGATTGATCTTTAAGTAATACATATGATATTAGTTTTTCCGTTTTAAAATAATCACATTATTGCAGACATTTTAATAGCTGTAGAGGTTGCTATGTATTAACATGATTCATGGTCCTTGACAGCAGTGTCTCTGAAAATCCCACAGGAATGCAAAATACAAAACTCCACACACGTTCAAATTTTACTGCCTGCAGCTAAAAGAGAGGAAAAAAACTTAAAACTGTTGAAACCCTTCAACTTTAAAAGCATTAATAGATGGTCCCAGGGGATTAAATCTAAATCTTAATGTGTAAAAATCAAGTTAATAACCACAGAGATTAATATGGTTGCATTTGATTATTGTGATAATGCAAACAATTAGTACTGCTAAAGTGAGATATATTAGCCTCCTACTTGCCCCACACACATCTGCAAAGCATTGGAAATAAATGGAAATAAAACATTTTACTCTGAAAGGTTTTTCTTTTTTCTTTTTGCCTTTGTCTTATTTTCTCTGTAGCTGACTCATTTTTAAACTATAATTGTTAACATTTTATTTTTAAGCCTCTCTGTTTATAAGACTCTCATAAAATTGGTTGCCGTAATCATTCATTCCATATTGTCAGCAAATTATGCATTCCTTGCCAATACAAGTAAATAAATAAATCTTCTAGATAAATGACATGACATTTTTTTTCCTTCTTTCTTTTAAGGACAAAAAAAAAATGCCATGCAAATGTATTAGCTTGAGGAAAATAAGAACTTCTTCCTAGTCTACTGTTGGTTTAATCCAGAACGCCCTAGGACTGGAACCAGGCATCTAATCCAATCTGTGTTATAGGTGGAGTTGGAAGTGCCACCTATACTTAATGCTTGACACTTCCCATTATAAAACCCTTTTTTCAGCTGCAAAAAACTGTGCCAGACTTTCCAGTGTTTGACTAAAATTCCCCTTGCTGGATGAATGCCTCACTTTGATTTATTTGTTGTTCTAAAATTTTAGTGAAAACAACTCAGCAATTTCCAAGAACAAGATTATAGAAATTATATTATTTTGCCCACATCAAAAAGAAAGTCCTTGTGACCATTCAGTCTATTAACTCTAATATACCCATCCCTTGGAGCATG
This sequence comes from Zonotrichia albicollis, assembly GCF_047830755.1. NCBI lineage: Eukaryota > Metazoa > Chordata > Aves > Passeriformes > Passerellidae > Zonotrichia > Zonotrichia albicollis. Next base: position 108,746,054 of record NC_133819.1, read on the forward strand.
GACATTATATTTGGCATAGAAGAGGACCTGCCTGGTGTCAAGAATGTGAAAACAGACCAGCTTTGGCTAAATGCTTAGCCTTTGCTCAAGTTCAGTAGACATTCTCAGGAATTTGGCAGGAATGTCCTCCAAAATCTCTGTCTGTACCAAGCACACTCCAGCTCCCAAGCTTCAGGCTCTGAGCAAAACATGCCCCCTTACTGCTGGTCCTGGATTCTGTGATTGCATGTGTTTAGGCAAGGGATGTAGGACTGCAAGGAAGCGGAGGCAGAAACCTGGGGCTAGATGTCAATGGTTTGGGAGTGTGGAAGGAACACTGTGATCCTGGCTTGGCAAGAAGCACATGTGCGGAAGGAAAGGGAGCTCAGGAAAGGGGAGAAGCTTGGTGACTTACTGCCTTGTGGGATGGTGGAAGATTGAAAGCAGGATGAGGAGCAAATGGATGAGAAACTGGGACTGGATCTGAGGTGGCTAAAAAGTGAGCTGCAAGTGAGAAATCCGGTGAGAAAAGCCTGGTGGTGAAGGGAAGAGGCTGGAAGGTTGGAAAGTAAACAGAATGTGCCACTGGCTGCTTGTATACAGGAGCTGGGATGGACCCCAACAGTCTGGGTTATGCACCCAAGAAATTACCCACAAAGTGAATGGCTCATTCCTCTGAAGCACTGCTGTGCTGACAGGACAGCATCAGCCACCTTCCACTGCCTTGAGTGGCTGAGGTCAGCCCTGTTAGCATGGAGATTTCAGTCCTGCAGCTAAGCCACCATGATGGCACTTCTGAGGGGTTTCCAAATTGCCTTTTTAGACAAAGCTATAGGACAGTACATGAGAAACCTTTAAAAGCTAAGTATCACACAATAAATCTTTCAAAATGTAGGAAAAATTAAAATTATATATGCAGCCCTAACTTGTCCTCCCCTTATTTTTTCTGCAGTATGACAGGGATGGACTTGCCCGACAATCAGTTAGGAAAAGCAGCAGAGAAAGATAAACATATGATTTATGTCAAGGCTGGAGAATAAGGAATTAGCATGCAGGAGGAGGAGGGAAAGCTTCGTAGATGATATATTTGTATGTTGTCTTACACAGAGGGTCTGTCCTTGCCTTTTCCTCACCTGAAATGCTGTGAGGAAACACCAAGACCTGGCTGTTCATTTATGGCTACTTTCTGTACTTGGAGAGCATTTGACTTGGCACTCCAGCAGTCTCCTTCCCAAGTGCCACTTGTGACTCCATCTGAGCTGTGCACTGACGATACACGTGGCTGCACAACGCTGAGCTCTTTGACAACCCAGGCCCTGGTGACTTAGCTTGGCCCTCTAGAATTGGTGTGAATGCTGGCCTTATTTAAAGTCTTGTTGCCTCAGTGCCCCTTTCGAAAAATGGGAATAACACCAACCTAGCTCTTGCATGAGTGTTGTGAAAATGAATAAATTACTATTTATGAAATACTGTAATGATGAGTGCCCATGAGGAACAGCCCATGAGGAAATTAATTATTCTATCTTTGGAACAGGGCTTGAATAGTGAGCAGTAAATAGGATGTAGGGCCATTACAGTGAATAATGAGAATGAAGCAGATAAACAGCATCCACTCTGTTCAGTGAATGAGGCAAGGGCTTGATGAAGAAAGCATGAGGTATTGTGGTGGTATGGTAGAGGACCATCCCAAGGTGTTTGGTAGAAGAAGGTAACTCTGCCATACAGCAGCTATAGAGTGCTTGGGCCCATGTCACCATGACCCCAAACCCTTCCCAGCTCTGATGATGGGCATGTACCACACAGCCTAACATGCCCTGTGAGCTCACCCTCCCTCTCCTACAGTTCCTAAGGCAGTTTCTGAGTCCAGCCAGCCCCCGTCTCCTCCCATCTGACTCACAGCTCCAGTTTCCTTGCTTGGCCAGGCCCTGACTCAAAAACTGCTTCAGCTTCCCTCCCTTCATCCATAACCATTAACCCCAGTTCCTATAATAACAGGAAAAAGCACATTCCTAACACAGACACCTTCCTCTGTGACATTCCTAACGCAGCTCAAAACCAAGCGATAGCAGAACTTCAAAAAACACAAGGAACAATCAGAAAATATCCACAAATATATGTAAATCTGTGTGCATTTTCTAGCCTTAGTAGCAACTATAGGTTTACAATGACATCAGAAACTTTCCAAAATTGACTCAATATGATTTCAGCCCAGTGTTTATTTGGAGTGATATAGATTAGAAATTACAACTGAAAATAGGATTTCCCTCTAAAATACCTCAGCAATCACAATCAGAATATCTGGCAGTCCTTATCATCCTTGCAGAATATTGTTAATACTAGCATGCTTAAGAAAGAGAATAAAATGCCTGTTTCCTGGCGTTGGAGCTGGAGGGCAAATATACCTATATGGTACACTATTTTTTCATAAAGTTACCTCAGCAGTAAGAACCAGTCAAAACCAAATCCAAATGTAGCTCATCCTAATTTCAGTTATGCCAAACTTCAAAGAAACCAGTGGAAAAGAATCTATCTTTTAACTTGCAAGCTCAGATTTAAAAACCTATTTTCAGAGCATTCTCCATTTGTTTCATTAGCTTTCAAGCCAAATGCCTCTCAAGATAATCTAAGGCAAGGGCTAATCCAAGATTTCTCATTTTAGGTGCTAAACTTCTAGCTCATCTCTGAGTGAGTTTCTTAAATGCAAGGTTTTATAAACTTTGAAATTGTCTTCATAGGATTAATGACTATTTTGAACACTTGGAATTAATGGTTCTACTGTGCTCAGGGAGGGAAAGAAACTTAAAAAAGAAAAGAGAAACATTTAGGAAGGAATGTCTCTTAATGCTATGCAAGCTCTTCTGTGAAAAGGAGGGCAAACCCCAGCTTTGGGCTAATGCTGGTGGGTAGGAGAGCCACCAGACCAGCAGCTGCATTCCCTCGACTGTTTAGAGGAATACTTGATGCTAGTGCCACCTTTTATGCAAGTTGCTTGAGAAGCAAAACATGAAAGAAGAAAAAGGAAAGGGAAAGAGACCCAGCTTCATCATTCCTAATGGTTACTTCTGCCTTGGGAAGGAAATAACTGAAAGGAAGAAAAACAGCAAACCAAGCTGGGCCTCTTTTGTTCTTCCACCTTAACTAGGATGGAGCCAGGAAGAATAAATAGCAACCAGCAGCAAGTGTTGCAGCTCACGTGAAGCAGTGGAGTAGCTGTGCAGTCAGGATCAAATATCAGAGGGTCTTTAATACTGTGGCACTTTGCTTTCTGGTTGTGCTCTGCAAAACCAGTGTTAGGTGGCACACATGGAGCTCCATGCAACCAGTGTCACACCAGCAGTGCTCACACCTTCAGCATGTGACTGGGGTGCTAGCATCATAGGCTGAAGTGCAAATCCATGAAACCTTTTGATCTCTTCTTCCATGGACAGCTCAGACACACAGTTATCACTATGCCATGACATTTAGTGCAGCTAAGATGGCATGGTCTGCTCCAAGCAGTACATTTAACCCCCTGCCCTTGCAAATAAATAACATTAATGATCTGTCAGACCAATCTGCATTTCATGCATTTACCTCCTGTAACACCATCACAGGAAGCAGCGTGAGCTTCATGTTTTCATGTCCTGGAGTCTGTGAGGCTAGTCAGTCTCATCACTGGGATGAGGGCCCAGGTAGACCCAAACACAGTAGGCAGAAGGGAACACAGGTGTCAAAGAGGTTTTTGTCTTACTGCTAATGATGGGGCAAGTCTGCTCTGAGAAACTGATCTCAAATATTGTCGCAGCATCTCTTGGACTGATCCACTCAGGAACCACCTATTAGTGGGAGAGGCTGTAGAAACAGACTTTGTGGATGATCTCCAGGCTTGATGACCTTTGCTGTGACATATCCTGTCATAACACGCCACAGAAAAAAGACCACTTTGTGACATTCATTTCACTGACTCAGCACCAGAAATGTGTGACCAAGGGCATGAAGGAAGCTAGTCCATCATCAGAGAATCCTGACAGGGTAAAAATCCAGGACTCCTTTACATCCAGGGTGCATGACCTTGGCATCATCTACTCCAGCCAATTCACCAGTCTATCAATCTACACATATTATTTACTTGTTCCAGTGCAGCAGTGTCTTGCTTGATATAAATGCTGCTAGTCCCTATTTCATTTCAGCTAAACTCCCATTCTGCTTCCTATGCTGCATTGAGGGTTGGAGCAGAAGGATAGGCTTCTTGTAAATGGCAAACATCCTGAATCAGCCATAAAATGTGCCCTGGCAGCTAACTGTAAAACGGTTTGGGTTGGAAAAAAATTTAAAAATCCTCTGGTTCCAACCTCACTGCCATAGGCAGGGACACTTTCCACTAGACTCAGTTGCTGAAAGCCTTGTCCAACCTGGCCTTAAACAGTCCAGGGATGAGGTATCCACAACTTCTGTGGTCAACCTGTTCCAGTGCCTCACCACCCTCACAGTAAAGAATTTCTTCCTCATGTCTCATCTAAACCTACTTTTTTCAGAGTAAAGTCATTACCTCTTTTTCTTTCACCACACACCCTTGTAAAAAGTTAGGCAAATTTTCCCTTAGCCACTAGGAACAGGACACAGCTGTATAACTGGCATTGGTTTGGGTTTGTTTTTTTGCTTCTCTCTCCCCTTCATTGTTCAAAGATTTAAGGAGTGAGGCCCTCATTCCTTTTACACTAAGCTGCCAGGTTGCTAATGTTCCCATGGATGGCTTCCTATATCCTCCAGATGTTTCTAGGAACAAAGTGAGCTTGGCAGGGTGACACCAGAGGTAAGTGGGAAATAAATCAGCTGGTGGAATGGGTGGCTGAGGTGGCGCCTGGAGCAGCAGCTACTGCTCCAAGCTGCTCTGGGTAAGCACTAGAGCAGGAGAGATACAAATTCAGAATTTGTACAATACCAGGATCTCTCCTGAGCAGGGTCCTGAGTCCTCAGTGGATAAAGGGAGATGGAGCAGAGTGAAGGCAGGAGGTGCAAGGCTATGGGAATGGAGGCTGGGAGGTTACAGCGAGGGGAAGGTGAGGGGCTGGTTGTGTGAAGCCGGTGATGGACAGTGACGAGCAGCAGTGGAGCGAGGGGCAGCAGCAGCAGCAGCAGCAGCAGCAGGGGTGCCCTCTCGCCTTGCTGCAGCTCCGTGGTGCCTGTGAGCAGTGACAGGCGGCAAAGCAGCGCAGCTCTGTCCCTGAGCAGCCGGCAAGGTCACCGGCGGCGGTGCCCGGCTCCCTCCCTGCCGCGCCAGGAGCGCCTCTGGAGCTGTGCTGGGCCGGGCTCTGAGCGCCCCGGGGATGCTGCCAGCTTATTTCCCTCTGCTTATGGCTTGGTGGCCTGGCCCAGGGCAGCACGGGCAGCCCGACGCTTCTCTTTCACGTATGGAGAGAGATGCCTGGCTAACCTGCAAGGTGCTGCCTTTGCGGGAGCCAGGGACACTGCAGGAGGTGGCTTTTGCCCCATCTGACAAAGTGGAGGGAAACCAGCTGGGTTCCCAGTCAGGGCTCCAAGCAGGTTTGCTGCCAGAAAGCAGGCATCAGGGATTCTGCACTGGGGAATTTTGTCAGTGTCTGTATATTTAGTCAGATTTTCCTGTAATAAAACTACATTTTAGGCACTCTGATTTTGATAACATGGGAACTGGCACATAATTTATGTTTCCAGAGCTGTTTTTCCTGATTCTGAAAGAGCTGCTTCCGCAATATCTTTCGTGAACAAACCTTCATTTTGTCTTTCAGCACTTTTTTTTCCCCCATAAATTTTAACCATTGCTTCCAGTGCCCTTCTCCCTGGACTATGCCCAGCCACAGTGGCCTGGGTTTGTAATTATGGCAAAAACTTGTCTCATGACTAGGCGATGACTAGAGATAATTCCCCAAAAGAAACACCTAGAGAAGAATGCCATTTCTGCACTTTTCCTCTCCTTTTGCTTGGATTCATCAGGCTGCTGCTCATCCTTTGCTTATTATTTTTAACCCTTCAGCTGTACCTTTTCTTTCAAAATGAAATAATTCTAACTATAAGAGTGCATTTACAATATGAAAACAGCTGTATTTACTATAATACTTCATAAAGTCCTAAAGTGACTATAAATCACAAATTAATATCAGCCTACTTGCTTATCTCTGAATTTGTCAGTATAAACAGTATGTGGGTCTGACTCATTCTGTATGAACAACAGAAATATCTGAGCCTCTTCCAGAAAAATGGCAGGAGGTGTTGTGCTTCTGTGTGGTTTTAGATTAAGATGAACCTCCACTGGAGAGGAAATGCAAAGTCCTGCACTCAGCAGGAAAAATTGCTGGAACTCCATCTTTTCTTTTGGGTCAATTTGCTTCATAGCTCAGTGTCTCAATGGCAAATCTGAATGATGTTTTTTTTTATGGTCAATATTTAAGATCTAGGGATTTAATTCTCAAATATTAATGACATAATCTGTATATAATTAAAATAAGACTAACATATTTTCACAAAGCACAATATGCATTTAATATTTTTCTTGCCTTTTTTTTTCAGATGTCTGCATTAAAGAAGAAAAGAACTAAATGAAAAATAACTTATGTACAGTGAAAACTGGACTATGTAATTTTCTGGCACGAGTCATGCATCTCCTCAGGGTGAAAAGCTTTTCACATCACAAGACACATGTTTGACTGTGACTTATCATTTCCAGGTTAGGGATATACTTGAGTTCCTTGACATGCTACAGACCATTCATCATTTCAACCTGTGCTACTCTTGTTTTTGAGCTAACTTTTTAGTGCTAGTGAATTTGGTATAGAGACGTCAGCAAAGGAGTGACATGGCTTCCTTTAGCATGGTAAATGCTGTATTTCAGTTTGCTGTACACACTGAAATTCACTGTGCCCTCACCCCTCTGTGTGAGCACAGAGGTTCTGAAATCTGCCAGGTTTTGTGTATGTGTGTGTGTATTTGTGTGCATGTGCACATGTCAGGCAACCTGGGCCACCATATCATGCCTGAGTCTGTGAGTCAGCTGATGCATGAGCTGAAGGTGAAAAAAAATGCTATTGCTCCAGTTAGGAAGCAGCAACCATAAGTCACCCTTAGGCATCCTCGTCTGGGGAGGAGGGAGAATGACACCGTAGCCGGGGAACGACCAATTCTCCTTGAGCTGTAAGAGCAGAACAGCTAAGGTGTCCTCTGGGGAATCCTCAGCAAATTCAATGGGTACTTTCAGCTGGCTTTCAAGTGACTCTGCCTAGCTGCTTAGCTGTAGCTCCTCTGTGGGACTGAGACCAAACTGTGCACGTGTGTGTGTGTGGGGGGAGGAGGGAAAGTAGAGTTTCTATTCACAGCAAAATTAGCAGTTCCAGAAGATAAACAAGGATTAACTTTTCACTTTTTTTTTTTTTTTTAAGCTTAAAGAAAGCTTTACTTTTTTGGGGGTGGGGGAGGATGGAAAGACAATAGTAGCAGAAGGATCCTATCTGTGCCAGCTTCACCTCTACACAGTGCCCACTTATGCAATTTCAAGCACAGTGTAAGTGTTGATGTTGTGAGTATACTGCTAAGAGATGTAACTGAGATATGCTGAAGCAGTCATTAACACTTTGGACTCTGAGTCAATCTAAAAATCCATAGAGGAGAAATGGGGGTCATGAATATTTTGGTCACCTTAAAGGGGTTTAATGTAAAAGGATATTTTAAATACTGGTACACACCTAACTAGTGCCAGATATTAAATGTAGTCTTGCATCAGTAACCTTAATCCTAGTAGTAAATAACAAAAAGTCTCCTTCCCCTCAATGGTGTTGAACCCCAACACCCAGGTGTGCTGCTCCTTACAGGGGTGCCTGGAGCAACTCAACACCATTGAGCCATGGGCAAGTGAGCAAGAGACCAAGGAGATCACCTGGTAAGGGGGAGTCTATTTATGCTGCTGAGTTGTAATAATATGGCTGAAACTTGTAGTTCTCTCTTCTTCCAGTCAGCAATGCTTCTTGTGCCCCAGCTGCAATCTGGAGAGCCACTGGGCTCTCCAATGGTTATACTGATGTCTCAGACTGAGTCCAGGATCAGGCCAAGGCTTCTTCAGGGACCCAGGAAGCATAATTTCTGGCTCCCACACAGCCTTCACCTGCAAAGCTCTGAGCAGAGTCCAAAATATATTTTGCATACAAATTAATGAGATACATTTATAGCACCCCTTAGACAGCTTTATTCTGTTAGTGCTTACCTTTATTACTGTGTAACATACTCAGCTCTCATTGTCATAAATTGTGCTCTACTTTTGAAGGGGAAGAATAATTCCATATAAAAGATAAATAAATATGAGGAACAAAATGTTGTCAATTCCTGTGTGGCTACCAAAACAATGGCAAAGTCATCCCATACATAAGTAAAACCTCACTTCCTGACACCTAGTAATTAGAATCTTCATCCAACTTCTGCATGCCCAAAGTCAGCATACATTGGAACATCCCTGTGCCTCACATGTGCACAAGGTAGTAGGACAGGGCATTAACCACTGCGCCTTAGGGGATTCCACAGACTTCAGATCCTCTGGGAAAGGTGCTGCTGTGGCTCTGAAATCATCTGTACAAGCTAAATGAAGTTTTATCTCCAGCAATATCCAGATGATTCCAAAGATAGGTGGCACAGTTAAAAAACAAATGGGTGAAAAAATGTCTTTCCTCTGCACTTGGCCGACTTAACCTGTGGGTTGCTGCTGTGATGTGAAAGTGTCCACAGCTTTGGCAGGATATTTGCAGTGCTTGCTTTTGTGCATTTTTCATACGCACGTATATAACAGCCAAGGGCCCCTTGTTTTCACTGTGCCCAGGCCAGTGAGATATTGTTCTGCCTGCCTTGACTTCAACTTGTACAGGACTAAATGGTGGCAGAAGCTCTGCTCTGCAGCCTCTCCAGCCCCTTACCCCTCCCCACTAAATCACAAGTCACATCCCAGAAGAAAAAGGTAAATTTTGATCAACAGCACTTTAAATGAACAAATTGGACAATGAACCACAACACCCGAGGGAGGGTGAACACAGGCATTTTGCCACTGCTGAGGTTTCCCCCAGGTGGGGAGAGGGGTAGGGCATCTGGGGGCAACCTTCTTCCTTACCCCAATGTGATTCACCGGGACTCGTGAGTCACAGCTATTAGACATCAGGGGAACACGTGTGAAGAGGTATTATTCAATGTGAGTGAAGGTTGCAAAATTGGATTCTATGGCAGGAAAGCTTTCAAGTTATATTAGCCTATGTCTGTGAAGAATTTGTAAAAAATTCACTTTCTCTAAAAAAATACAATTTGATAATATTTTTTACAAATACACAGAAAATGTGAACCATGTGCACTTTATAGGAGTTGTCCCAACACATCATTTTTAGCAAAAGCCCGCTCATTTAATGGAATTTTCCCTTTCCCTTGCAGCAGTACAAATTGCAGTGGTGGGTATGGATGCTGGAGGTGACCCACACAGCACTGGGGACCCAGGGTTTCTGGGCAGTGCCATGGAAACCCCTGCCCTCTGCAGGCAGAGCTGCTGGTGCTTGGCCATTTATAATGGATGGTAGTGAATGCTTTGAAGTGTGTCATCGAACTGCTCACTGTAGTCTTTTGTTACAGTCTTGCCATGCTCAACACAGGTGTGTATTCAGATAATACACCCTCCTTTCCAATCCTACAAATGTTTTATGATACATAGACAAAGTATCATGGAGAACACCCCAGTGTAGATATTCCTGTCTTTTCAGAAAAAAAATGGTGTTCTTGGGATATAGGATAGTATTTTAAAAAAATTAAATTCTGTATCTCCTTACAGAATCACTATTGTCTACCATTCATTACTAACTGCATTTATGAGTAATGGAATAATTCCTTACATGTGAGGATAAATGTACAGTATTATGGCATAATCAGGTAGGATGTATTTTAGCAAAGCTTTGAGTAAGTGAAATACTGCAATTCAGAGGTTATCTGGAAGATCAAATCCCCAGTTAGAAAGCTATATTGTTGCCTTCATTTTCCTTTCCCATCCCCATGAAGGCTTAATTGGCAGGTAGCTTACAATGTGATCATCTAGCTTCTTAGGATGTTCTTTTTTGTTACAGGTTGTTTTTTTTTTTTTTTTTAATGAGCATTTTCTCAAGGGAATTAATTATTACTTTGACTGGTATATTCATATATTTCTATCAAGAAGTTTTATAAATTACCAAACTCTTGACACAGTGTGCAACCATAAAAATCACAAAGAGTATTTGTACTTCTTTCAGTTCCCATTAAATATTTTTTTTTAATCAGAAGTTTATTCCCCTCTTTGTTAAATGGCAACATTCAGTCAATTGCAGCCAATGTCCAACGTACATGTGCTGTGATGCTGCTACAGGTTTACCAAAGCTGCCCTGTAAGAAGAAATACATGTCACCAAGTTAAATGAGCTCGAATAAATGAAGAGTTTCATCACTGCATGGGCATCATTGCTGCAGAGAGAATACTCACTGTAGATTTGATACTTTTCTACTTTGTTTACATTTTATGCAGAGCTTTTAGAAGCATGCTCACTGTGAGGCACTCTGTGGGAAAACCAAGTTTCAGTACCAGTCGCCAGATGAGGAGGGGGCTTAGTCCCAGGGCCTCAACTCCATCTTTAGACTTCAGTTAGTTCAAGGACTGAGACAAGCCCAAAGGCTTTTGCAGTTACTTATCTGCTGACCCTTAAGGAACAAAATTTTCCATAGCTGTGCTCCTCCAGAGCCAAGTGTAACACAACAGCCACATGCCTATTTGAGTCCATTCAGAATTCACAGGGAAGGTGCTGTATGTCCTTCCTAAGCTTAACAAAACCTCTTTTTTGCATCGTTTTTCTTTGACTTCTTGCTGCCATTACCTATATTTGCACCCCTTTTTTTCCTGCATAGAAGCAACTGTCACAAAAGACTTTGTGTTTCTGGCATACACATCATCATTTTTTGGTGCCCTTCCTAGTCAAGTTTCTGGGACAGGAGTCTTCCAAGCCCAGTGTTTGGTTTGGTTTTGCTTGTAGTAAAACCATTGAGCTGGTTGGTACAAGGAGGAGCAGGAGGATGTGGGTCCTGCCAACAGCCTGGGCTCTCCCCATCAAGGTCCTTTCCAACCAGTGAAACTTCCACAGGGAGGCCTGAAAGTCTCCAGTGGGCATTAATGAGGAGGCACCTTGTTCCCTTCTACTTTCTCTCCTTTCCAGCTGAACTGGCTTGCTAGAATTAAAGTTACCATCGGTGTTCAAGTTACAGCTTTCCTAACAAATGAAAACAGCAATTAAGGCTGCCACTTCATTCCTAAGTCACACCATTTTGTCTAATTGCAATATATATAATACATAAGATCATGCTGTGCTGGGGGATATATATGCAATAACTGAACACAGTGGCATGATTTAGGACAGACTGGCTTTGAGTTTCTTTGTGTGAGCAGGTGGTGTTTCCACACTGCCTCAAATATATTCATCGTGACACTATAAGGTCAAACTTACCCCTTCTGAGGGCTTGGCTTTATTACTAGCCCACAAACTTCAGATGAGGCTCTCTTTCTAGGTTTTCCAGAAGGTATTCCCTGGTTTGCTCTCAGCTCGTCTGTCCAGTGGGTATTTACACAGGTCTTATGCTTTAAGGGACCTCCCAGGGCTACTTTAAGAAAATTGCAATAGGTAAACTGGTTCCTGCTAAGATGTTACTGTCCATCAGCTGAGAGGGGGTGGCCATCAGTGTGCTCCTTGCCCACACCATCTGTCAAAGAAAGAATTGGCTTACACCCTCATATGCCTTATAGTGGAAGAAATGAAAATATAGTGCTCTGAACACCCACCTTAAGAAAGGGGAGAAAGTGCTTGCAGTAACTACATGGCCTATTTTAATATAATCTCAGCAGTATGCAATCCTCGAAGAGAAAGGCACTGAGGTAAAGATGGGACAGGCTGCAAGGTGAGTTTGCCAAAGGCTGATTGTGGCAGAGTAGCTGGATAGCTTTCTTCTCTGAGATAACAGATTTTCTTGACTAAAGAAATGCAGTAGGTCTCATCTCTATGGACTTGTGAAAAGTAGGTAATAAGGTGCCACATGGGAAATTATTAGTCAAGCTGAAGAAGCTGGGAATTAGTTCAAAAAGTATAACATGGATAAGAAACTAACTAAAGGGAGATGTCAACTGATAGTGTTGAAAAGGGAGATTCAGCCCTGGAATGAGGTTACCTCTTGCCAGGATGTGGGCTTACAAGGTTATTAGGACCCAGCCTTTATTTGTGAGCTTCATTTTGAAACTGCAGTGCAAAAAGTAGGACTGCACTAAAAAAATTGAAATTGCTGGTCACAAAAATCTATGAGACATCATAAAGAAAGAGCTAGAAGAACTGAACCACACCCAAAGTGCAGAATTGTGTTCTTGGAGGCAGACATTGCACAAACATTTGCTTTTCAGCTAGAAATGGCATTGGAAAGACTAAGAAGTTCTTATTGGTCCTGCTGTGGCTCCAAGTTGGCAAAGAGATGGTAGCCATAATCCCCACATGGATGATAGTGCCCACAGAGGCACAGCAGTGTCAGCAGCACTGAAAGGACCATCTTCCACATTCAGCAAGCAGCTCTGGGTATCCAGGACCTGACTCCTGAGAGACGGGCACAGAAAAGGGTACAAGGGATGGAGGGAAATAAGAACCCATCTGGCTAAGGGGCCACATGAAAATGTGACCTGTGCAGTCAAGTAAACTCAGATGGAAAGGGGAGCTAATTGCTCCCTGTAAAAACATCATGAGGGGTAAGCACCAGGCAAAAAAACCAGGTATGTACCTAAAGGACAATGTTGTTGTAAATATGAATACACACACACACACACACATATTTATATATATACATATATATGTATTGCTGAATAAATCTAGGCTGAATATTAGAAGTAGATTCTTACCATTAAAGACTTGTGTTTCTAAAACAGTCTTCTGTCCAAAGTTATAAACCATATCTAATTTCTCTTAATAGGGAACCTGGTCAATTTCTGAAATGGAACTACATGACAATAATTGATTATAATTATCACAGGGGAAAAGGGTTAGTGACCAAAGACATCCTTTCTAGTTCTCTGCTCCTATGAACTGATTTTTCTTGGGTTAAGATTTTACTTTTCTAAGACTGTTTGACAGGCTCAATAGAGAAATTAATTTTAAAATATTTTGCATTAGTAAATTTAAAAAAAAAGGTATTAGAAATATATCCTGTTTTACCTACATGCTTGTTGGTGATGATTTGCTCCTTGCTATCTCTATGTCAAGTTATTTCTGTTAAGGGGATTCTTAGTCTTTTACCTCTGCCTTTAATGCCGCATTAAAAACTGAGGGCCCAAGGGGAATAATGTCATTCTGCAATGAAAAATATACTAAATAAGGATGGAAATATTCATGGAGATAACTCTCCTAAATGCAGATACCATGGAAATATCTACTTTTAACATTTGTGTCAAATGTTTCAAAGTTGGAGCAGTGCAACTTCATGCCCATTTTTGTCATTTTGAATTATCATATTCGCTCTTTTGCTATATCTGTACTAATCTTTTCCTGCCCAGATTGTCTATGCCAGTTCAGATTCCGACCCCACACGTTGCCAAAATGAGCCAACGTCAAGCCAGAGTTTGCACAAGGAAACAAAGTGGGTAGAGACATGTTGAAATGTTAACCTTTCATTGCTGGTACTTCCTCTAGGGCGAAAATGAAGTGGGGAAAAAATAAATGGGCAAAATGTTCCAATATGTAATTTTAGCATAGGTGGATTGGTGGATATTTTTATGCAAAGAGGGCAAATTTAGTCCAAAGGTTTTTCACTGTGTGCACTGTCTCCATGATTGGCTTTTGCACATTGGTGCGTGCTAATCAGTGATTAGGGAATAAGGTGAGCATGACTGGTAAAAGATAACTGGAGAAAGCTCTTAAAAAATTCAAGGCCCCTTCCCATGTGTGATTTTTCCTAAATGACTTTGGCTGGCTCCTTCCTGAGGTGCATTGTAGGGGAAGGGTTTGAAGTTTCCTGAATTTGCATGTCTTTGCTGGTCAAAGTCAGAATTCTTTGTTTCCTGTACATTATGGGAGCACATAAAGAAAAAAAAACCTTACCCACTCACACACATAAAGTGGGCCTAGGGCACTTAATATTTTATTCTCACGAACAAGCTATATTAAAAAAAAAAAAAAAGAAAGAGGAAAAAAGAAAAAAAAAGCCACCCTGTGATGTGAACCAGTCAGTTTGCCAGTTTGAGCTGAGGAGCTGGAGTGACGGAGGCAAATTGGTTTCCAGCAGTTGCAGGAGAAACCTCGGGAGACGGCTGGCTCTGCACAAGCAAGCTAAGCTGTGCTTTACAGTTATGGCATAAAGTCCAAACCTCACAGAAGTGAATGAGCATCTGAGGAAAGCTAATCAGAACTCCAGGTAAAGGACCTTAAATCTGCACTGCACAGACATTGACCTGGACTTTTCTCTGAAGATTTATTAAGTCTTGAGTGTCCACAATGTATAGCAGAGTAAAATTCATTATACAGTGGTAAAGGTAATCAGAAGAGCATCTGGCTAAATTGTTCCAGACAGAAGAGTGAAGGTAAAATATAGAGGAGCATATTAGGATTTTATTTCATATTGCTCTGTGTAGGCTGAACATAACCTAAACTGCTTTTCCTCCTTCACTTTTTAATCTTAACTCTTTCAAGTCAGTGTTCAGTGACCACATCTCTTACAGAATGATACAAGGTGAAATATGAATTTGTCACTACTAAATATATAGAACTACCATTAAATGAGTAAACCTATCCTATTTATAAACTATGTGCATAGAAAAATCATTATTTTAACATTTAGTTTGATAGCAAATATTTATTTGAAAGAGCACTGTTATTAGCAGCCTACTTTCAACTAAGAATCTGTTTCCTTATGACTGTTTTTTGAAGACTTAACATCATGGCTGTTACATAAGTCTCATCACATTTTTGGCATAGGCATTATTAGACCAGATGCAGTAAGGTTTCATTTGAGTAAATTGCCCTCCTAGTAAAAGACACAGTTAAAAAAAAAAACACAAAAAAACCATGTTTGGGTTTCATCCCATCTTTCTCACTTTTAGAAAAGACAAAAAAAAGTAAATTTAATAATGAAGAGTAATGGTGATATTTACGAAGATAATACTAATTTGTGTTGTGTGCCTGAGTGGTGGCATGAGGTGAACATTTGTCTTTTATAACTGAAGCAGAACCATTAAACCTATTTCACACAGGCTGTCAGCCATCCGTCCAGTGGTAAAGCCCTTTACTCACAATTAAGCAGGCTACTTTAAACTTTGGCATTTGTTTCACTTAAATTAAAAAAAAAAATCAAATTTTACTTGCTAAAATGAATGTAAGTAAGAGAAATATTTCAGCTTAGGATAATACGTCAGCCTGCTGCAGCTCAAGGCAGAGTGAAAAAATTTGGAGAGGCAAGACCAGATCATTTGGGGAGCAGCATGAAAACCCACTGCAGAGCAATCCCCTTCCTATGCAAGTTGTTGGGGCTTCCTGACACCTTCTACAAGGGGTGTGAGGCTCTGGAGCTAGGAGGCCAGACAGCTGATGAGGTGGGTGAAGATCCTGCTGGCTCTGGAGCTAGGAAGCCAGACAGCTGATGAGGAAGGTGAAGGCCCTGCTGGCTCTGGAGCTAGGAGGCCAGACAGCTGATGAGGAGGGTGAAGATCCTGCTGGCTCTGGAGCTAGGAAGCCAGACAGCTGATGAGGTGGGTGAAGGTCCTGCTGGCTCTGGAGCTAGGAAGCCAGACAGCTGATGAGGAAGGTGAAGGCCCTGCTGGCTCTGGAGCTAGGAGGCCAGACAGCTGATGAGGAAGGTGAAGGCCCTGCTGGCTCTGGAGCTAGGAGGCCAGACAGCTGATGAGGTGGGTGAAGGTCCTGCTGGCTCTGGAGCTAGGAGGCCAGGCAGCTGATGAGGTGGGTGAAGGTCCTGCTGGCTCTGGAGCTAGGAGGCCAGGCAGCTGATGAGGAAGGTGAAGGCCCTGCTGGCTCTGGAGCTAGCAAGCCAGGCAGCTGATGAGGTGGGTGAAGGTCCTGCTGGCATAGTGGGGCCTCCTGAAGCTACACCACCTGTACCCTGCATCAGGACCTCATCTGCCAACAGCAAAGGGAGGGTGACTGTAACAGGGGATTCCCTTCTGAGGGGAACAGAGGGCCCCATGTGTAGACTGGACCCAGCTCGTAGGGAAGTCTGCTGTCTCCCAAGGGCTTGGATAAGGGACAGCACTGGAAAACTCTTGAGTCCAGTAAGGCTCTCTGATTACTATCTGCTGTTGGTTGTTCAAGCTGGCAGTGGCAAAATAACAAAGAGAAGTCTGAGACATACCAAAAGAGACTTCAGGGCCCTGGGGTGATTGGTTGAAGGATGAGCAGCACAGGTAGTGATTTCCTTGATTCTTCCAGTAACAATGAGCATAATTGATATGAATAGGCAGATCCATCAGGTCAATGCCCTGCTCCAAGGTTGGTGTCCGTGGAAAAAATTTGGATTTGTTGACCATGGAAGGATCTACTCAACACCTGATCTATTGATACCTGACGGGACACACTCAGAGGAGGAAAAAGAGCTCTGGCATGGGAGCTAGTGGGGCTTGTTGACCGAACTTTAAATTACCTTGGAAGGGGGAAAGGAATGAAAACCAGGTTTGCCAGTGATAAGTGATGGGATGGTGAGACAAAACTTGAGGAAACAAGTTTTAACACCCTTAGCCTGCCTCACAAGGTGTTGGCTACACTGCAGCACACCTGAAATGTATTTCTACGCTAACAACCAGCATGAGGAGTAAACAAGAGGAGCTGGAGGCTTTGGCCCTGTCCCAGAGAAATTACCTCATTGGCATAATGAAACCTGGTAAGAATGAAGGGACAAGCAAATAATGAGGATACCATTGTGGGAGTCTGCTATGGACCTCTGAGCCAGGGCCATAGCAGTGACAAATTTTTCTTTGAGGAACTAAAATACACTTCTGTGTCAACAGCCCTTGTCCTTGAGGAGGACTTCAGTTTGCCAGAAATTAACTGGGAGCATAACACAGCTGGTACAACCCAGGCCTAAAGGTTTCTTAAAAACCTGGATGTCAACTTTATGGAATGGGTGCTAAGAGAACTGACTCAGAAGGATGGCCTCCTCGATCTGCTTATTGTCAACATTGTGGATCTCATGAGCGAAGTGGAGATTGGCAGCTGTCTTGGCCACAACAACTACAAAGTGATTAAATTTAAAATCTCTGTTGGATGACAGTTAAAGTGCCAGCAAAACCTCAGCTCCACAAATAAGGAGAGCAGATGCCAGCCTGCTCAGGGAATTAGTAAGTAAGATCTTCTGGGAAAATGTTTTTGCAGTTGCTGGGGTCCATCACCGCTGGCCACTTTTTAAACACTACCTCCTAAGGTGCACAGGAGCAGGTTTTTCCCAAATGTCAGAAGTCAAGCAGGTGAGGCAAAAGGCCAGCTTGGCTGAACAGGATTCTTTTCTTGGAAATAAGGCTAAAAATGAAAGTATATGCCAGTGGAAGCAAGGTCAAGTGACATGAGAAGAAGACTCTGTTCACCACTGTAGGGAGAATATTCATGTGGTCAGAGCTTAACTGGAGTTGAAGCTGGCTAAAAATGTGGGGTACAAGAAAAGTTTTTTCAGATATATTAATGGCAATAGGCAGCATAAAAATAACCTCAGCCTGCTACAGGATGAGGTTGGTCACGTCACAAATAGGAACATGGACAAGGCAGAGGTTTTTAACACATTCTTTGCCTCTGTCTTCAACACAGATGACAGATCACAGGAGTCTCAGTGCCCTGAGCTGAAGGACCATGATTGTGAGAATGGTCAACTCCCAGTCAAGCCTGAAATGGTGTGAGATATGCTGCTTTAGCAGATGAGACTGAGGAAAGACCCCATGGCAATCTACGGCATCCTTGTGATGAGAAGAGGAGACACTGATCTCTTCTCTGTGGTGCCCAAGGGCACTAGGGAATGGCCTGAAGTTGTGTCAGGGGAGGTTTAGGTTGAATATTAGGGAAAGGTTTTCCCTCAGAGGGTGCTTGGACACTGGAACACGCTCCCCAGAGAAGTGGTCTCAGCACCAGCCTGACAGAGTTCAAGAAGTGCTTGGACAATGCTCTCAGGCACGTGATGTGGGGAGGATGCTGTGCAGGGCCAGGAGCTGGACTCGATGATCCTCATGGGTGCCTTCCAACTTGGCGGGTTCTGTGATTCTGTGACTTCTGACCCATAGAGCAGCTCTGCCCTCCCTCCCACTTCCATGCCATCATCACCAACCCCCTCAGGAGGGGCACAGTCACCAGAGGGATGAGGATGCAGAGCTGGACACACTGAGCACAACTGAGCAACAGCAGAAAAATTCCCATGCACCTGACTGAAGCAGCTCCCCAGCTGCTCTGCTCTGCCTGGCTTGCATAAACCCCCTACCTGGAGAGGCAGTGGGGGAAGGAAGAGGCAGAAGGAATGAAAGGGACTCAGACACCCAGGCTAATGCAGAGGTTATTATTATCATGACTGTCATTTTATTGACAGTCTATCAGGTTTGGATGAAAAATTCAAAGATAATGCCAGTATCATGTAAATGGGAAGTTTTGTGGTGTTTATTACAGGCATTGTAAGGATGCCAGAGCAAATCCTCTTTCAGTGGTGAATTGGGTAATCCGTTGCATTTTTAAAGGCCATTTGTCCTGAGAGATTATGAATTTATATTGCCTAAGGTCGTATTCCATCATTACAAAAGTGCTAGAATCCTCCTTAAAATTTGTTTTACCTGTAGTAGCACTGGGAATTTTGTCTCCTGCACTACATTTACTAACACTGGCATTTTGACATTTGAGAGTTATCTTTTGGTTTTACACGCCGCAGGAAAAAATTAGAGACACAACTTCTTTTAATAATGCAACTAGTGGTTCTACTTATTCAGTAGCCTCAAGCCACTGACACCTTTCTTTACTTCCTATACAATCTTCACATACAGAGGTCTACTGTTAAATGATTAAATCAGTGATCAAACTGTGATCTCTTTAACTTAGCTGAGATGTTTCTCATCCAAAGGGAAATGTCACTTTACACTTTCTCTTACAAAAATTTGTGTATGCTATATTCCGTTAGTAGAAGGAAATGTAAAGAGATGGGTAAATGTAATTGCTGTACAGTGCTACTGTGCGGTAGTCTAATATTTCAACCCAAAAATGCCACATATCCCCAATGTATCCCTTTTCAACATAGATTCCCTTTTATTTACAGTCATTCTGAACCCCGGCTTGGCAACTAACTCACTATTGTTTTGTGAATTCAGTTTTGGAAGAATTTAAGAGCTGATGTAACCTTGCCGGCCCATTTTTCTCTTACATTTCCCTCTGCTGTTCTGAGGAATTCTTTGTTGCCAGAAAGTTAGTGGAATAAATGTACCTTTTGAGCAAATGGAAGAAAACATGTAAGGACTGTACTGAAGGACCCTTCAGATTTGTCTGGGAAAGGGCAGAAAGGACATGCCCCCAGGAAGGAACAAGCCCCAGCCATGGTGACTCACCGGTAGAAGTGATTTGCCACCAGGACTGATATTCTTGCATGCTTATCACCAACCAACATTCTCTTCCTCAGCCTGGCTTCAGACAAAGGATCACTTGACATTTCTGTATTAACTCTAAACATTCTCAGTCTTTCTGGGTGTGCTGGACCTTGTAAGCCATCCTCTGTAGGATCTGAGGGTGTCTACTGAAACACAGACTGCATAGCCATATTTGTCTAGATATGAACATCCTGGGCCCTGAGTATTTAACAGAACATCATTTTAAGTAGTGCAGAGGAAGCGCTCTGTGTGTTCTCGATTCTGCCAACTCTTCTGAGTTTTATTTTGTGTTTTCTTTCCCCCTGGACATCAGTTATTGGTTTATAGAAAATTATAGGCGATACATCTCATTTATTTTGTAGAAGTAGCTATCTTGAGAAGAAAAATTCTAAGATATCCTAATCTATTAAAATCCTAATGAAAAAATATGTTTTCATGATCTTTTCAGAGACACTATAGCAGAGATTTTCCAGTAAGTTCTGACCAGCTGCCAAGGATGTCTTGCCATATGAAACAAACTTTTGTGAGGTGAAGTTCTGTATGGATGAGAAGGGCTCCTATCTGGAGGAGTCCTTGATTTAAACATGAAAACTATGGTGGGGTCCTACAGAGGAAGGCTATGAATGTTCTGACCCCCAGGTGCTGTTTGCAACACACATCTGACCTGCCTGAGAATTAAAACTTGGTGCCTTCCATGCAGGCTGGAGAAACAGATGCTCAGTGCTGCAGAGTTGATCTCCAGCATATGTCCAGTGCACCTTCAAAATATTATTTGGTAAAACGATGTTTTATAAGTAGGGCAGGAAAGAATTTGTGTTGGAATTAAAGCATCTGGACAACACCTCTGCAACTGCCATCTCAGCTAAAGCCTCCTGAAAGTGTAGTCATTGGAGAATGTACTTCCTTGGGGCCTGCACAGGTAACATCTAGTTGTTCTCAAGGCTTCAATGAAGTTTGGGCCTAAACTGGGAACTATGAAGGTCTTTTAGCCATTACCTGGTACTACTGAAGGTGGAAGAAAAAACAATACAGAAATACTTCAGATCATTTTGAATAGGATGTGAAACAGAGATTTGTCTAATACAGTAATAAAGAAAGCCAAGGAGCTAATGGAGAGGGTCCAGCAGAGGCTGCAAAGAGGATCGGGGGTCTGGAGCATCTCTCTCATGGGAGGAAGCTGGGCCTGTTCAGTCTAGAGAAGAGTTCTCATTAATGCTTATAAATATCTCAAAAGTGGCTGTTAGGACAATGGTGCCAGGCTCCTTTTGGTGGTGCTCCATAACTGGATGAGGAGCAGTGGCTATAAACTAAATTGCAAGAAGCTTCCCCTTAAAATGAGTTAGAATTTATTTATGTTGAGGCTGGCAGAGCACTGGAACAGGCTGCCCAGAGAGGTCAGGGACTCTCCTTCTCTCTAGACATTCAAAACCCACCTGCATATATTCCTGTGTACCCTGCTCTAAGTGACCCTGCCTTGGCAGGGGTTTGAACAAGGTGATCTCCAGAGATCCTTTCCAACCCAGCAATTTGGTGATTTTGTGATTCTGTAAAGCAGGTGACAGAAAGACCATTAAATAGAAGTGAAAACAAAATAGTGTTCAGACAACCTACAATTATAACCTAACTGTGGCTCTGTTCAGCTCAGCTTTTTAAGAAGGAAGGCTTCTCTGAGAACTAAAACATCTTTTAGTATCTAGGTCTGCTTTATTTTTAAATTTATAACATTCTAGGGTCTGCAGAATGTATTGTGACAATGGATGTATGTGATTTGCAAAATGCTGGGCCTTGGTGAAAAAAATGGTGCCTTTACAAGGGAATATTTACCAGGACTTGCACAGGATCTCATAGCACTTGTGTTTGATAACACATTAGAGGTGGACAGACACATAAAACCCCAGGTCTGTGAGATGTTGTAAGTCCTTCTGACGGTCAGGGAGTGTCACTGACATGAGCCTGCTTCTCATCCTCTTAACACCAGATGGAAATGCCAGAAATAAACAAATATTTCAGTTCTGTGTAAAAGTCCTTGGGAAAGGCCAGAACAGATAAAACATTGGGGAGGGGGAAGAAGCACAATGGAGAATGAACCAAACAATAAATGTGACCATGTGCACTGTGAACCACCTGACTAAACCAGATGCCTCTGGAGAGGAAACGGCCAAATACCTCTATATCCCCTGGAGCCATCAAAGGAAGCCTGCAATACAGGGCATCAGCATTATCCTCCCAGGTTTAATATCTGATGTGTTTGCATCTGTGCTGGGGGAGCATTGCAGAATTCCTGTTACAAAAGTACAATAGTTATAGCTCTCCTACACTCTATCACTGCACAGGCCAGTATTGGGGCATATGCTGGACTCAGATGTGTCAGGAGAAGGCTTGAGACTTTTTTCACTTAGTATTGGAAAAAGCATTAAATAGAAGCAAACTAATACTCTGTATCTGCTGCACCTTGAGAGAAAAGTTTCAGCCTTGTCTGAGACTCATTGCTGTTCATAAACAATGCTGTTGCTTCAATTGCATTCCCTTTCTGGCTCATTGTTATTTTAATAACTTTTATTTGCAATATTATTTTAAGACAGTAGGACAGCCCATAAATAGCTTTACTGTATTCATTTAAGTTTTCTGGATGAAAAAATTTCTAATAACTCTACCAATGGGTCAATTCATTCCCCACTCACAACAACTAGCAAAAAAAGGACAGGAAACTCCCTCGAGGAATTTTCTACAGACAGCTCCATCAGGAAGGCATTAAGTGTATATTTATCTCTTGCCCGCCCCTGTTCCTCTTGGAACAAGCAGAGCAGTTGGGATCTGGGAACCAGTATATCTCAAGAGATCTGCCAGAGGTCAGGCATTTCTGCCTGCAAACCCAGAGCCTGTGTGCTACCCACACTCCCTGCAGTTGTTTCTTAGTCCTGGCAGTGCAGATCCAGAATATTGCCAAGGCATGCGAGGGACTTCACACAATGTATATTTACTTTGGGGTAGATTCTTGATTGTTTCTGGATGAGAATTTCATGAAACATACCATACCCCCTGGCCTGAATATGGAGCACACCCTTTTTCCAGAGAGTGGACAACTTCAGACTCAGGACCAGGCAGGGGGGAGCAGACCCTGCAGCCTCCTGTCGTGGTTGGTTTCATATGGTTTGTGAGGGGTACACAAACTAAACATAAAGTTCCTCTACCAGCTGTCCACAATTGTAAAGAGTAAAAAAAAGGGTATAAATGATACTGTTCTCCTGATATGTTCAATAACATTGATTTGACTGGAAATTAGTCAGGACTTACTCATGTCATTTGGCATTTTCTCTTTGTCAGCATCACTGAATAAATTTGCAAGTTGTTGACCCAGTTAAACATTGTATTTCTATGCCTTGTATCACTGGGAAGAAGGTTTATTGAAAGAAGGAGGCTCTGGAGAGGTACAAGTGCTCCACAGTGTTTTGTAAACCTGGGGCGTATAGAGAAATCAGCCAAAACAACAGTAAGGTAGCATGGTGGCTTAAATGTCAAGAGAAGTAGAGAATTAACCTCTCCTGTGGGTTGCAAGTGGTCACCTGAGTAAGGAGTACGTGATTGATCCCTTGGTCATGGTAAAGGCTGAGATTCCTCAGGAACCAAGAACATGTGGATGAAAGGTTGTATCACCAGAGAAGAAAGGGTATGGCAAACTGGTGAGGTGTTTTTGTTCTCTTCAAAGGCAGAGTTCTGTTTTCTGGAGGCCAGCCTGTCCCTCATTCAACCTCATTTTCTTTTCTCACAGTAAGAAGCTGTCACAGACGACAGGTATCTTATCATCATATGAAATCCAGCAGAGAATAGGGAAAAAAAGTTTGGGAATAAATAATTGATTGCTTTAGGAAATAGGATTGCTTTTCTGTAAATACAGTATATGTTAGAAAGGAAAAAGGCACTATTCTGTGAGGACAAGGACAAGAGAGAGATCCCAGCAGAGGGTGCTCTCACTTACCAGAATTTTGCCTGAGGGGTAAGTTTCTCCCCGTAGGTGTCCATAGGAAAAAAGGTATTTTTGTTAGCTCTGTGATGCCTGGTTATATGCTTGTCTTGCAGTTCTGGGATTGTAACCAGGAAATCACCACAGGGGGAGCATTCAGTCTTTCAGAGCAAGGAGGAGCTGGATAAAATCCTCTTGCCAGCCAGTCCCTTGCAGTTCAGAAGACAGATGCACCTGCTGTCTGTGGGGTGAGGGATGAAAATTAGTGAAACAAAGGAACAGCCGAGCCCAGGCAGCAGCAGAGCTTCATGGTGAGCACTCTGTGCGCAGACCTGGGTGCCTGGGACATGCTTGGCCACCAGCATCCTGGAATTCTGATTTCTGATGGGACCCAATGAGGACACTTGCTGTGTCTGCTCCAGTACCAGAAATCAGAAATTGAACTATTTCATTTTGTCTTGCATCCAGATCAGCAATACCTGGCAACTGGGACAGATTCTTAGCACTGAATTTATAGAAAGTAAAGCAAGCTTCCTTAGCAATGGGGACATGGCAATCACTGGTTTTTATAATTCCTCTCTCCTAATCTGAATAATTTGTCTGGATAAAAAAATAAAAAACTACAGTGTGCATTATAATAAAAAACAATAAAAATTTTGGAAACAGGCAAATTCACTACTCACAGCTTAGCAGGGTTTTTACGTCAAGAGAAAAGGACAGAAATCGATTTACAGAGCATTTTTCAGAGTAACCTAGTGATTAGCCCCATGCTACAGATTAAGAACATCTCCTTTAGTTTCATCCACTGGATTAAGAAAACTGGAACATTGAGGGCTTTTTCTTGGAATAAACCAAATTAAATTTGAAAGGGGAAGAGGACACTCTGCTGCCAGAATTAAAAATGCCTACAAGGATCTATTCAAGAGGAGACATTGCACACTTGAGTCTGAATTAACTTGTCCCTTGGGATGAGAAGGTAAGATCCCTGTCAGGCAGGAGGAGAAGGAAAGATCAGTATCTGACTTCTGTACCCGTGTGAGCCTTCTGGGACCCCTCCAATGAGTAACACTTGTACGGCCACAGAGCAGGGGAGGAAATGTCTCAGTTCAGGTCCATAGGTGCTGCGTGGTGGGAGGTGGAAGTGCCCTGGCATGCCTGATGGGAAGGAGTGGGATGAGTCATTTTGCTAGCAGCAACCTGGGCACATTGTTTTGTCTTTGTTTTTGCAAAGGTTCATGTTTTGTTTGTCATTTCCTGATTGTTTTCTGCAGTCAGTCGTCAAATGTGAAAGCAGCTGTTTTGATCTTGCTGGTTTGGATCTCTCATTAGGCCGAAGGAAACACATTTGGGCTCCTCACATGGGTAGGGATTACTTACCTCAGCTGAAGAAGAAGCCTGAATGGCTTAGACTTGGATTCGCCAAGGAGAGGCTACTTGTCAAAATTAATTATAATGATACCTTTCAAATTAAGGCTACAGTCAATGAAGATTCTCTGTTGTAGTAACTGTTTGCTATGTATGGGCTTTTTGGGGGCAAGTACCTTTGACTCATGTCTGTTGTTCTTTAATCCTTTAATATTGGAAATAGGAGAGTAGAATTCCTCTTGGTTTTGCTAACCTCTGAAGAATACTAAGCCAAAACCAGAAAATCCCAGTACTGAAACATTTTCTTTTTCCCCATGACCCTGTTTGCAAAGTGTTTGGTGTCTTCTAATTGCATTTCTCACTTCAAGTATTTGCATTATTGGCTGTAATAATGCTGTATCTGCTGAAAGTATTAAAAATCAATAAGACGCAGTTGACATATAGACCATAAAAAGGTAGAATTGTTCTGGAGTGCAAAAAGAATATGAAAGCAGCTAAAATTCTTGCCTTCCCTTTTAGATAAAATAATGACCCAAAGATCTATTTATATTTTACACAATTATTGGCTTTTTCATTCTTGGATTAACATTCAAAATCAATTCACATAAGGGTGGGGTCATGCTGCTAGTGAATGTAGTAAAATATCTTCCAGAGAAAAAATTACACCTCTTTCTTCTTTGAAAGTCATAGTTAAAGGTGCTGATAGCAAAAGGGTCTTTGGCAAAGTGGAAATCTCAGCTGCAGATGGGAGGTTTATTGCCTTCCTTTGCATTTTATAGCATATTCTGTAAATCAGATGGGGAAAGCAATGGACATTTGCCAAAGCAGAACCCCATTTGTCTAATCACCAAGTATACCCACAAGCTCCACAAGAGAATATATCTGTGAAGCTCTTTACATGACCGTCTGGAGTGTAAAACAGAAGAAATGAGGGAGCACTAGAGTTACTGTAAATGCTTGAGTATTTCTGCAATTGTACTTTTTCATTTTTCCCTCAATCTTGTGTACAACACTCACACTGTTAAGATCTCTTTTTTTTTCCACCAGAGAAAATAAACCTCAGAAGATATTGGTGAAATGGAAAAAAAAATTTTGAGAAGATCTTTTTAAAGATATCTAACACTCACCTCCCTCTCCCTTCTTTTCCTCGTACCCCAGGAAACCTCATTGAATTTAGTGCTGGATCGTTTTACTGGATGCAAAACCAGAACAGATTCTGCTCAGCACAACACACACAGTAGCAGAAAGGCATCCTCCAAACGCCCTGGACATCCTGAGCTGAAGAGACCTTCTCTAGGGGTGAAACAGTGCTTTGGTCTTGGTGCTAATTCAGCCCTTGTCCTCTCTGCTGTGACTGCCAGCAACCATATCAATTAGTGGTACCAATTGTGATGGTGATTTCTGTGATGCGAACACCTGTCCTCTAGGAGCTGGGCGAAGGCGACCAAACAGTTGTCAGATGGTAAGTGTAATGCTAATTGATCCAATCCATAGATCTGTCTCTATATAATGCTTGGTGCCAGAAAGTTACACAGCCAGACATCTGGCAACTAGATGACCGTCTAACTCTCTATCAGTTTGACTTTGGCAGGCAGCAAAGTTGGTCTAGTTGTGTATGCTGTGGGCAGCTTAAGGAAGTTAAAACGTTGTTTTATGCTTGTTGAAGGCCTCTCTGTCTTGCTCTTTATTAAAATTATAATGCTAAAGTGACCTCTCGTCAGTAGCAACCTGTCTCAGATGTGAACAGACGACCTAAGAGTGAAAGGTTCCCTACCTAGTTAATCCAGTTGTGCTGTATCTGCTAAAACACAGAAAAATCAATGAAGTAGTGATAAAGCACAGACTGTTAAAAAAACCTGCTTCATTTTTGCCTTGAATACATTTTGCTACTTGTCATGATTATAAAGCAAATGGGGCAGTGATGAAACCTTCTGATTACAAAGGGAATACTAGATTAATATTCACAGTTAGTTTATTAGCAGTTGCACTTGCAGCTTAATGTTCATGAGTCCTATATTTCAGAGCAAAGCATTCCTTACATTAAATACAATTTTAAATACAATTAGAGTAGTAGTGCCTGCAGTATATTCAATGCCATGTGTAGAAGGAGTGAGACCATCGTTAGTGGAAGATAAATGTCATAATTTTTGCCATCTATTATTTCTTCCTAGCAGCTTCTGTGGAACACTAGATGGTAAAAAATAAAGGTAGCTTCTGTCTCAAGGAAGTTTGAAAGATCAGTAATAGCACATTAATTTGGAGCATTCTACATGAAAGACTAATATAACATTTTCTTTCATTCCTTCCTTTATGATGTTGAAGCAGAGTGTGAATTGATATCAGTGAGTTTTGTAAACCTTACAAAAGCAAAACCAGTGCAAGGATATGGAACATGCATGGAACATGCATCCTCTGCATTGACCAACAGCATGAGAAGAAGCATAGGAATGAAGAAACAATATTGCAGGGCAACAAAATACACAGATGAAGGCATTAAGAAAGGAAATAAGGAGTGAAGTCCTACGTGGAGGAAGGCAAACAGGACTACAATAAAAAACTGGAATTTCTTGTGCTCACAGGTACCATGGAGAAATGTAATATAGTTTAAAAGAGGGCTAAACATGGTAATATTGGTGAATAGGTTTTGAAGGAGGTGAACTACATACAGGCTGTGGAGAGGAAACAAAGCAAGGAGTGGCAGATAGGAGAGATGTGGTTATTGAAAAGAACATTATCATAAAGAAAGTAACATAATTTCTGGAGAGAGTGACAGAAAGTGTTTTTGAGAAGCTTGAAGCCTAGCAGAAATAAAAGAGAGGTTTTGGAAATGGCCTTGTTATGGCATGAACAGTAGTCAGGGGCAGCAGAAAGACGAAGGCAGAGGCAGGAGGAAAACCTAGAATAACTGCCTTTTATCAATATGTTTAATTTAATGACAATAATTTACCAGAAAGACAGGTACAAAGACCCACGGGGAAAACAGACAAATACATTTGTGGGCTGTCAGCACTGAAATAAATCTTTAAGACAGGCCAGTCTGAAGGCACACAGATGTGTATGCACATGCACAGAGTGCCCAGAGCAGGTGATGGGCCTCCCTGAGACTTTTCCCCAAATGGTTGGCCCTGCATCACCAGCCCTCCTCAGCATGCACTGGGGCCATTAAAGAACCAGAGCAAGGGCCAGTGCTGCCCAGGGAGGGAAAGCAGAGTTGACACCCTTGCTCCACTCACAGCTCTCATTTCTGCTCTCTCCTGACAAATGCCAGCTGACTGCTATCTTGCCTTCCAGAGGCACTGAGCTTAGTTTCTACCAGCTTGAACCATACCCTCAAAACTCAGCCCCAACGGCTGGAAATCACTTTTATTAGAGAGGGGATGATCCTCTTTGTTCTTTCTGCAAAACACAGATAATTTGAGGGGAGAAGTGAGTAATCTTTAATGTACTCATCCAAATCAAATATTTGTCTCTGTGGTTTTGGAGGCTATCTCTCCACACCATCTGCTGAATAAGAGCTCAGCAAAGCTCATGCTGAAGGAGGTGAGTAGTCCAGGGAAGAGGATTCCCCCTGGATTTGCTGCTTCACACTTCAGGGGCATTTTTGTTGTCTGTGGCACAAGGCTGTAGTGGGGTCAGCCTGTGCACCATACCCAAACAGGAGGGGAAAACAGTTTTGTTTGCAGAAGGTTTGAAGGAGAAGAGATTTTTAAACAAGATCTCACAACACTGCTGTGATGCAGGAAGTGGCAGAGATGATTACCCTGAGCGTATAACTCTGCAAGTAATCTGACTTCCAAAAGCTCTTACACTGTAAGGAATCAATGACACCATAATGATTCTGCTCCATCATTGTTAAGTCCCACACAGGCAGAGTGTCATGAAAATAAGACATATTCAGACATGTTGAGGATAAGTTCTCGTATTTACCTCCAATATAAGAACAGGACATGAAATGACAGCATATCTATTCCTTACTTGGGCATCAGGGTTGATAGATTGAAACTTTCTGCAATCACCCCACTGAAACTCTTCAGCTTTAGTGCCATCAGTTCAGATTATGAGCAAAGTACCAGGAATGGGCTGGGCCAGCCTCTACCTGGGAAACAACTCAGACAGACCTAAACCACTACAAGATTAACAAGGTCAACGCTCCTTGCAATTCCTTATGAACCACTCTGCCAAAGTATATTCTGCTTCTGATTTCTTGAGGTGTTTGTTACAATGCTGTGGCACATTTGATGAAAGGAAGATGTTAACTCCTATTCTCTGACTCCATCTCCATCTTTCATCTGCTCCCACCCATCTGTCCTACAGCCAAAATGAATTTTTAATGGTGTGGGGTTGGTTTGTTTGTTTGTTTGTGGTGGTTTGCTTTTTTGGTCTTCTACCCTGAGTGCAGGGCATATACTTAAAATGGCAGCCACCATTCTACATCACCAACTGGAATTGTCACAGGCCACTGAAAACCTCTCAGCTGAAAATAATTTCCAGTTATTTCATTAGCCATCCAGGCTCAACTTCAGCCAATGACTTGGACGTGACAGGTTTTGCAATATCACGCTAAATTCTGGAATCATCTAGTCCCAGATATTTTGGAGGTGGGTTTTGTCAACACAGCAATTAAAAATGTTGGACTTTCCCCCTCTTTGTGATGTGTAAAGCACAATTGGTGCATTTTTCTTGAAATTCTGAAATATGTTGCCATGGAATAAGTAATAATGTACTTGGTATCATCCAATTCTCTCAAATTTTATTCTACTTATAAAAGTAGAAAGACTTTCTTCAGTGTGGCTGAAGTTCAATGTGGCTGAAGTTTAAACTTTGTTCAATATTTACAAATTGCATTGTTAATTTATGCTCAGTTTAATTTTAACAAACTTGCTATGTTCCTTCTGTCTTCACACAGGTCAAGTATTGCAGCCTTAGAAGCAGTCAAGTCGTAAGTCATATCATTAGTGAGATTAATTAGTCTGGAACACAGTGATAATTGTCACCTGCATTTTGCAGAGAGCCCTAGGGAAGCCCTCCTCAGAAAAAGAGCTTCTATTTAAGCCCTGGGGTCAGTGCCTGAAGCAGACTGGCCCCATTTCACCTCAGGGAGGGTGGAAGGCTGAGTTGCCCAGCAATTCTGGATGGCCATGAGTTTTTGTATCACTACCAAGTCCATCATGGCAGTAGCAACTCTTTTTCAGGTTTATATGGATAGCAGTGGTAACTCTGCATGCAAAGTGAACACAAAACCATTTCAGAAGTGAATGGGCAACCATTTATGTACTACGCTGAGTTCTGTAAGCACCTCAGGAATGCCTAAGCACTTCATAGGTGGTCTCATCATCACAATCACAGCAAGATCAGTGTGTTTGCTTCTTTTTCCAGGGACTAGGGCTTTTTTCCTCAGCCCAGAGCTGCTCCAGAGTCCTTTTGCCAGGTCTGGAGGCAGCCTGCAGGAGCAGGTTGACTCATTTTCTCTCAGTCCCTTGGGTGCAGGAGTCCCACGGCACAGTGGCAAGGGATGGAGAAAGAGCCATTGTCTGTCACAGCAGATGGGGGGATGTTCTAGGAAGGGGCATAACAAGAGGACAAAGCTACTGCCCTGCACATCCCAGAATCGGCCTCATTCTCTCACTTTGTTTCACTGGCTCTTCAAAAGCTGAAGGAAACAGCTTGGTTTTCTTCTTGACTCTCAGCTGTGCTTGGTGCAGCTCTGACGCAGGACTTCCTAGGCAGGGCTCCTTCCTTTCTACTGGGAAGACAGACCAGGGCCTCTCACTGCAGACAGCGGTGTCCCAGACTCCAAAAGGTCTATTCATCTTGTGACATTAGGTTTCACCTACCAAGGTCACGTCTACATAACAGCTTAATTTTTTTGTCTTTTAATTTCCCAGTGTTCCTAATTCTGGCTTAGCTCCACCAGCACTAGCAACATGAAGATCCCAGAGGTAAACCAGTTGCCAGCACAACTAATACCACATAATTTCATCCCACTCATAGCAGTTTAATCAATACAGCATTAAAAATTCTGGCAGCAGCCAGGATGCAGTAGGGCTCCCCATATTACTTATCTTGATGGAGACGAACTTGCAGAGAGCAGGAAATCTTCAGAGGGTCCTCTAAAGATAAATGAGGCCTGAGGGATAGCACTGGTTTGGCTGAGGGAGTGAGAGCTGCTTTGTAGGGGTCTTCTCGTATTGTGTGTGATGTGTATCCACCCAGCTTTGGCAGGTAGGGCAGGGAGATCACAGTCATAACCCTGTCACAGAGCGGGCAGGATTAGTAATGTACTATGTTCATGCTTCTTTAGCACTGTCTACAGTTTCTAAGCCAGAAAAAAAAAGCACTTGTCTCCAAAATGCTGAAACTTGACCATCATAGAACTACATCTATTAAGTGATAATAGACTACCTTCAGTTCTAATTTACACCAAGAGGTTTTAGAAGAAAGAAAAAAACTCACACCAAAAAAATACAAAGGAAAACCTTTTGAGTGGAAAAAAGGACCCAAACAAACAAATGAAACAACTCTAGAAAAAGTCCCTGTTGTTTTCTGTGTGTCTCAAACTTCACCAGCCCACAGAGCGTGTGTGATGGGCAAGTGAAAGAAGACCATCCCACATGCCAGCTATTCACAATAAAACTCCAACAGCAGTTTTTGTCTGAGAGCATTTATGTCCATTTTATTAGTATGAATAAAGGGAGTTCTTTCACATTTAGCTATATCCAGAAGGGCAATAGTCCATAAATCAATACATGGCATGGCTTTGCTTTTCCAGTCCATCAGTATAATTCTTTTGGCTGCCAGTGCTACTCTCAGGAGTCATCTCTTTTCCCATTTATTCAAATTATGTAGCGAGTTGGTGAATTCCAATACCAGCACCGCTGCAGCTTTGTCTAAATTGATTTCCAGGACTAACTCCATTTATCTAAGAACTTTGTTCCAGAAACTGGCTGTTCTGTAGCTGTTTCACATCTAAAATATAAGAGTACTTTTGTCAGCACTGGATCTACAACTTTGAACACAGATTGAAGTCAATGAGTATGCACAGATCTTGTAAATGATTTTTCATGTTGGTCCCCACTGTTTCGGTCAGCAGAGTCCTTCTGAGAGGGGGATGACAAATCTATTCCAATCTGTTCATTTCCTCTCTGGCTTTTGGAAACTAGAGTTTGGTTGGAGTTTCTGATCCATACTAGGAGTCTGAATACAAGTAGCCAGGACAATGGGAGCTTGCTCAGTGCTCTTTATAGTAAAAGCACTGCTACACCTCTGTAGGGGAGTAACTAATTACGGTTGATCAGTTCTGGTGAGGACAATAAGAGTGCCAACTGAGCAGAGATAATTTATTGTAATAGTCTGTCTAATCCACTTGCTGGCATATTTTATTAATATAGACATTCACTGATCTGTAATTGTGGAGAACATACAACACAAGAATGTATAAATTTATCTATAACATATTAGAAAGGGGGGGGGGTTATGACAGTTTGAAATTACTGAAACTTTAATTATTTTCCTTCAGATTTTATTAGGATTCTGAGATCTTCAAAAATAGCTCTGTGTGTAGCCATGTACCCATTGTTGTTCCTTTGTGGTAAGATTTCAGAAGCTAAATTCAAGAATAAGTCACATTGTGAACTATAGTAAACTAGCAAATATTTCAAAGAATTATTAAGAACTGGTATAATCATCTTTAATTTTGCTTGTAACTCTAAAACTAACGAAGCTGTGAGAGCTCCATTACAGAGCATATGATTCTGTGCAGGCTCATGCTTGGTTTCTCTGGCTTCTTGTACAGTAGGTGTTTGTCTAGTATTGTCATTGCAATTTTTATAGCACTGCATGATGTGTGCAGATGTGCTTCATCAACATCCCATGAGGAAAAGATGCTCTGCTCAGTATCTTTGCTCCCAGATGACATCTACCTTATAGAATAACTTTCTGGGCTACTTCCTCTGGGATCAGGTAACCATTTAAATTCTCTGGATTTTGGTGTTTTAACAAGGATTTAATTACAAAGGTAAGTGTATGCACCTGCTAAAGCAGTACTAATTATTTGATAATGGGGCAATCTTTCTCAATACAACCAGGTTTTGTGGTGGTAAGCTACACTAATGAAGCACACTGAGAGAACAAATCCTCTCTATGTTAAAAGGCTTATTTAAATTAAAGAAATCTGTAAAGATTGAGAGGGGTTTTTTTTGTCATCACAGATATTGACAACTGTGGAACTAATGTTCATGGAGTGCATCCATTACTGCTGGAGGGTGCTTGCTTTTGATTTGTGTGACTTCATTAAGTAATATATGGCATCATCTTTTAACGCCTTTTTCTGACATTTTTATCTCATCTGTTGTTTTTGAAAGCTGGTTTATATCTAGAGCTACTCAGTTGGAACCAATCAGTAACATTTCAACAGTGCTACTGTATTTCCTTCATCCAGTACATCTGCTGCAGGCCTGTGTAGTATGCACGGGGTCAGTGGAGTGTTTTAGTTTTCAGAAACTCACACCTTATTGTGAGCCCTTTGCCAATTTACAATTGCAGAAGCCAGAAGCTAAACTACAGTGTTACAACTTTATAATCTCAAGCTAATAAAAAAAAAGTGGGGGCTCCATAAGCCAGATGGGTTCCAATGCCCCTGTCAAAAGCTATGTTGATCATATACCACTAGGTTTTTTTTGTTTCTTAATAACCAAAAACATGTTAGCATTAAAAAAGCAAATGCACTTGACAGCATCAAATCCATTATAGTTCCCAGTCATCTGCTTTATTGGGTTTGAAGGAATTTAGCCAGAGCTCTCTATTTTCACTAGAATGTCATTAAAAACTTTGCAGCTTAGGCAAATGGTAAGCAATTTTGAGGGAAAACATTTTTTAACTCTCATTTTACAGAAGGGTTTGAGTTTTTGATTTCTTTGTAAGGTATATTTTGCCTATTTTTTTTTTGTTTGTTCTTCTTTTGCACCAAGAGACATCACTTTTAAAATCTTCAGTGCTTTTCAGCAGTGAAATGAAAAATATTGACATATTACAGATGATGAAACATGGCCAAATTTTATTCCATTTGCTGCTGAATGGTAGCCGTGACTGTGGCACGGATGAAAACAATTCAAAGTTCTAACCCTGAGGCAGACCCCAGATTATTGGAGGCCAAGCAGAAATTTCAGTATTTGGCCCATAAATATCAGAGCTAAAAAAATGAAATCAATTAATGGCACTGCTTAGAAGCTGTGTACAAAATCCACAGGCTAACAATTCCATCTCTATTCCTGACTCTTCTTAGACAATAAATACTATGCAGTAAGTCCTTGTTTCTTTATCTGATCTCTTTTTGCCCATTTTAAAATAAGAAAGTGGTAAAAACCTGCCCCCCTGAAAAAAAATAAATAATAATAATAAAAAAGTAGACACACAGGGAAGAAAAGGAATTTGTCTTCCTCTGCAATCCATGCAGCAAAGTGAATCTTTTCAGCCAATTCCTCAGTGTCCTAGAGATCGCTGTTATTAATGTAGCTGGGGGTGCATGCTGCTGATAATTACTGTTAGCTGGAATAATTAATAAGAATAATTGCTTGGTATGGTAAGAGAAGGGGAAGCTCTGGGAAGGGGAAGGAATAGGCTGGAAGAGTGATAGACTCCCTGAGCGCATTTTTATAGACAGGAAGTTCAGCAGAAAGCATCCTGAGAATAGAAGAATTGTCTGCATGCCAAGGACAAAAGTTAAGACATATAAGGCTTAAATGAGATGAGGGCAGTCTGGAATGCTACAGTAAGATCCTATCGTGGATGTGTAAGAAAAATGAATGGTTGTAGGTTATAAAGAGGCGTATTAGTGATTGTGAGGCAGTCTAAAATTAGTAGTGTAGTCTTTATTTGTGGTATAGAACCACTTGGGACAGACAGAAGTCAGGCAGAATAGAGAGAAGTGTTGCCTCTGAGAGAGGTTTTCTGTAGTTTATCCCAGCTAGAGAGAGGACAAACTAGTCATTAGAAACAAAATACAGGTGCCAGGGGTGTGGAGAATGACCACAATTTTGGTATAATCGGTTAAATTTCCTGCACATTTTGCACTTGGGGAATGGCAGACACGTCTCTCAGCACTGTCAACAGGAGCAGTACTGGCAGCAGGGCTGGATGCAGTCCCTAGGGATGGGGAGGCTGCTTAGTGATGCAGTTTTTGCCCCACAAGCCTCCTGCAAAACTCTTTATTCCAGGTGATGCTGCTGCTGGACCACCATCTCCTCTGGGGACGTATCCAAGCATTTAGAGCCATGCTGCTGCAGCACTGGCTGTCCCCAGCCCACCCCCAGCTGCCTGCTGATCTCTGCTCCAGCCCAGCCAGCTTAACTCCTCATGCAGACTCCTCAGTACTGCTTGTTAGTGGGTCTGATGGCTGCATGAAGAAGGGCTATAGAGTTAGGAGAAGAGTGGAAGGGTTGAGCTGGAGGGTTAGGAGAAGAGTGGAAGAGATGCTGTCCCCAGAGAAATGGTATCAAGGTGTTAATCCTCTTTGGCCAGAAGAAAGAAACTGCCTTTGAATTCTATCCTGACAGCATCAGACACAGCCCAGAATACTCCATGGGATGAGGGAGCATCTCCATTTCCCAGCCTCCCAAACTCAGGAGCCAAAAAGACAATCATTTTCATTTTGGTTTTAGTCCTTGTAGACCTTTAAAAACAAAGATTTTCGCAGCTCTGCTGTGGTTTGTGTGAAGCTGTATTCTCCTTTCATTAGCTTAAAAGCTGCGTTCTCCCTCCGTTCCTCTGCTCTTTTCTGATGAGCTTGGTGCTGCCTGCACACATATCCTATGTATAACTACCTCCCTACCCACTATGCATTCAACAGCTCATACCTAGAGAAATCAGAGCAAATATGGATAGAGAAATGTAAGTGGATACAGGATGTCAGAGGCTATCTAGCAATCAGAGCAGTGATAATGTCATAAAGAACAAGTGTGCTCAGAGTGACTTTTAGTTTGGTGCTAGTCACAGAGATATTACTGTTTGCTATAAAAAAAGTACAGCATTTAATTCTGTCACAGGAGAGAGGAAAAGCTTGCATGGACAAGGTGTGACTGTGTATGATTTCACCTTCCTAATATAAATCTTTTAGGGAAGAGCAACTGAAACTGAAAAAGATAGATCTGGTTAATTACTTCTGTCTGGCACAGGGTAAAATCCCATTACAAAGGCTTCAGTCTGGATCTTGTCTTCCCCCATGACGCATACTACATAAATTAATTAGGGTCACACGACGAGAGGAGATGCCAGCCTAGCAATGCAGAAGAGTGACACATTATCTTTCCCGGAATAATGCTGAAATTGCTACTGTCGCCATGGGCTTCATCCTGTTCCCATTCCTGCTTTAGTGGCCACTTCAGTCTGAGGTCAGTAGAAATTATTTTAAAGTAGTATTACCCAAGTCTTTCCTCATTCCTAGCAGCCAACCTCCAAAAGAGGATAGAAATTGTTAACAGCTTTTCCTACAGTGATTGAAGGGAAATGATTGTACAGCACCTGTGTGACTGGGCCTTGGTCCTGGCTGCCACCCCAGTATGAATAAGGGATCTTATGACTGCTGCCAGCTGAGGGAATTCTTCCCTTAACTTAAAAGGACACATCTTCTATGTACAGTCTGACGGACAGAGAAGCCTTGAGAGAGGTAGCAATGAGACTGACATGAAACAGCCTTTATATGAAGAACTTTCAAATCTGTATCTGTGAGAAACTCCAAAACTGCTTGTCCCATGAAACACCCAATAAATTATATCAGGCCTATCCCATTTATTTAGGGATTATGTTTTCTTCATCTGTCCAGGCCTCAAAGAAAGCAGTGTCCTAAGATTTAACTGGTTTGACAGAGCACACAAAACTGCCAGCCAGCTTATTCACATGCCCCAAGCCATCATGACTAGAGCCAGATAGTTTAGCTGATATAGGAGCCTACCGTGTGCAATTTACAAACTTTCATTTTAAGAGGTTCACATCTGTCCAGAGAAGCCTTTCCCAGGTGCTCAAATGCAGTCCCTTGCTCAGGTTAACTTCCAAGCACCAAGCTGCTACTAATAACCTACCTTCCCTGGTCAGTGTGTGTCCTTTGGTGACACTAAGTGGCTGCAGAGCTGTTCGGTCCTCAGGCAGATGGAAGCAGCCAGGAGAAATTTGTGATGAGGCAGTGCTGCCATACCAGTGCCTTGGGATAAAGGGGACTCAGCTCCTCTTTCGTCCCCTTTCTCTCCAGCAGTTAGAAAAGTGACTTTTCACTCTGCATGTACAGGGCAGAAGCTGTGGCAGGCAGTGACACATGGAGCACGTGGTGAGAGTGGGTCATCTTCCCATCTCTGAGCAGCATTGCCAAGAGTATGGGTGGCTGAAGGAGGGAGGCTAAATAAATAAATATGTAAGGCAGACCAGGTTCTGACCCTCCAAGGTGCTGAATTCTGCCAGGTAAGGACTGAGCACACACAGGTCTCTCTGAAATCAGCAAGGGAAGACAGTGGAGAAGCTGCACATCGTTGTGCAGTCAGACCTATAGGGCTGTCTTTGTATCACCTTTCCTGTTTCATCTGGTTTGCTTACCCTGTTCTTTGGCCCACGCCTGGATCACTTAAATTGCAGACACCTCGGGGTCAAAAGGCACCACGTGCAAAGGCATGCATTATATTAAAATCACTAAGTGAAAAGGCTCTCCCCTGGAAGCTCTGGGAGGACCCAAAGCCTGTCCTGGGATCCTCCCCTCCGTGCTGCAGTGCCTGTCTCCCGAGTGCAGCCAGGGAAGCTGTGCAGGGCTGCTGGCAAAGGGGCTCCTGGGGGACCGTGCTCTGCAAGGCCAGCCAAACAAAGCACTTCATCATCTGCTTAACTTTAAGCACCTGACTAGCTCCATTGAGTTCAATACAACCACTCACATGTCTGAAGTTAAGCACATGCTTAAAAGATTTGTTGGATTAGGGCCCAAAAGATTAGAGCTCTATAAAAGTAGCTGTGATCTTTAAAATGACAAAATGGCTTTCTCAATGGTAAAGAGAAAAATATTAACAACCTTGGAACAATCTGGTAAAAATAAAAGCCCTTTAAGCGTTTCACATGTATGTTATGTATCAAGAGGTAAGGAAAAGCTAATAAAAAATTTTAAAGAGGTTACAGCACAGAAAAAAAAAAAGTAGGAGAACAAATATGAAGAGATTTTTCTTGTCATCTGCAAGACAGTGGAAATCAGTCAGGGAGAAAGTTAGAATACAATGGCACAGGAAATGAAAATGTGCCAAAGTGAAGGCTTTCCTTCACTCCCACCTCCCCCCACCCTCTTTAAATGAGGTATTGACTGACTTCTTCAAACTGAATCTTAAATAGGGGGACTAAGTTAAGTTCAGGTCAACCTCTGTCAGGGTCACTAAGGCCAGTGGAGGAAATTACCTAAGGAGACCAAAATCTAGGACATATCCAGGACCTGGAGGAAATGATGCTAGATGTTAAAAGACATCTGGAAGGAAATCTTTGATTTATTGTCATAATTTAAGTGGGTTCTTAGAAAACAAGCAACCAGAGCATAAAATACAGGCAGGAGAAAACTAAGCCCTCAAGCCATCATTCTGCAGCCCTGTGAAAGACACAGTACAAGAGAGACTCCAAGGTTTTCCCCATTTGGCACCAGGGCAGGGCTGAAGGCAGGAAAACAGGGTAGTAAGAGCGGAGAGGCTTCTCTCTAAACCCCTAAACTTGTGAGCAGGTTGTGGTGCCTGGTGAAGGGGCATGGCTGCTGCAGTGCTCTGGACAGCCCATGATAAAGTGCCACATGACAGTCTGCTACTGAAGCTGAAAGCAGCAGGAGCTCAGAACAGAAGAGAGGAGAAGATAAAACACAGCTGAAAAACCATGCCACGCTGCAGAGAAGTGTTGAGTGGGGCCCCTGCAGGGACCACTGCGTGGACCTTTAAGGATTTCATGTTTGCATGATTAACTAAGATGAAGAGGCCAGCTGCAAATTTTAATTTCCTGATGACACAAAGGGCAATGAACAATATATATATAGGGTTTGAATTTGTAATGGCACTGGCCTATTACATAGCAAAGCCTATTCAGTGCAGAAAAAAAAAAAATGCTGTTCATGTTTGTTGGTGCTTCATAACCAATCAGCAAGGTTGGTTCCCAGATAATTTTTCTCATGGACAATCCCAGGGAGACACAAACACAACAAAACAAAAACCCCAAATCAAACAAACAAAAAGTCCAAGAAAACAAAAAACACCAACAAAACAAAACAAAAACCCGCAAAGAAAAAAAGAAACTAATCACCCCCCACTGCAAACCCCAAACAAACAAAAAAAGAAACAATGAAAAATAATAATCCTAAAATTAGAGGACAGAATGCAGTTACCAACAAATATTTTGTTATTATCAGTCCCAGGTAAAGATTAAAAATTATAGGTACTTTTCAAAACTGATCAGGAACAGATGCCTGTAATTTAAGAGAAGTAAAGGCTGCTACATGACGGTTTCCACATGTTGGTCCATGGAAAGAAGAAGCACGATGAATGATTGTATCTGGCAGCTTTACATTTAGCTCATGCTGAAACATATTGGGGCAGATTCTAGACCTACTCTGGTGGTTCAGAGGTGCTGTAATGATGGGTTAGATGTGTCTCTGGAACTGCAGCCTCCAAAGATCATGGCAGGTTCCAAGTCACTTAACCCACTAAATTAAACTGGCATACAGGAATAGGAAAGATTTTTTTTTTTTTTTATGACAAAGCAGATCTCAGACTGATAACCACAAATGCTGGGCATGGTTTGCCTTCTGTATTCTCTCTCCATCTTCTGTTAGCATTCAGTATAGATGCATATATATATTCTAAATAGCAAAGCTAGCATGTTTTGCTATGATCCATATTCAGATTCAAAGGTTAGAGACTGTGCTGAGAGAAGTGATATTGGTAAAGTCTATATCTCTGCCATATTTTCTGAATTTGACTATATAAACTCCTTTAAAACCCCAGGGAAAAAGCAAACTCCATATATTTGTACATAACCAGCTGCACATAATTTAATATTATGTGGGAGGTGACAAGAAACAATTAACCTATTTTGAGAAAATACAGGAATTTATAGGAGCAACATAACTCATGAAGCTATAATTTAAAGCTGACCTTCTAATCCATTTCATCAACCCAGAGATAAACACTGTGGAATGTTTCAAATTATAAAAGAGCCTGCCTTGATCTAAGTGGGTTGAAGAGTCAGACCAAAAGCATCTCGCTTAAATTCAAACCACAGTTACAAATATTCCTTCTGCAATACTGATACATGAGTAGAAAAGTTCTGGCTGGAAATTTTTAGAAGGAAAAATGTGAGTTGATAAAAAACAAACACTTTTGCAGCAGTGTGTTTATTTCAGTGAAATGTTGTTTGGAAAAAATAACTGAAACAGTCCATTAAACTTTTTTTGAATGGTGCGCTATTTTTTTATCTTTGGGGGTTTTTGTCAAAGCATTTTTTCCTCTGCTAGAAAATTTTCTCTAACAAAATGTCTCAGATAAGAACAGTGCATGTCCATTAAGCCAATTTGTCAATCATTGTTTTATATTAAACTTCAGCTCTTCTCATTTTCAGTGTGCACTGGAGCAGAAGTAGCCAATTCCTCCCTGAAGGCAGCAAGCCCTGAGTTCCTGAGGTGCCCTGACAGTGAGTGTGGGGTTTCTGCTTACACTGATGGCATTTCCTGACCCCCTGAGAGTTCCTGAAGATTGCAGGTGCCACTATGGTTTGCTTTTTCCTACAAAGAAGGTCACTTGGAGACTAATGTACCCAAACAAGCTGGAAATGTAGTGGTTACTAAACCAGTGGCAATCTATGAAACAGAGCAGGTACCTCTTAAATATTCCTTGAATGGTCCTTGAAACCATCCATCAGGCGCTTTCTGAAATTAGGCAATGGGTGGGTGTGCTAAATGAGAGACAGAAGCTCATTGTCTACCGAAGCCTATCGTAACATTTTAATTGCCACTTAAACACACTTAACCAAGTGCTGGGATTTGGGGCAGCAATCTCAGACTCTTAACCTATCCTCCTGACCAAATTATGAGATGAAAAACAAGAACTCTCAGATGTTTCCCTGGAAAGTGTAAAGAATAAATAAAGGATACCAAGAAGGAGAGAAAATGCTATCTTTCTGTCAC
The DNA here is from genome assembly GCF_047830755.1 of Zonotrichia albicollis. Classification (NCBI taxonomy): domain Eukaryota; kingdom Metazoa; phylum Chordata; class Aves; order Passeriformes; family Passerellidae; genus Zonotrichia; species Zonotrichia albicollis. The sequence continues at coordinate 108,787,150 of NC_133819.1, forward strand.
AGGTTAACAATTGGCTGAAGATGTTTGCCTGAGTTGTTGGTAATGATAGCCTCCGGCAGATCAATACAAGTGGAATACATGCTGTCTTGAAAGAAATACTGAAGGAACACCTTTTCTAGCTCACCCTGCCCCCCAGAAAAGAGTAACCTGATAGCAAGAGGCTGCTAAAGGTGAAGTGCATTCCTTGAGTCCTTTATTTTCGAGTGGACCAGCCTGACTACGCCAAGCTTGATGTTCAAACCCACCTTGTCAGTGTTATTTGGATGTTCCAGGTGTCAAGCACCCAGATGTTCAGGAGGAGGGGAGAAGCATAGGAAGGGAAAACACTCTTACACATTTTATTTTCCCTGGACCCCTTTGCAGGGCTTTGCCACGGCGTGTTTCCTTTGTTTGGAGGGATATTCCCTGGCACGAGGCTTTCTGCCAAGGCACTTCTGAGTGAAGCTCAGAAGAAAATGGCCCATCAGGTCCTGAGTTCCTATCACTATCAATACTCTCCATATAATGGAAGTGACGGCAAGGCTCCTGGAGTAACAGATGCTCCATATGTATACACGAAATTGCATCAAAGAAACCGCACTGCTCCAGCCCTTCCTCACATCCGTGGAGATTGAGCTAATTGACGGGAATGAAAATAGCTGAACTGTGAATGTGAGCCAAGGAAGTGTTGGGGGTCCAAGAAAAACTGCTCTTGGCTTATGTCACTAAACAGCTTAAGTTTCAATTTTGAAAATTACTTCAGTTTTACTTAAATAATTCTGTCTGCCAAGCAGCCAATTTGGGGAACTGATGAATGACAATGTCGCCCCATCTGCACTGAGTGCAATATCCATTTTATATGACCTGTAGCAAAAAAGGGAGGAAAGCATTATATTCCCAGCTTCTCCCTGGCACTCTCTATAAGACTAAATGGGGATAGGGTAGAGAATTAATAAAAGACTAGTTTGCTCACATGGGAGAGGAACAAAGGAAACGATTGCCTCCTGCATTGGAGCTGTGCTGAGTGCATCACTGTACAGTTTCTTTTATCTGCATGCTTGGGGACTGGCACAGCCATGTGAAACAAGTCTGATGCTTTTATTCTATATGGATCTTATATAAAGCTGAAAAAACAGCAGATGAAGTATGAGAAGCCTCAAGAAACCAGTTGAGACTTCCAACTGAATGTGAGCTTGCACAAGCAGCCCAGGCAATCCAGCAGCAAGTTATCAATACACCATCATGCCAAAACTCCAGGAGCTCAAATTAAAATTAAAATTTGTTTAAGCCAAATTTCTCAGATTCTGAAGTTGCTTCTTTCCAGGTACCAGGATAAAGCATAAGCCAGAATTTTCCAGTCCCAGAGATTGAAAGTAAAATATAGATATCCAGCAAGCAAAGTGAGTAATTTTTACTTAATTTATGGATTACCTGGACTGGGGTAATGCTGCTAACCTTCTAGTCAACATTATGACCTAATTTTTTCTTTCTATTTTTGTTTTTTCCTCTTCCTGAAGGCATAAAAATTTTAATATTAGTCCACCACCTAGGAGTCCAGACAAAAGCTTATAACTCAATGCCTTTCATCCCAATCTCTACATGCAGCCACAGTGTGGGAAACACCAGAGCATTTCTTTTCTTCTAATACGTGCCATTTCCCCAACCTTGCTTTTATTTTTTTTCATTCTTCTTTCTTCTTCATTAGAAGAGTGAAGGTATGATAGGTGTTATGAGACACCTTGAAAATATTTTGGGTTATACCCCTGACATTAAAATTTTAATAGAAAAAAAAATTAAAACTCATGCTGAGGTTTACAATGAAATAAATCTATCTACTCAAGGTCAGGGAAGACAGGCACCAGTTTTGGACCAGGGACTACTGAAATGTATTCTTATTATAACTTTATTTGAGTGCAATAAGCAATGAGTGGAGAACTAGCCACTATGAGAAAGCGAACCCCACGTGTAAATCAGATGACCGCATTAAAAAGATTAAAATGTCAATGACTGCTGAAGTCCGAAAAAGGAGCCTGCTGAGACCTATAAAATTAGAACTAAGAGAGGGAGGTGGCCCTTAAACTTTTAACCAGATATTCTTCTGTATGAATGACCACATTAGTTAATTTTTGTCACGACAATCTAATTTTTCTATTGATTATTTGGTTTTATTAGTTGAGTCTCCTAAGAGACTAATAAAGTCTGAAAAGGCCCTTTCTCCCTACCCCTTGCAGTGCTCTTTTTGAGAACCAGAGACGGGGCATTAAAGAAGCAGGTGACGGTCCTGGTTTTCACAGCACCACATGGGAATTGTGTCGGGGAGGCAGCCTGGCACTGCTGCATCTCAAGGTTCTCACTCAGGCAACTGGGAGTTTTATGAGCAAGGATGGAGAGAGGACTTCAGGAATTGGCCCCCGGTGAAGAATCTTATACGACACGAGCACTGTGCTGCATACACAGCCAAGGGCCCGCAGAGAGCTGTCTGAAACAGCAATAGACACAAGGATTTACGACAAGAAGCAGCAATTGCAATATCTGGCGCTAAACATTTAATCTATGGTTACAGTTTTTACTTTGGATCAGAGCTGAAGTCAGCAGAATTAAATCTTCAAGTGTATTTCAGCAGCCCTAAATCCTTCTGATACTGTTAACAGTGGCAGACTTCCAAAGTGCATTCTGTTAATAAGACAGTAAAGTATAAAACCAAGTTATCTTCTACAAGAAAAGGAGAAAAAAAGAAGAAAAATAAGAAGAAAGGTTGTTATAAAACTGCATTTGTGGTATCCTGGCCATTTTCTTGCTGAATTTCCTTCCCAATTATTTTTTTAACCCACTGCCCTTGGTGAATAAAAGAAATTCTACTAGGAGAGAAATTTTTCCCCCAAAGCTTCAAATTTTCCCCTTATTTTTACAGGTTAGAGGAGGTTAAGAAATCACCAATCAGCTGGTAACATGCAGTACCAATTCTCTGCAGGCCAGCAAAAGGGATTCAGCAGCTGTTACCTTCACTTTTGCACTTAACATAACTTTTTGTTCACTGGCAGCTAAAGAAGATTTATGCAGAGCACACTGGGAGGTTGCTCAGTTCCCCAAGGCAACTCCATTAGCTTTCCCAGGAGCTATATTAAATGTGTATTAAACCATACACACACACACACATACACACAATCCCTTCAGCTAATGCACTAGTTTCATCTTTAAACTGACAAAAGTGAGGATACTCATTGAAAAGGCCCAGATGACATCCTTAAATCCCTGCTTTATGCCTCAAAATTACAGAATATAGGGTAAAGTCTTGGCTTCCCTGAGTTTCACTCAAATTCTTCTTTGGTTCATCCAAAGTGGACTGCCAAGGACATTGCATTTGTAAGACACAGTGGTCTTTTTGTGTGTGTTTTTGTGTGGGAGGGCTTCTAAAAGGCAGATTAAAGAAAAAAATGAAAGGATAACATCTCTCCCATTTGCACATAAGTGTTCACTTGAGCCATTAAATTCATGTTGTGCTGAATGAATGGAGCTATGGTGTATCTCGAGAGCACACATCTGAGACTCTGAGGGCTGCATTATGGTCACATTAGCAAACACTCTGGAAGGGAAGCTGTGGGAATCAATGCCCCAGTGCCATTTGCTGGAGGCCTCCTGCCTGCAGAGGGCTCAGGTAGCGGAGCACAGCTGGAAGCACGCATGGAGAAGGAGCAGCTGTAACCCTGGCCCAGTCCACCAGAGCCACAGCCCTGGTGGAGAAGTCCTTGAAAGAGTAGAGTGGGATTTAACAGCAAATGTTAATCTCACCTCTGCACTCCGCTAACTGGTAGAATGTTTTGCTGTATTCCCTGGGATGATTGTAAAATTTATCAGAATACACATCCGTTTGAGCTTACTGTATTCTGAGGAGCTTTGGAATAATTTTATGTGTATTCCAGTTTCTGAAGGACCCCACTCATTCCCTGAAAAAGCTGCTCTCAAATACAAGCCCTCACTGAGGATGCTGACTGATGTCCTCAGCATGATGTCACTTTCCTTCAGGTTCCAAGCATATGAATAGTCCCAGCATGACCTCTGCTTTCCAACAAGGTAAACCCATGCAGTGGTGTTTTGGTAAAGGAAAATAAATGGGAAACCCTCTGTACCCTCTGTATTCCTATTCTCCCATGGAGCAACCACCAAGATCAATGAAAAGATGCATGCTATGCCAAAAATTGTACTTCAAGTGTCTTATCAAACTTGTAAAAGGTGCAGTGAAAAATTAGGGTATGGGAGTCCATCCAACCTTATTTCTCCTATCACAGATGGGTGCTTGCATATGATACAGTTTTCAAATACCTGGCCAGAAATTTTTTTTCCCTACCAACTCTCTCCTTCCCTTAATATGACCCTTCCGGCAAATTTTAGGTCTACTCCCCAGGGTATGGGTACACTATATTCAAACTGGATATATGTGTATTTTGCTCAAGCATATTTCAGAAAAGCCTAATTTCTTCTAAATTAAAGTTCCCCCTAATACTTCATTTGGAAAAGGTAGCTACCATGGAAAATCTTGGTCTACAATGTTAGAGCTTGGCAGATTTATGAAGAATTCAACATGGAATTTTACAAAGTGAAGTGTTGGCCATTCACCAGCCTTCTAATTTCTCTTAATAGAAACGTGTTTCCTGCAGAGAAATCATCAGAATTATTGCAGTGTCTTATAGGTTTTCATGCCAAACTTTTGATACAAAAGCCTTTTGCTATGATAGTGATGGTCAGATCTCACTGCAAAGTCTGTTTGGATGTTAAGTGAGTTATACCATCCAGATTAGCCAAAGCCCTTGGAGAATTGCTCTGGGTCACTCATACTTTCTGCTTGCAGTGTTGCCTATTGACTAATGCAGCAGGAAATATGGGGCATGAGAAAGTGCTCCAGGGAAAAGGTAACTTGGGCAGATGTAAGTGTCCATTCAGGATAGTTCCTGGCGGCTCCAAGTGTGGATCAGGGAGCCAGAGACAGTTTGATGATAATGCCTGTCTTGACTGTGGACAACAAGGGTCTAGAAAATCTGCTCACTTGTTTGTTTGTAAAGACTTCCTGGCTTAGGACATACCTTCATTAGAGAAAGGGCACAGACTAAGTTTTATAACTTTAGTAGAGGAACATACTCAAGCCTTTACTCAGTTTTCTGCAAGTAATTAAATCTCAGTTTCTTGAATAAAAATCAGAGACATTCTTGCAGTGAGTCTTGTGATTAAATTCTGACCTGGGTTGCTCATTTCTAAGTCATAGCTAATTTAAGTAGAAGAAATTTTTTTTTGTTTTGTAGTTTGGACAGTGGCTTCTATAAGTTTGAAAAAAATTCTGCTAATATTTTTCTACCTATTTTTCCAGTTTTCCAGAGAAAAACTGTCACAATTACAAGTTCTAAATAGATTTCTGTTACAGGTGCAAAAGAGTAATAGGAGATGAGTGTAACATCTTGGTAGTTCTATCTGTGTGATCCTATTTCTGCTAAAATAGCAAAAGATCTGTACTGTAGGGCAACATGCATATGAAAAATAATTTCATATGTACTTATGAAGAAGGAGAACACACGCAAGGGAGCCTGGCCAAAAATCCAGAGCTCTTTTTCAAAATTGCTTTAGAGTAAAGATTTAAAATCTGTTATCACCGGGACAGATGGGGCAGATTTCTACAAGAAGGTCTCGCTAACAGTTTTCACTATTTACTTCAGCCTTTATCCTTAAAGTATTTTGTGTTTCAGCATTCCTGCCCTGAGCTTGGTTTTGCAATAACAGCCCTGAACACCCTTAAACAGAGCTGTGTTTGTGGGCATGGACATAATTCCTCCAGCTGTGCAAACAGTAAAACAAAGATAGCATCTCTTCTGTTGCAGCCCTGCAGATCGCTGAATGATAACAAGACTGAGGATTTACAGTGGATTCAGGGTGCTTCTCTACTCTGGAATTCCTTCTAACTCGTCAAAGAGATGACAAACAAGTCCCTCACTCCTGAGGTGTCGCACACAACTTCGAGGAGCATAAATATCCAGTTGCATTTCCTCTATCAGCAGCATGCTGTGGGGTGTATCACAGCCATGTATGTGGCATATCATTCACTGCACCTTTCTCAGACCTCTGGATAAGGTCCAGTTCTCTGGCAAGGAAAGTTCTGAGATGTTCTTCAATATTCTGATGGACTTCAGTTGAAAATGAGCTTTTTTAATGAACCAAGTGAATAGAATCCAGTTCTGCATTATCCTTCTGATTTTTATTTCCATAAGGATTTCTGCAGGTCTGGCCCTTTTTGCTTTTGGACAGTCATAAAACTCTCTTGAGTTAATAGGGTTACTCCTCAGTGCTGTCTCAACATTTTTAGTTTTCTGTATGTTACCAATTTTGTACTAAAAGAACCTCAGAGCATTGTTGGTGTTGGCAATGGAAAAATTAAGGTTTTGGCAGTTTTGTGAGGTAGCTGGGTCCTGGCCCACAGGAAGGTCTCATGATTTAGGACTGTTGAACAAGCACATTACTGAGAGTTTTCTATTACAGTTATAAGCGCGTAGCTAATAGTGCTGACATTTGCATGGTATGTAACTGCTGAAATCCAAGCCAGAAAAAGATACTGACTTAGAGACGGTCATAAAATAACACCTTCCATGGCTGGTGCTCCACATTTGTCTCCACAGAAGACAGTATGCAAAGTCTGTGTAAACCTGTTGTGTTAACACCATGTAGGAAAGCGCTGCAGGTGTGGTGATACCATGGTCCTGCTTGCAGTGGTTGTAGTGTACAGCCACAGAGGAATGATGAGTTTAGCCCTTAAGATACTGCAGGATGCAGAGTGAAATGGGTGGGAATTGGCCAGTCCTCAGAACGGTAGTGAAGGTGGGGGACAAATGTTGACTCACCTTGAATGCAAATGTAGATGCTCACCCAAAAATCTGCTAGATTAAAGTTGTCTCGTATTGTGCTGTAGATTTTATCTTACACTCTGTTTTATCTTATGCTATAGCTATGCTGTAGGTTTCTGATGAAGATTGAGTCACTAACTTACTATTAAATAAACTTCAGTTTCCAATTAATGTTTGATTTCTCTTTGCAGACTTATAAATAGAAATTTGCTCTCTGCAAAAAAAGATTACTATTACCAAAATATGGCTTTCTAAACTCATTTCACCACAAAGATCTTTGGTAGTTTGTAAATTAGGAGCAAAATATAGAACTTAAATGTTAAAAAAAAAACCCAACCTATTGAAAGCATTCACTTCTATTAATCACGATATATAATGGGCTGATTCAAGATGCTGTATTTATTTCACTCCAGAGGAAAGATCTCCATAACTCAACTGCATCTTTGCCACTCATGAATTATCAAGTCTTGCTTCACTTGTGGGATAAATATATCTCAGTTATGTATGCTCTTCTTTCCTCTCAGTGTATCCATATATTTTTTGGTGTCAATTTTTATTTATATGCATATACCTGCAACGCTCACAGTGGAGATTGTTACTTTGCAATAAGTCGAAGCAAATCAATTTGGTCTACAGACACAATTTATTTTCCTACCGCAGCATTCTCCAATATCATTGCAGGAGATGCCTCTACACCCTTCACTTTAACTGTTGAAGTGGGTCACATGGCAAAGGATGTGAGGGGGTCTAGCATTTGATCAAGTTGACAGGGAGTGTCAGGTTCCTGCTGTCAGCTGCAGCGCCAGTGCGATGACACGTATTTGATGTCGTTTCAATGCAGATTCTGACACAGGCCAATTTATGGTCCAATTTATGTCTTGACTCTCATACCAAGGCCAAGCAAGCTATAAAATGTAATAAGAATTTCTTCAATCAATGTCCAGAGGAAAAACAAATCACTTGGTTACTGACACAATATTGTATCAACACTCTGGTAAAGTTCTCACAAGTGTGTGACATGCCCCTAAGCTACGGCGAACATGTGGAATAAAAGGCTGGGCATGACAACCTCACATCTCTGAAATGGGACCCCCTCAACTTAAGAGCCGTTTCCATGTCAGTTCTTCATCTTTGTAGCTTGCTAGTTTGTTAAGAATAAAATCCTTCTCTCTTTGCTTCACTTTCCCTTCCTGGCTTCAGCCTTTCCTCCCCTCAACTTGGTTGGGTTTTTTTTTTTTCTGTCTTGCACATTGTATCTAGTTATCAAAAACTCTCAGCACAAGGCCCAGACAAGGTTACGATGGGCAGATGATGATCTGTCAGTGAGCCTCTTAAAGGCCTGTAATATTTCCATTTTCAGATGCTCTCAAATCAGATGGAAACCTCTACCTTACTCTTCAGCTGTTCATAATCCAGACAATAGCCCTATCTCAGCCAGCTGTTAGAAGACATTGTCAATGGCAAACAGGCATGTACAGCACATATTTTTAATTTGGATATGGGGTACAGGATGATGTGTTTTTTTTCAAAAGTAGTGGTACTCCCTCTGTAATGTGGAACAAATGGTTTTGCCCTGTAGACAACATAAAGGCATGAGAAAATGTATGTGTGGTCTACACTGTATAACTTCATTGCATTATTCCTCTGGTTCTGTACATTTAGAGATGTAAGTATGAGTATTCTTGGTTTTCTGTAAACCAAAACAGCTGACAGGGGACTTATTTTATTTGGTAGGGTCTTTGCCCTGGTAATTTCAGTAAAGTTGCTGTGCAGATGCAGCTGGCTGTTTAGATGGCTGTGAAAATTACATCAAGGAGAGGGGAAAATACTCTACACCCGAACATTTCTCTGCATACATCAAAAAAATTGCCCTCTGAAGCTTGCCCAAGTACACCCTGACCTGTAGTTACACTGCCAACAGGATGTCAATGCGTGTGCTGTGCAACAAATGTGCTCTGACCTGGCCAAGGGCAGGGTGTTGGCTGTCCTGCTGAATTTCAGAACCTTTGTGAAGCAGGGGCTGGGACTCATCCTTAGCTCATAGAGGAGCTGCAAGACCCCAAACAACTTCTGCTGCCACTGTGGCCCTGGCAGCCAGAAAGCAAAGTGGTTTGCAGAGCTCTTACACTTTGGAATGGAAGTTCTGCCAAACCCTGTTCTCAGCACTGTCCTGGAAAGCTGGATTTTTTCCACATGGTTTAAGCATCTCATACTATGACTGTTCACATCTCCTTAGGTTTGGTAATCTGGATATCTATGAAGGTGTTCTCTAATATTTCCCTGGTACTGCTACTAAAACCTCTTTGGCCATAATTCAAGGTATTTTGTCCTTCTATTAGCATCTCTTTAGTCTCAAATTTAGCTCTTTCTGCTTGTTCTTACATTTTCCTCCTTTCCCTGCTACTTTCTTTATGACCTTTCTTGTTCTGACTTCATCACCTTTGTTTGTCAATACAGCATCTCCCAGAAGTGCAGTAAACAGTGACCAGTGTCTGTCAAATATGAGTCAGTTTTTCTCCACTTCTCCAAAGGAACAGGACCATAAATGAGAAATTTTGTCTTAGTGGAGTGACACTTTGTGTTTGTTCTGGGTTAGTTATTTTTTGTTTGTTTGTTTTGTTGTTTTTGTAGTGGTGTTTTTTGTTTGTTTGGTTTGAATTTTGTTTTGTTATTTGGGGGTTTTATTAGAAGTATTCATATTGTTTAACATTTTTATAAAGGGCAAGCAAATGTGTTATGCTGGAAGTAAAAAAAAAATAAAGGACTGTGAAAAGAGCAGATATTTCTTTTTCCCTAGGATTGTAAATTGCTGATATTTGATTTTCCTACATCTCTGAAGAATCTTTGAGTTCCAAAATTCCTTTCAAATGACGATGGTTTGCTTTCAAAAGAAAAATTAAAATGAAAGTTTTTCTAATGATTGCAGATGGGTAAAACTTTTTTTTTTTTAAATTAAAAGTATCTTCTTGAGAAAGATTGAACCAAACATTCCTTTTGTTGGTAGAACTCTCAGTTTGCTCCTGCTCCAATATAAATCCAAATGCTGGTGAAATTTTGAGTATCTTAAGCTGTGTTTTGTTTGGAACAGGATTGCCAGACAAGATTACAGAGTAACTTCTCATTGACTCTAGGATTCCTGAAAATGGAGATGGCTCCTAGGCCAGAGCCTAGATGAATTCTCTCTCCTTGAATCCTGTGCAAGTAAGCCTTCTGCTGTTCTTGTTTCTGGCTCTGGGAGCAAAAAGACTTTCCTTTGATTCATCACCCATCTCCTTGTTACTGCTGTTGGCTATTGTATTGTTATGTGACATCTAACATTAGCCTGCACATTTTTTGGAGAAGAAGTCTTGGGCCATGTCCAGACTCTCTGCTGTAGCCCCAAAATCTAAAAAAGCAAAAGACAACTGGAACCAGTTTAGACTCCCTAAAGAGAGCTAGACAAAGTTTGTTTGACCCAAAGCGGTTCCTTCGGACTTAAACAATGTAAGCACCTGTAAGAGCTGAGACGACAGTGTTTCATGTGTCTTTTGAATATGTCTCCTTGTGCTTTTATATGTTTGTGTAATTAGCCTGTCACTGCGTCAAGGTCTCCCACAGTACATTTCAGTCACGGTACAAATAATGTACGATGGCAAAAATAGGCATTTTTACATAATACAGTCAATCTTACTGTACCCATGGCTAAAAAAACCACCAGAGCATGTGCAGTTCAGCTCAGTGTTACACCTGATGTCATTGCATGCACCCATGTGAGCAGGGGAGCACACAAAACTCTTGCTGCAAAGACCTTATTTCTTTTCTTTTCATTGCATTTTCTAATATTCTAAAAATCATATCTCAAATGTTGTGCTGTGTCTATATTTTCAATGCTTGATATCAAAGCGATTCTCCACCCACAGCAGCTATCACTGTGAGCACTGGGTGACTGAGGTAATTTTGTAATTGGCCCTTTTCTCTCCCCATCATTCAGTGCCAGCTTAAAGGGCTCACCTGCATAGACTAATAACAGGGATGTACCACATAGATACATTGAGCAATATTTGATCCTGTGTGAATTCCAAGGAGGAACTGCCCTTGAATTTAAGTTCTTCTGTCAGTAGTATCCTTGCATGCACAGTGAGGGGATGATTGCAGCCAGCCTCCCTTAAAAACTGAAACTAGCTCAAAACAATCAAACATCCCAAATCTACCTGAGAAAATCTGACAAAACTAGACCCAAGAAGTTGCTTTTATGGCTCTGTTTATAGACCCTTTGTTTATGCAGAGACAGGTCAGCTGAATTTAAATCTTTAAACCCTTAAGTACAATGTTAGCTTGCAAAAAAAAAGTGTAACAAAAAGCATGATCAAGACTTGTTACACTTTCCTTTCCAAGCACAAGGCTCAAACATATTTTAAAGCACACATAATTGATATCCACTTCTATTAAAAATCTAAATTAATTTCCTCTCTCTCTAGTGCACTGCCACTCTGAATACTTCCATCAGAGAGTGGTAAACCAGCAGCTTGCTGTGTTTGCACAAAATAACTGCTGCAGTGTGCTGAAAAACATCCAACCTGCACTTCTGCTCCGAGTATGTTGTTTCATGCTGTATGGTCAATAAGTGTAAGGATAATCAGGAAACTTGGCCCTCCTGTTACCCAGAGCTGTTTCTTCCTGAACCAAGAAGCCTCTGTATAAAAACATTATTTTATACCAATGAAGAAATCACAGTATGAACTGACATAATGGGAAGCACTTTCCCACCTGGGATTAGATGAAAATTTTTCATGATATAAGGGATGACACTATCAAGCAACATAAATATGTAAGTATAAAACATACTAACAATGTGCAGTGAAAATTCAGTGACCTCTTGTTTGCTTCATTGAAGGAGAAGTACAGAGGGTTTCAAATACAGTTATAGCTCCCTGTCAGGTCAGGGTGGAGTTTACGTGGAGACTGCCTTTTCTAAACACAAAAAGGAAAGGAAATAAATTGAACTAGTGGGGAAGTAAATTGCAAAATATGTGCTGTTCATTGTTATAGAGTCTCTCTGAAGGGTGGTGTGATAAACCAAAGATTTGCTGACACTTAGGGAGCAGCACTGACAAGATAATATTGGCCTTCCTACCCCAAAAGTAGCAACCTGACCAGCTGGATGTTAATTTATCAGAGCTGGCAGAAAAGCACTGGGGAAGACAGTAAGAAGGGAGAAGCATCTTAGTAGAACAATCACTATAAAGAAAGCCAGACTTGTATTCTCTGCAACCATTGGGACAGTATGCTGGGAAAAAAAAACCAAAAAACCAAAACAAAGACAGTTGTGTTTGTAGAGTCTTATCTTTTCAGAAACATCTTTAAATTGTTGCCTTTATGATTATACTTAAATCTATTTCCATTCTCCTTGAATGATTCCTTGTAGTGAGGCTAAGATTTTCCTCACGTAGCAACACCTTTTGAAAAACTTTCTTATATTAAATATGTTCAGGTAGATGAAGAGTATGGTTACATTTTTCTCCTATTTCTTTTTACTAATTGGGTGATCTTTGAACTCAGCCCTGGCTGGGAAGGAACTGAACTAAGAAGGGGAGAACTGAGGAGAATCAGGGTGTCTTCAAATCACTCTGAGACACAGGAACATAATGTCATGGCAACAGTAACAAACATGTTTTGCATATACAGTCTCCTAAAAATTGCCTGGTACATATTTCTTCTCTGCTTAAGAGTACAGTTTGGAAACCCTTCCAAACTGTTATGAGTTGCTCCCCAGCAGAGTCACTAAACTCCTTGATTTTTCCTGAGAAGATGTGGAATAATCTCAGTATTTTACCATGCTAACTAGACACCATAGGGCTTTGCTAAAATGTGTATGCCAACCGGGCCCGATTTTGTGGGATTAGCTTGACATGTAACTCCGAGGTTTTGGCTCCTTTTGTTACGTGCTGCACTGGACTCTGTGCTCTCCCTTCGCTGGCTCATGCCGTAGGTGAAACCACAGCCAAACCAAGTGGAGGTGCTCCCATCAGATCTGCAGGTTTGCTGTGTGCATCCACTCAGGAATTCACAGGGGAGGGGGCCTGGGCTGTGACCACGTGTGCAGGTTCCTGGTGGTGTTTGTGTGCTTCCTTTCCATGTGGACACAAGCACAATCTAATAAGATATTAGCAGGAAACTTAGGAGTCTTCAGTGTTTGACTTGAAACAGCTTTGAGGTGCCTGCATCCTCAGGACCTCTGCTCTGCTCACTCAGAAAGACAGTTCACATTTCAGGGTTGTCTGCAGTCCCTTTTACCTAGGGAAGAAATTTTGGAGTGAAAAGATAAGTTAAAAATATACAGATTAATTGCATGTGATTCTTAGGAGTTTATTGTGCAGCTGAACATGGCAGTCTGGAACGAGGATCCCTGTGTTTTCCATTTTGAATAGAAATCGCTGATGGTGCAAAAAGGATAATACACAACATGAGGCCTATAGGTAGCTGTGCAATGATCCAGGGATTCAGAGTGCTCAGGATCTGAGTCTGCCTTGGGTTACACTCATATCTATTGCATGGAAGTTCATGAACCATGACAGTGTAAAATTAGTGCGGGATCATAAGCAGGTAGGGAGACTTTAATCAAGTCACATTCCAAATGAGAAGTGAAATATCTGTAACATGAAAATGCTTTTCTGCAAAATCATTTCTCCATGTTAACACATATATACCTTCTCATCAATTTCTTCTGAAATTCAGTTTGGCTTATATACTGTGTGAATCATTGTGTGCTGCAGCCACCCTACACAGTCTGTATGGTCTCACCCTCTCAAGCCAAGGGAACAGGATGAGGACTGCTTATCCTTCTCTGAGCAGGTTGTGACTGGCAAACTATTGACATACAAGGGATGTTTCCTCCGGTCCTTGACAAGCAGCAGTTTTCTTGCTCCTTCCAGGTGAAGATCTGTGTTTTGACTGGAAAATCCTCATGAAACAAATATTGATTAATTGTTAATGTTTGATTTTAAAAGATATTGAACCTGGGACTATGTTTTAAAACTATTATTTATGAGGGGGAAGGGGATTCAGCTACAGAATTTAAAAGGTGGGTAATTTCTCTGGTACAGTTCATAGTTCTGTCTCACAACAATTCTGCCAGGATGCATGAAAATTTGAAAAATCTCCACTTGGAGGAGAAGCAGGAAATGGTGGCTGGAGCAAAGGGTGTAGGTTAAGCTAATACTGATGTCCAGCATTTTACACTGTGAAACCACAGCCTGAGACTACTCTTCAAAGTCATGGGACTCTTGGGCAAAAAAAAAAAAATGCCAAGAAGACAAGTTTTCAAATTCCAAAACGATCTCAGGGAAAAATAAAAGGGGTAAGACAGTTTTGTCTGACTGAAAAAGTAACCCATTCAAAAGAAATGGGAAGAAACTGGTCCTAAAAAGCATCTAGCCCAGGTTGGAAAGATACACAGAGGGATCAGGAAACAACCACAGGTGTTATTTGTTTCATTAGAACTGAACATTTCTTGCATTAGTCAAATTAAATAGCAGTTGGTTTGTGAAACCTTTGGCAAAGTCTGTGCAATTCTGCTATGAACTGAACAGGTTAATTTGAAGTTCAGAGACCCCCAAAACAAGTTCTGGAAAAGAAGCATTAAGGGTATGGGAAATTCAGTGGCACTTCTATGGCTGGGACATAAATGGTGAATGGTTTTGGGACATAAATGGGACATAAATGGTAATGGGGTTTTTTGGGGTTTTTTGTTGAGAAGATATAGAAAGTTATTCTTGGTATTTGATGGGCTACAGTTTAATTTAAAAAGAAGCAAGGCTATCCCCTTCAAACCACCATTCACAGAGTAAGCAAGCAGGTGTCAGGGAGATTCAGCATGGAGACAAGGTGCAGGTTCCTTTACATAATTTTCTGAAAGCTACAGAACAGAGCAGCATTAATAACAGAAAAGGTGGATGGTGAAGAACAAAATTGAGTAACCCAGAATGTTACCAGCAGCTCAAGCGTCTGCCGTTGTATGAAGAGTATTTCATTCAATTTTCTTCAAATAATACCCATTCCTTTGCACATCTCCCTGAATCAGTGGAAGAACTGTTTTTCACACAAGAGCTTTAGAGAAACAAGCATCAGTTGTGGCCATTAATTTTATGAATGATTTGTTGGAAACTGCATTTAATGACAACATCAGCCCACAAATGAGCTTTGAAATGTTCTTATTCCAAGCCTGTGCAGATGGGCAATTTGCTGTGTAATCAGTTTTCATAGCCACCCTTTCAATCAGGGTCACTTGTCTTATAACCATGTTCTTGTTTTGCAGGTTTGTATTTCACACCATCTCAGAAATGCTGCATGTACAAGTCCGGTGACAAAAAAATAAGTAACTCAGAAAATACAGCAAGGTTATGTCCAAAAGCACTTTGAACAGGGCTCTCAGCAAATATAATACTCTGGGAGCGTCAGTAAAAGACAGAGACACAGCTGAAGAGGAGCTATCTAGCAACCAGTAAGGGATAGAACTCTAGACTATTATTCCAGCTATTCTGTGAAACCATACATGTGTGTTGTGGCCCAAGTAAATTACAGCAGTGGCATTTTTCTTGTGTGCAATTAAAAAGAAGTCTCATTCTGCAAGTACAAGAGTGATATGGCAGCTATGTAAATTTAGGACCATGCCACTCAAACACCTTATGGCTCTCCTATCACTTCGACACTGCACTGGAGAACATACAGGGATTAACCACCAAAGTGATACCAAGATCAGAGTATAAAACATATGGGAAAATATCAGAGGAACTGAATTTATACAGAGATCACTCACTGGGGACATTACCAATATGTAGAAGTGACTTTAATGAAGTAAGGGAATTCTTCACAGTAGTACAAGAAGGTAGAACAAGAAGCAGCAGCCTCAAACAAAGGAAGAAAAAGTTTAGGTTAGATACCATGATTTTTTCCTTAAAACAGGCAAGCTGGGTATTGAAATAGGCTGCCCACAGAGAGGCTATCTCCTTAAGATATGAATCAGAGTAGATAAAACTCCGCATGAGAGGGAATGACACAGCCATGAAAGGTGGAGGTGTCCATTTGAGCCCTGCTAACTCTCCTAAACCAAGAAGTCACCTCTGGAAGTAGTAGGGAGGGGTGGCACATTTGCAGTGACCCTTGAGCACCCATAGTGTGATGAAACTCTAGTGGTTGTTGACAGGAGAGGAGTAACACCACCACACCAGCTGCTCCTACAGCCTCCACAGCGATCAGGGGAGGCAGCCCCATGCATTTCTGAGGATCTGGATGACTCAGGAGTTTTCTTCCAGTCCTTTCTCCTTGGTTCCAAATGGACTGTAAATTACATATCTTAGTGTGCAAAGACTATTAATTCACTCAGTGATGCGATAAAGCAATGAAAGACAAGGAAAAATAGACAGAATAATTCCAGTGAAATGAAGACTTTTATGTGGCACCTGTATTGAATTTTCTCATGTAGGAATTTCAAAGTACCTTAAAATAGCTTAGGAAAGTCATGATAGACTGGGTTTGAGGGGGTTTTCACTGTGAGTTGAGAATGGCTGGATTTGTTCCAAGTAGTGAAAATACATGTACATAATCTCAAGAAGAGATGCAGATTTTTTCCTACTGGTCTGCACCACTTTTTGGTTCCCTACACACAAAATCTGAAGGGGTTTTGTACATTTTGTGTGTTTTTATATTGATATATATTCCCTTTGAAAGGGCATTTCCCTTTTTTTTCACATGCCAAGGTAAACAGAACTCAAAAGAATGAAGAAATAAAACTTCTGCTGTAACAGAAACCTCTAGAAAGAAAAATCAGGATCATATTAATATCTGATACCTCAGAGGTCAAAGCTCAACTGTGGCCCATTAGGAATATTCCATTTGCAGGACACCCTTCCATCCCTGTTAGCTGGTAAAATAGTGGACCATAAATGAGTCATTCTGTGCATGTTTTCTGTTCCAGAACATGAGTTTGGTGTATTTTTTTCTGGAGAAGATGATGAGGAAAAAGGTACTGTTACTCTGCTGGTTGCTTTTTTCCCAGTTGTTTTTAAGGCAACCCTTTTGAAACCACTCTCAGAGGTTCAGAACACTAGAAAAAATCCAGGCAGAGAGATTAATAGGTAGGATAGTGCAGGCGGGGCACTGAAAGTCACAGGATAAAACAATTTACCACATGAATTTAAAAAGAGCTGGGGGGTATCTCTCTGCCAAGCATGATTTGATTCATGTGGACACATACATGTGTACGTGTGCACGCACAGATGTGAGCGTACGCGCGTGTGTGTGACAGAAATTTCTGCTGTGCTTCGTACTGAGGGTATTCGCTGGAAATGATGTATGAAATGAAATCCCCATGCTCACGGCACGCAGGGAATATCAGGCAGAACTCCACAATCACTGCAGAGATGGGCTTTGCTATTGGCAGATCAAACGCAGCCAGAAGAGCAAACCTACCTGAAAGACTCTGGGGAAAACAAATATTTTTTTTTAAGTTATAAAATAATGTTCCCACCCTTTTAATATCATTTCTCCCACTTTCTCTCCCTCTGGCATTCCCCTGGGCAGCCAGCTACATTAGCTGGAGCCTTAGAGAGATAAGAGCCCTCCCCACACGTATTTCCCCTTAAAAGCCCTTCACAATGTGTTAAAATTACATTTTGAATAACACTTTCTAGCTTTTTTTATTAATTTTTTAACGTGTTTTTACCATCTGAGGTTTCTTCTTAGCAATAGTATTGGGCAGCCATATGGGAAAGAGGGGATTGTCCTCTTTTCTCTCCCACACTCACCAGTACCATGCATTTGATGTTGCCTCTTTGAAACCCGAAATAAATAACACCATGTCCCTGCTACACCATGAGTTGTAAGGGGAATCTATGACATAAGGAGTGGCTTCTCCAGGCTGCCCATTGGCAATTCCTGAGCCATGGAGAAATCTTCCACGGGAAGGAGGAGGTATGGACATACCCTCTTCTGGGGTGGTGGAGTTTCCCTCCACCCATGGCCAGTGCTCAGGCATACCTTAGCATTTCCAGACTGCTCCGTGCAGGGTGGGATCATTTCAGCTTGGTCATACATTGCTGAAGAAGGATGTTTATTTACAATACGTGGTGTAGGAAATTAGGCCATTGTACTTCTGCACAGGGGAAAGATTCATAAAAAGTCACACAGAATTATTCTTATATAAGTGACAATGACATCGTTGTAAGGAGGAAGCAGAACTTTATTTGTCTTACTTAAAATGATATATAGAGCACTTGTCTGTTTATTCCACTGCAAACAGCTTCTGCAAAAACAGCGGTAATTCCCTAGGGGGTTCTGCTGATAGTTATAAGTTACTTGAGCAAAATCTCTCAAGTGAGCTACTGCCTTACAGGTAGCCATTATTCTAGATTCAAAGGGCTTTTTGTTGTGTTTGTTTGTTTGTTTGTTTGTTTTTTAAAATTATGTCCCGTGTAATGCTGCTTTTTAAAATATAAATTGTGTCATAACATTGCTGCTTTTCAAGCGGGTAAGTATCTGTATCTAAATCAAAGGATGCACTGCCAAAGGAGAAACCAGTCAATAAATTGGCCTCACAATCAAATCTGGCTCAGGTTAAAGCAAAGTTAGTTTGATGGATTCAGCCAAAACCTAGTAAATAGCAGCCTACATAATTAAGCTGCTCTACCTTCGTGCAGTCTCCCTGGAAGCTTATGGGCATCTCTAAGGCACAGGAGTGACAATCAGTAGCTAAGCCGAGGAAATGAACAGGCAATATTGCCCATCCAGACATCATTCCTTACCCCCCATTACCATTGTCTCACCTCTCAGAAGGATTAGCAAAATTTGTCTTCGATTCTTTGACGGGACTGCAACATCCTTCTCTAATTTAAGGATGGATTCTGGGTCTGAAAATCAAATAACTGATATTATTCAACGGGCAAAAAAATCAACACTGAAACTTGGTCTTGCTCTCTCTTTCTCATTTATGCAAGCTTATGAGCCTATTGTCTATGAAGTCTCAGCCTTCTGCAGCACATTTGGAGGGTGTTTTTAAACAGATGACAGAAAGAAAAAGAATAGGAAAGTGGGATAAAATGAAGTCCTGTAGTCCTCACAAACACATTGCATTTTTTTTTCCAGGGGGTAGGAAAGAGAGTAATGAATTCTTTGATGTGGCCTAAAGAAATGGGAATTGACACTGAAGCTGACATGGGTAGGCACCATATTCTTATTATTAATTAATTGCAGTCATCAAACTATTTCTCAAAGTAACTCAGCTTTCCATAGCTCATTTTCATTCTTGACTGATATTTTTCTGGTTGCTCAGCAAGAATGAAAAGTGCAAGATTTGAGTTTCTTTTTAGTGTTTTAGTCCCAAAAACGAAGTTTTCAAAAGTTGAAAATGTATGAAGATTGCCTTAATTTATTCGTTAGGAAAAAACCCAAAACTAAATTAATTTCCAGGAAATTAATGCAAAGTTTCTAATTTACTTTGAGAAGTCATCATCATTTCTTGATTATTTTTGGTTCTTTGGTGACCCAGGGAAATTCTCTTTCACTATGACAAAGCTTCTTTTTCCGTAAAAAATGGTAATAATAATTACCTGCTTCACAGCAGTGTGGTAAGATTTACTTAATTAGTGTTTTCAAAGTGCTTTGAGATCCTAGGATGGAAGATGCAATAGAAATGCAAAGTATTATTATTATTCAGAGTTAACAACCAAATTTCAACCATTTGCACTTATCCATCTTAACAGCATGTACTCAAGGGAAGAAAACACATAACTTGTCAGCAGACAGTCCTCTTAATGTGGGTTATAAAACCACCTTCTTGATTACCATCTGGAGTAACATTCACAAGTGAGGGATAGCAGATGTGTGCGCATGGAGAGATGCATCCCCCTTCCCCAATCCATTGGACACATCACTGTTGCCATACTGCATCCACCCAGCCCAGTATTATGCCTCTGGAGGCAGCCAGCTCTTGGTGCAGAAGGGCAAACAAAAGATCCACTCTTGCCTTTCCCTCCATCTCTTCAGCAAAAAAAATAAAGCAACAAACAACACAAGCAAACTCCCTTTTCTTCCTTCCACTTCCCTCTTTCATAATAACAACGCAGCAGCCAACTGTGCAAAGCTCAACAGTGGATGAAAATGTCTTCCTGACCCCTGTGTGCAATTAGTTTCCTCCCAGGAGCATGAGATTTGATTATTTTTGCCGTTATCTTCGCTTGTACAGCCACAAGTGTTATTATCTCTTCTCCATTTTTCAGATATGCTTTTTCTTTCCCCTTGAAGATTAGCCTGAACCTTCCAGAGTCCTTGCGGCGAGGTGTCCTGCGGTGCCCTGCAGAGATGTGCTGCCTCCATGGCAGGAAGCAGCACCAGTCTGCAGTTGGCTTTTGCATCCCTTGAGGCCCTTCAGACCTCTCCAGAGACCTGCAGGGCACGGGTGGGAATCCCTACAAGGATGTGGAGGCAGAGAAGCTTTGTGAATGATGTGCAATAGAGAAATTTACTGGGATTTAATGTTAAGAAGTGGGTGGCTTGACTTAATTCTGCTCAGACTCTGCTGCCATCCTGCCCCTTTTTAGAGGATGAAGATGTGGGCATACAAAAAGAACAGCTCTGCAACTCTCACCTGTGTAAAGCCAGGGCTGAGCACATGTCGTTTGGGGGAATACAAAGTGCATGGTCCTGGTGCCGTTTTATTTGCATGCCTTGGGTGGGAATAAATTGAAAGCAATCCTGCCCTCAGGACAGAAACATCAGCCCTCCCAAGCACCACACAGCATGCTAAAGGATCCACCCAAAAAAGCAGCCTGGGTGAAGAGCAGGCACACATGGCTGCTAAGGATGGCATGGGCTGTGCCATCAGAAAGGCTTGTGCAATATTATCCAAAAGTTCAGGTCCGGCACAGGAATTCCCAGAGGTGCTGTGCCCAAGATGCCATCCTTTTCATGGCTGCTCTCTCTGCCACTCTCTGATTTGTGGGCAGGCGGGGCCAATAAAACACCTCCCACTTTTTTAGGGGGTGACTTTCTGCTGACACCAGTGGGCTTCAGATCAGGCTCCTGCTCTAAGTCCGGTGCTGACATTTTAAAACTAAGGGGTGGGAGTGCTGGAATACTTAGCTGAGTGCCAAAGAACTGCTGTAAGAAATGCATTAACAAAATATTTATTAAATGAGCCGCTTCCTTATTTTACTTTCAAATTGCATTAAAGAGGGAAAGATTTATAGGTGACAGAAAACAATATTAAAGTCAGTTAAATGCACAGAAGCGCCTGGATCCCCAGGATGCCACTCAGGGTAGTGACAGGCTATTTTAAGTCAGTGAACCTGCTTTGTTGCAGTGATCTCAAAAAGCAGCAGAAAAGCCTGTTTTGGCTGAGCAAGTCTCTTTGTGCTGCCATGTGGCTTTTTCAGTGCTGAGCCAGGGTTCAAAGGAGCATGGTGTATCTATCACTGCCATAGTTAATCCTATCATTAGAAGGTATAAGCAGCCTTCTACCACATTAGCAATGTTTACCTCATATTGCTCTAGCATTCATTTTCGCTAATATGGTACAAAAGTGTAATGATGTATAAGTGTTTTTTAATGTTAAGCAAGTGAATACAGGTGGGTAATTTATCACTGGCTCTATATAGATTGGAGCTGGCATTTCAGAAGGAAGACTCTGGACTCTGTCTTCTGTGATTTTAATATATAATTTTTATTTTTGCAGTGTTTGCTGCTACTGTACATAGTTTCTGCCACTAAGTCAAAGCCATAAGTGGCAATTATTTTGGAGCCAACAGAATGAAATGTTTATTTAGAAATATTTTAATTAGCCATGGGACAAGTAGGTTTGATGTGGAAGCATGTATTCTTTACTTGTATCTGTGTTAAGAAGGAATATTTTGGTTTCTGTAAATTACCTAGGAACTAGTGTGTGCTCCTGGAGCATGATCTCTCTTGGAAGAATAAACCCTGAAATGGATCAGCAGTTTCTGTTTTGTAAGATGCACAGGTTGCACACCAAATTTATCAGTTATCCCATTTCTACTTTCAATGTAGAGTACATTCTTGTTCATTCATTCCTATTAAAATACAAATGCCCAGAAACTCAAATGAAAAATTCACTTGCATGTAAAACAAAATTAAAAATCAAAACATGGACAGAGTTTGGATCACCAGCCCAACCATCCACATGTGGATGGTTCCCTACATAACGAATGGACAGGGGCTCAGGAAGCAGTGAAGCCAACAGGCTTTGTGGGGTCACACAGGTCAGACCCCACAGGGAGACCCGCGTCTGTGCAGCTTCTCATGTGCAGGATTGGGCTTCATTTCCACTTCAAGGGAGTTCTGACTCCCAAGCTAGTGTTGCAAGACTATTTTCTTTTTGTCTCTGTTCCTTTTTTTAGAATACCTTTCTTTGAAACGTTTTCCTCAGTAGTAATTGCTGCTAAAATTTCACAGAACACTTGCAAAAGTGACAGGCTAATTCTAGAAAATTTCAAACATTTAAAAGGCATTTGTACAGAATTTTGGTGCTGAAAAGCTTGGTTGGTGAAGTTTTGCTCACTGAAGTTAGCTAGGCAATTTTTGCAAATCAGAGGACTTAAAGTTGAGTACGCTCTGCTTCCATGCATTTTCTTGCTATATTTGGCATAACTGGAGGAAAAATCGTATATCAGAGATTCTGTTTCAAGGCATCAGATGGGGATTTCAAAGACCTTAGAAAAAGCATTGAAAGTATTTACTTAAGATTAAGAAATTTCCAGAGAAACCCCTATTAAAAAAAAGTATCTGGTAGCTTAAAACATTTTTTCACGTTTGCTTTTGCGCTGAATCAGGGTGCTAATTAGCTCTTGGTGTGGCAAAAAAATGATGTCATTTTACAGAGACTCCCTGTTTTGTACTTGAAAGAGACCTATAGATTTCCAGGTGGGCTTCTGCTCCATGGGGATCAGAGGAGTCCACCCTTGAGGGACTTCATGCAGCCTTCTCCAGGGAAGCCCGTGTGCCCACAGCAACTGTGTGCACATCAGCTCTGGAGAGCTCACCAGCAAAAAGGCCAACAAAACCTGCCATGCATGAGCATAACCATCAAAGCATCCCTCCTTCTGGGATAGGGAAAAGGATGCACAGCTCCATGAGGCTGGTAGGGACTACAGATCTTCACTAGCTGATCCTGTGCATGGAGCTATCCAGGGATGAGGACTGCCGTCCTCACTCCCAGCCCAGCTAAGACTCCGTTCCATTCCCAGCTCTCTCCTTCCTTTCCTTCGGGCTGTAGCCTTTCTTTGTTATTTTCCTCTGGGGCTGCAATTTTCCCCGGCCAGCCACAGACAGTATATAAAACACATTTTACTAAAGTTCTTCCAACAAAAACTTCATTGAAACAACTTTTAAAGTTGTGAAAAAAATAACAGGAAATTCACACTTAGGCCCTTGAGGATGAAACATGACATATGTCTTCCAACACATAGGCTCAATGGGGTGCACTATAAAAGTAAATAAGGATCACACCATGGTGCCTAGCTGTTGGAGGACATGCCTTTTGCCATTAAGTTATCATTTCCTTACTTTTTTTGTCCAAACTCGCATGTACTTTTAATTGTTGACTCCAGCGACTAAATTAATCTTCTTTCTTTTATTTTAATAAAGCAATGTGTGACCTGCCTTAAGGTTAGAGACTGAAAATTAGCACAAGCATTAACATTTAATATACCAACCAAAATGAAGATTTACATTGCAAACGGATAGGCAGTCTAAATTTAGGCTGCTCACAAAATGAGGCTATACACAAATGTATTTCATTAATTATATATGTCTAGGAGAACTTAAATACAGCCAACATTTATGCATACTGAGTATATATGCCAAAAATGTTATAGTCTTGCAGTGGTGAATGCAGTTTTAATTTGCATGTGCAGTGAGTGTGTTTTTTCAATAAAAAAAGGGAAAATTCCCTATAATCTGCCCATGCTTTCATTTTCCATTTAAAATATTGGCAAAAAACGTCTTGGTAGTAACGATCATAGACTTCACTATTAATATCCAGGATGCATTTCATTCATTTGAAAGCCTCCCTTGTGAAGTATTAGCACCCATTTGGAATCTTTTCATTCTCCAAAATGATCAGCTCTGGGGATTTCCTTCCCTTTGGGAGTTCTGGTGTATTTTTAAGGCCAAGTCATTCCTCAGAACATGATAGAGAGGTAGAAACACCATTAAATATCACGAGCTGCTCTCCCACATGACAATATCACATTACTTATTACTGGAATGCACTTGTGAATTCTGTTTTAAGAGGCCCATTTACAGATGAAAGTGTGCACCTCAAGAGCCTCAGGCTTCTGCAGGAGAGCCAGCCTTGGTGTAACAAGAGATCTCCTCCTGGCTCTGCAGAGATTCTTCATCTTGCCATTCCTGCAAAACACAAATCCTTAAATGCCCCATATTTTTACCCAGTAGTGGAACAGCAACTTACCCTTGAGCCAAAAAGAGGATGACCATTGCTCTCAGTGGATGGTTTCTTCACGTTGCTACCCGACAATGCCAATTTCATGTTGGAGGGGGTTAGCTGCTGAACCAGCAATGTGTTGCTGGTTCTGGCTTACTTATCTTGAGTGCTGGGCTGGAGTGGGTGTGCTGCATTTCTAACCCAGCTGATTTCCATGCATGGATCCCATTTGCAGAGGGACATACCCTTCCGCTCAGCTGAGAATTCAGAAAGGAAGGTAGCTGACAACCCCAGCTAAAGGGGAACATAAATACCCCTGTGAATTGTGGAGTAAACAGCTGCTGAGTGATTAAAAACTAAGTAAAGCTGAACCACCTATTCCGTTTTTAAAGCTGTTTGCTGCAAGCATCCTGCAAAGTGAGAGATTTTTTTCTGCTATATAACAAAACATAAAGTGAAAGGAGCCTTTCTTACTTCATGACAGCTTAAAAGTGCTGTGTTGTCTTTTTCCCCCTCATACTCTGGAAGTACTTGGAGAATACTTTTTTGTACTTCATGACAGATTAAAAGTGCTGTGCTGTCTTTTTTTCCCCACATACTCTAGAGGTACTCTGAGTACCAATATATACATACACACATATATATATGGTTGGTTTCTTTGGTTTTTGGTTGTTGGGGTTTTTTTTTTTTACTAGAGTACTTAGGTACTTTTTTTTTCCTCATACTGTGGTGCCACTTCAGAAGAATGGCTGAACCAGGAGGGACCAGTGTGTGAGAGGGGCCCATCTCCTCTCAAATGGCACACAGTATTGCAGAGAT
Source organism: Zonotrichia albicollis (assembly GCF_047830755.1). NCBI lineage: Eukaryota > Metazoa > Chordata > Aves > Passeriformes > Passerellidae > Zonotrichia > Zonotrichia albicollis. The sequence goes on from NC_133819.1 coordinate 108,812,260, forward strand.
GAGACTGACCCTTCAGCAAAGGAAACTGGAAGTAAAATACTGACAATGAAAAATTCTCAGTCTCTTACTGAAAAGCATGTGTTTCAAGAGTGTCCTGGGCATCCCAAAATGAGGAATGCCCAGGACAGCATGGGCAAACTGTGCTTCCAGTGATGAACGCAAACTCCTGAAAGCCACCCCACACATCAATTCTGCTCCTGGGGCAGTGTCTGATATAAGCAGCAGATCACAGTCTAGACCTAAATGGCAATTGTAAATACACTTCCTGCATTACCAAGGGAAGTCCTAACACCCTTTCTAGCTTATGTACTATATACAGAGGAACCAGAGCCCTCACCAATGAAATTTTATGAGTCAGAAGAAAGTTGCCCATCAACATTGAGAAATATGAGACACAATCTGTACCACAGAGAGTCTGAGAGATGTTTACTATACCTAGCATTCTTACTATTGAAAGCTCTTTCTATCCATTGCTCAGAAATTATGTGAGAAGAAAAGACTTACAGACCTGGTATTCACCTCTCAGGTTAGTGCAAAACCCTGTCCACCAAGGGAGCAAGAGCCATCTTCTGTCTGTGGAGGATGGGAGCATTTCCTCACAGGAAAAGAATGAGGTGCTGCCTCATACTCAGGCTGTCAGAAGAAAGCAGGGGCCATCAGATAAAGAAGGGAACCTTCCTCTCCACCCTGCAAGAGCGACACCGATCCAGACACCAGAGCTGGGCAGCATCTGCTTATCATTTTGGCCAACTCCATAGGAGTTCTCATGTGGTATCTGCAAAGGAAATGAGCATGTCTAGTAAAGTGACTAGACTGCTAAAGAAGAGGAGTTTGTTGTTCTTTGTGAGGCTGTTACTTGGGGAAGAGATAAGCAGAGCAGATGAAACTTCAGAAGGGGAATCATGGGACGTGAAGGGTCCTTTCTGAAACTACTTGGAAGCCAAGACACTGGGATCCAATCATTGACATTTCTGTCTTATTGCTAGCAGCTGCACAGCAGAACTTGGTTTGACAAAGGGATGGGCATGAGATAAAGTAATGGGAAACTGTCCAAAGGAATTTCAAGAGGCATTTGGAGCTGGAGTGACATGACACTTTCTATTTACAAGGAGTTTTGATCAGAATCCTATCTGAATCAGATTCAGGGCTGATGTTTGAAAAAAGTTTGGAATTTCACTTTAAAGTTTTGATTCAGATCAGCTTCGAGTCTGAACAAGAACACATCATGGACTTTTACTCAGATAAACTGATTAGTTTCATGTAGAATCTGCAGTGCTGCATACTGCCAACATTTATTATTCATAATGAATGAATATAATTAATTTATTTTTTCTTATCTATCATAACATCTCTTAAACTTGAGGCAGCTTTCTGATTGATAGATGAAGCTTCTACCCTCCCCTTCAAGCTTCTCCTTAAGACAACCTTCCACTTCCACTGAGTTAAGCAATAGCAAGTTGGGAAAATAGGTAGGTAAGGGGAATAGTCAATATATATAGTCAATATATATAACTGGACCTCCTACAAAGCTTTTGGCATGTTCTGTTCTCCACATCTGAAAACTAATACACTGTATACTTGTCTCACAGACTTTCATGCATTACTCATCTGCTTAAATTGTCAGCAGCTAACTGGGTGACTCAGAGATTTCTGCTGTTCTCTAACGCCTGGGTATGGGGACTGTACAAGAAGCACAGCACTCGCACAGCAGCCTGTCAGAGCTGACTCAAAGTGAGAGGGGGTCTAGACCTCACAGTCCCACTGAATGGAAGAGCTGGGTCCCTGAGAGGATGGGAAGAAGGAGTCTTTGACAGTTCATCCTTTGGGAGTAGCATGAAGAGCTGAATATGCTTCCAGGGCAGAATAAGCTTCTGCTCCTTTTCTTGCAAGTGTGGTATGCAAAGGACTTCACTGCAATGACTGCCCAGAGACTTCCCAAAGTCAGCTGCTTCACAATCCCTGCCCATTCAGCCTCTGCCTAAATTGTTTTTGCCAGGAGAAGAGGATGAGTCTCCCTATTTTTATTCCCCTCTTACGCTCTTGTGGCAGTGGGATGCCTTCTTCATGCCCTTGCTTGAGCCCCAGCTGGGTCTCTGCTGGGTGCTTTCTCAGAGCTGATCAGTCACTCCACTCCACTGGCCTTTCCTTCCCACCCCTCTGCCTGGCTTCATAGCTGTCTGTCAGGCAGCTCCTGCCTCTGTGTTGTTCACAGGCTCTCTTTCTCTCATCTCAGTATTTTATCTCTTTCTGTGGGAGGCAGCTGGTTATGAAGAGCCCCTGCTGCTCTTTTGTTCCCCAGAGCTGGGTTTTCTGGGGCACATCTCTGATCTCAAGTTTTTTGTGGGTGAAAGAATTGGTCATGCTGGATGTTTGGCTTTTCTCCCAAGAAGACATACCTTCCCTGGGATCTTTTGCTAAAGAGTAAGCCATTTTTACACCACTGGTGCAAGACACTACTGGTCTTACATTCTGAATCATTGACCAGCTGCCCAGAGGACCTGCTGTTCTTCAGGTAGAGTGGGATGAGCACAGCAGCCCCAGCCACCCTGACTGCATCCCAAGTATGGTAAGATAGCAGTATGTCTGCTTCTTGAAACTGCAAAAGAAGTAAGGAATAAGGAAATTATATTGACCTCGCAGTCAATGTCCCTTTCAGGAACTGCATCTCTTGGTTTATAACTCTGTACACAGCCCAGTGCTATAAATATCTCAGAGATCCAGTACAAAAACAATGTACATAAAGAGACGTGAGGAGTTTGTCTTCATTGTAGCTCACCAAGAAAGTGTGATTTACAGCAAGACCAGCATTGTTATACACTTAAAGCAGGCAGTCCTTGTAGTCATCATCCTGTGATGGCAAAATATGAGTGCTGCCTCAATATTCTCTCCAGCACCAGCATGCAGGCTGCAGCCCCAGCCCATGCAGCAGGGACAGTGAGCACAAGAGGAGGAAGAGAAGCAGCACAGGATTGCCATGTCTGTCCTTGGACAGTGTTCAATGCCTTTTGTGTTCTATTCTTCAGTCTCTGAGAGTTGCATGAGGTTTTAGGAGGGAGGGATTGATATGGCTGCAATGACAGCTCTGTGTGCTGTCTATTAAAGCACTTGTTAACATAGATACTTCAGGTTTTGTTGCTACCATAAATGCACTTTCAGAAAGAGTTATTGACAGGAAAAGCCTTGCATATAGAATTTTAGGTCACTGATGATCTTCTATATTAGAAGAGGTAAAGGACAACTTTGAATAATTACAAAATATTCAAAATATTCACTTTTATTCCACTTTCAGCTCTGCTAATTGTCTATAATGTGGTAAAAGTCTCTGATAACAGTCTTTCAATTGCTTAAAGATATTCTTTCTGGGTTTTGGGAGCTACCCAATAAAAAGGTCTGTCTTCATGGGCACCTTTGGAGAAACCTTGTAATTTCACTGTTGGCTTAATTTGTATTTGGACATCAAGTTAAGAAGATTAAATTATGCACTGATTGCAACTATGCCCATGTTTAAGGCTGGAAAAATAATCACTGATTCATAAAAAAGCTTAATTCAACTCCATGAAGAGTGGAGCTGGAGTGTATTGTTTCTTCCTAGAGCTCCTTTCTGAGCTCCCATGCAGATAAAGCAATTGGCTCTCACACTGGAGGACAGGTGAAAATTTGTTCTTGCCTGTAGCAGCTGGATGTGAGCTCTGTATTAGGAGGTCTGTATTAAAAATGCTCACACAGCAGTGCTAATCTTTGGGGGAGCTTTCAGATAGGGTTGGGCAGACAAACTGCAGAAAAGTAATATAAAGGGAAGAGCTGTCACCTAGAAATTTCTGTTTAACGCTTTCAGAGCGCTGGATAGCCATAAAGGTCACATCCTAAAGGAGGAACCTTCCCTGTGGAGGGAATACATAATCTCCCAGGGTAAAAACACTGAGAACTCCACAGTCATGCACCCAGAGGGAGCCTGAGCAGGACAGGAGGCCAAGGAAACCTGTCTCCCCCAGCAAGGAAGGACACTGGTGCACAGGGCACCTGATTCACTCTTACCTAACACAATCCGATGTACTAATGCCAACAGTGGCACTTGAAGCACTGTCTCTTCAAATACTCCCTTTTGTTATCCTGTCCTCTGGACCATTTTTATTTAGAACTATTGAGAAAGATGGAGAAAAAGCATTAAACACTTAAAACTTACTGAGTTGCTGAGTCACACATTCCTTTTTTCTCTCACCTGTATTTGCCTTGCCTAGTTTGACTGTAGGCATCTTTGCAGCAGGTCCCATCTGCTAATCTGTGTTCACATTTCCTTGTTAAAGCCATCCTTTTTGTCCACTGAAACTTAGACATTTTCTTTGCTATACACAGGTAGGAATGAAAAAGAGAAAGACATGTTCACACAACTTTTTGTCTTGTTAGCATCACACAGGAATTTTGCCAGATCAAAGAAAATTCAATCTTCTTCCTTCAGATTTTCAGTCTGTTTCAGTACAGATGCTGCAATGTGAGCAGACATCAGTGGAACACAGTGGGGACTTAAAGATGAGAGGCTAGAAAGAGTAACTCTATCTTGACAGAGAAGGTCTGAGGGAGTCTTTATACCCTCAGATATTTCAGGAAAAGTGTGATTCATCCCACCTGACTGTCAGCACTTATGTTTTAGACACTCACCTCTCTCTATGCAGACACCCTTTGGAGATAAAGGAAGGAAGTGGGCATTTTCTCCTAAGATTTAGATTAGATGTTTGGAGGAAATAATTTACTTGGAGGGTGGTGAGGCACCGGAACAGTTGTCAAGAGGAGTGGTGGATACCCTTTTCCTGGAAGTGTTCAAGGCCTGGATGGAGGGGAACCTGGGCAGCTTGGTCTAGTGGGTGGCATCCCTGCCCACAGCAGGGGGGTTGGAACTAGATGATCTTTAAGATCTCTTCCAGCCCAATCCATTCAATGATTTTATGACTTCAACAGTGCAGCTCATCACCCCTGGTTTTGACACTACTTTAGGAGATTTTTTTTTTCCTCCTTCTCACAAGAAGCCTTTCAGATCTAGATATTGAGTCTGGAAATATCTAAAGTGAACAGGGAAGTCTCACTTCAATAATGTATGTATCAGTTCCTATGTAGTTTGGAAAAACATGTGTTGTGGGAGGTGAGGGTTTGGAAGATAAACCATTATATCAATCTATATGTCCACTGTGAGGATGCTACAGATGTGACTGTGCAATCAGTGATCCTGTTAATAAAGAGAAGCTTTATTCCTACTGACATGGAATCCATATGGTACATGAGTATCATGCCAGTGAAATCCACAGGACACAAGGAAATGTGATTAACTGCTAAACACAATAGCCTGGAAGAGAAGCAAAAGAGCGTCACAATCCATGCTCTAGATTTATCTCAACATTGTTCATTAGAACAATGACCCCCAAAGTTGCACAGACCTTTATGACATCCATAATCTCTTTTTCTGTTCCTCATTCCACAGAAAGTTACAGTTGTTGATTTTTTGCTATTGTATCCACTATCTGTTGCAAGGTAGTGAAAAAAGCTCTGTAGCCTGAGTGAAGCAGATGTTCTGTTGATCCTTCTGGATGAGCTGCTGATTGCAGGGGTGAGTGCCTGCTCTTGGAAAAGGCTGGACAAAATGCCACTGTTAATTCCTTTGATGTTCCAAGTTCCTGATGTTCCTAGCTACTGGAAGAGAGGACAGATACCAACCAAGTATTGCTTTCATGGTCCAGCACAAACATTGTGACAGGCAGTGCTCACACCAGGAAAAAGCCTCAGGCTATGAACAGTAGGAAAGGGATAAATAATCATGCAATGTCTGAATGTGTCAACTCCCAGAAGGGGAAGAAAATAGCAATGATTGCAGAGTCTAAGGGCATGGAGCTGCCCAGTGGAGAGAAGGCTGTCTACCAACAGGCTGTTGACAGATTTGGAGGCTCAATTACCACACATGGCAGAAGAAAGAAACTAGACATTTGCAGCTATGCTATTAGACTGATGCCCAATTATATCCCAGCTGGATTGTTTAACAGCTGGAAGATATTTCCAATAACACTGATAAGTCATGATATTAGGCAGAAAAAGTATGACCAAGTGCTGGCAATGTGCAGTCTAAACTATGTCGACATCAGTGGAAAATATGCATTGCTGAAGAGAAACCAACAAACATGAGCCATTATCACTTGACTATTTGACAATATGCTGGGGGAAAGGGCAAGGAGGTCACCTACTGCTGGGTCACTGGTAGAGCAGTGGTTTAACCACAGCATAACACCAAAATGCAACTGAGAGAGAAGACATGGTCCAAGCTAGCATACTAGCAGCTGGTAGGGACATATTTATCAGACCATAGCAGCTTGAGGGCAACATGAAATTAGATCCTCAAGAGAAGCCCTTGCAAAAACACAAGTCATTGGCTGTGGTTGAGCTTTTGTAGAAAGAAGCAGCAACACCACAAAGATGCTTCTATAGAGCCACTAAGATTAGTAGAGCCCAAATCAGAAGCCTTGGGGAGATGCAGACAAAATGGAAGTTATTGAGGAAGAAGTCCCTCTCCACTATCTTCTGTTGATAATAACATCTTAGATATCAAAGATGAAAGTGTTACCATTGGTGCAGTTAGAAACCAGCTCTGGCACACTTTTGAGGAAAGAACAGAGACGTTATCCAATCACCTACCTGACCAACTTTTCTTCACTTTTTGGCAAGAGGCAAATTGATCTAGAGCACTTCCAATAGGAACTGCACAGAAGAGGTTGTAAGCGAGCTGAGTTTGAAGGAGGCTCCAGGAAATCAGTATATATCCATGTGACTGTAATGTTAACAGAAATTTCTTTGTGTTCATTTTAGAGGTCTTAGTCATAAATCTGCTTCAAATACAAATCATACAAATGTGAACTTTTTATGTGGTGTTAGCAACAGGCAATACAAGGGACAGGCTAACTTAAGAGGTTATGTGTTCTATGGGTGTAAACATTTTTCTGACTTCCAATACGCACGTTACCAAAGTGCGGCATGTATGGTAGAGATAACAAGTTACACATTATTGGCTCTCTCCCTTTTTCTCAGCTGCTGAATTTCATTAAAAGATGGCTAAAATGCATTAATTACTTCCTTAATATTCCTGTAATTGCTATTGCTTTGCCACAGGGAGGATACATGATAGGAAGTAGAAGAGGAGGTGATCTTTTTAGATGGAAGAATAGGAAGGGAAGTGCTCATCAGTCAGTTCTATTAAGATGTGATCCCAGATGATAAAGGAGTTTAAGAACCCCTGCTGCTTTAGCACATCTCTGTGTTTTCATTATTGTAGCTAGAGACTAAAGTGTCAGGCTTGCAGAGACACTGCTTTCTTGCTGAGCTAGTCCCTTGATTTGTTGAGTTCTGCAGCCTTGTAACATTGCTGGTTTCAGGAGAACTGTCCTTACTTGCCACCAGTTTAAAGGAAGGGAGACTTTGTCACCCTGCTTTTGTGGAAACTGAGGCCCAGTAATACCTTTCAATGCTGATTTTTTTTTTTTCCCAGAAGGTGAAGACATAAAGCCCTCGTAACACAGGAGGCAGCAACCTTCTTGCTCAGTGTATCATGCTGCAGGTGGTTTGCAGAAGCTGCAGTCCTGAGGTGAGTCTTTTCCAAATTCATCCTTAGCCTTATACCTTGAAGTGTGAAGGACTTGGATGAACCAGTTCACAAAAGTCTGAAAGGTTCTCCCATTGGCTCACAAGTGATCACTATTATAGTTATAAGGTGCTTTAGCTGAAAGGTGATGTGAACAGAATTTTACTAAACATTGACAGAAGGAAAATAAACACTGTCTATTTGGACACCATTTATTAAATATACATATAAACAATTTTTTAAAGCCTTTCCCCTTTTTTTCCGTACTTTCATATTTGATAGCAATGTTGAGTTCTGATGATGATAAAAATATTTTAGCTATATTTTTAGCTACAATCCTGCATGTGTACAAAGTGTAGCTGTTCTTAAACTGGTCCTTCCACTTCATTCACCAGACTGCTGCATCTCTGTGTGTGGTGAGCTCCTTGGAACAGGAGCCCTCTCTGTAGTTACAACTGTGCTTCACTTATTTAAAAAACAAATCATTAGGTAGCACATTTGTGATAGAATAGCAAATAATAAGGACGGGCTTTGGAGACCCTGCGCCTCCAGGTCTTTCTTCTCAACCCATGTTCAGCTTATGTTGTTAAATTGTCTGGGACCACACCTATTGCCAATACACTAAGACAAAGGCTAGTTACTCATAAATTGACACATAGATGACAGCTGCTTCAGAGAGACTACCAAAACTGCTCAAGAATTTAGGCATATCTCAGAACCAGGGCAGTTTTGAAAATTCTTTCTCACTGTTGTTGCTTTGTTTGTTTGTACTTCTTTCAATACTAATATTTACAAATATTGCACACCATTCTGGGCACATTATTCTCACTATGTGTGTACAGAGACCAACACAGTAATGGGCTCTCTTCTTGTTGAGAAATTCTGGGCACAACTTAGCAAACAATAAACCTAAGGCAAATAGTAATGCCAGTAAATGTGTGCCTGCAATCAGATAATTCTTTGGGGTTTGGGGGCTTTTTTTGTAATCAATTAGGTTGGAAAAGATCTCTGAGATCATTAAGTCCGTCCTATGATACCACACCACCATGTCAACAAGACCACAGCACTAAGTGCTATAACCAGTGTTTCCTTAAACACTTCCATGGGTGGTGACTCCACCACCTCCCTGGGCAGTCCATTCCAATGCCTAATTTGTGAAGAAGTTCCTCCTAATTCCTCCTAAACCTTCCCTGGCACAGTTTAAGACTATAATTTGGTTCCACTTGTGAGCCTTAGCTGCAGCTCAGACACTGGATTTTATGCTGTGGCTTCAGAAGAATCAGGGAAAGGCTTTTAGTGCACAAGACTGAGCCCAAGGACCAGGCATCTCTTCCTGGTGTCAAGGTTTGGAAAAGAAAGCAGTGACCTTGAAGAGGATCCCAAGCTGCCACCTGATTCTCACAAGTGAAAATAGGATACCTTTTGAAGATTTTAATATCTAGGTATGGTTTGATTCACTTCCAAATCAAACAGCATAGTAATATTCTCAAAATTAATAACTGTGAGAGTGAAGGAAGTTTCTTGGCAAAATCCTATGCATACCTATTGCATGGCATAAATAATACATGTTGATAATTAATAATGATAAATAATAAATAATGCAGTCAGTTGCAGCACTGGGGACTGTGAATAGGCCTACATTTATAAAAGTTGAAATTCTAAGGTAAAAGGATAATGTTCCAACACTAAGCTGCAACATTTTTGTATTGTTGTACTACTCAGATAATTTTAGCATTAAGATATTTGACCACCCATCTTGTTTTTAAGCACATAACACCTAACAACCTCAACAACAGCTCATGCTTACTGCAGACCTTGAGCATCAGGTTTACATGTCTGCAATTTAACTCCAGTGACCTAAACTGGCCACACAAAGCAGGAATGGGCCTACAATTGCACCAACACCTGTGTGCACCCTTACAGCTAGGGACACAAAAAGAGACAACTGATGCAGCTCAAAAGCAGCCACAGAGCATTTCAAAATTTGTCCTTCCATAAACCATACTTAATATTTACTGTCCTTTGCTATTCATAAAGGCATTGTATTGCCTCTCCTCTTTCGCTGAACTCACACGTTGGTGCTGCATATTAGCCCCTGCTCTAATAGGGAATGGGGGAGTTGATTGACAGTTCATTGAACCAGATACTTCTTAAGGGAAAAATTGAAGAGGTTAATTATAATATCTCTTACTGCTTTAGTATTTCAGTGAGCCACAGTGTAAATATAACATAAGCCTAGAATGGAAACCAATATTTTCCTGACACCTCCCCAAGCAGGCACTCTAGGTTTTATATGCTGAAGAGTCAGAGAATTCCAAACCTATTCCTCTGTATAGCAAAACAGGGACATTCAAACAGAAAAATAAATTTGTTGGCTTTAACAATATATATTTTTGGTTAACTTAGCAGTTTCAAAAGTCCCTGCTTTCTCATGAATTCAAATGGGAGCTGCATTCACTGAGTTCTGCTCTGCTGCAGACTGTCATGCTGGCAATCTGTAAGTCATTTATTTATTATTTTTCCCTGTAAGTGCAGCACCTTTTTCAGTGATTTGATTTTTTTATTCAATTATATATAATGGCTAGAATGGCTGTTGTATTGCACTGTTACTTCATTTAAAGATACATTGCCTGGGCCTCCATTCAGCCAAGTACTTAGGCAGGTACCCAACTTAAAGTGCAGCACCATCAACACTGAGTCATCTGTTTTAAATTAGGGGCTCTAGCTGAACCAGGACCTTAATTAGGCAAGCACAGTTTCAAGGACTCCTTTGCTTTTTGAGCCATAACCCACTGTCATCAATGGAAAGTTTGCTTGACTGCAGACTTTGTTTCTGTATTTCCAAGGCATAGATTTCCCCAGTGATGCTGTTTTATCACGTGTTTTTATCACTCCATCCTTAATGTCTTTCACTGCACAAGAAGGAAAGAAATTAAAAGAAAAAGGTGGAGATAGGAAGGTGGCAATTTAGGGACTGTGTGTGACAGGCATCCTAAAGGAGAAGAAAGAAAAACACTTAGGAACTTCTGTGTAGCCACTGCTCAAATCCAAGACCACTCCACTGCAGGTAAGAAATGAGAAATTTTGAGGGCTACTGAGCACTGACTCTTCACAGTGGATCAACGTTCAAAGTTATTTAGCACAGGTGTTGCTGTAATAGTGGCACACTGATAAAATTCCGTGTTCACTGGCCCTCAAGCACCTCTCTCCCACCTGTGCAGTGGTCTGGTATTAGTATGCTGAGGCTGTAATGAAAGCCTTATCATCAGCTGGGCTGTGTCAAACCCTGCTTTTTCCTCACGTAGTGCATGCTTCTTTCCTCCTCTGGGCATTGGTCTGTGCATTTGCAGCTTGTACTCAGACTTTGAAGGGATTCAGATGGCTGTTGTTGTTGATCATTGTGCGTGTAGTACCTCTACAGAGCTGGGAAGTTCTTTTTTCTACATTTGTATGGTATGAACTCCTCTTTTCCATGCCAGCTCCAAGGATTCCAGGTGAGGAGGTAGCAGATGCATGTTTTAGATGAGAGAAACAGGAGGAACTGATGCTCTGGGCAGATTTCTGTACAGGCTGAGAACCTGGGCTGTTTGAAGAGAAGGGAAGCTCAAATTTCTTTTCCTTTCACATGGCAGTTGACACAGCATTCCTTGGTCTTTAACCCAAGGTCTCTGATATCCCTTTACGCAGACATGGGATGCGGGTGGGATGGAGAGGGAGAGGAGCAGATAAACTGAGAGAGGGGAAGGAAAGAAAGAAAAGAAAGCAAACAAGAAAGAAAGGATCAAATATGTGAGATTTTTAAGGGAAGGTAATAATTTTATGATACCTACTGATTCATTTAAAAAAAGCCTACCAGTGACAGGTTACTTCACATCCAGCAAAGTTCAAATTAAATACACATGGGGAACATTTGCCTGAGTTTCATTTCATTATATTAATCAATTAGACATGCTGAGAGAAAATGGTGGTTGGCACTAGTGTCACCAAGTAGACTTTTCCAGGGATTAAAGGTTTCTTGCTCATGTTCTAGCCTTGATGGCAGGTCAGTGACTATTCCATGGATGGAGGGACAGAAGGACAGACACTACATGTCCTCTAATGGAAGGGTGGCTTGTCAAAAACTGTATCAGCCACCCTCACCCCAGACAGAAGTTCCCAGAGGGAAAAGGGCAGAGCCACTCAAAGTTATGCAGGAGGCACCTCAGCTTTGACAGCAGCAGCACAGCTCTTGACTTGGCTGGACCCTGCCTGGCCCTGCTGCTGCGTGTTGAGGGCTCCCAGCCCCAGTCCCCAGTGGCCCTGGCTCTGCTCTTTCTGCGTGCAGCACCACACTGGATGTCCTACAAGCCCAGGACAGTTAATCTGCCACCAGATTCATTGCCATGTGGATACTCAAGAGCTGACTGTAACATAATAGCACTTGTATAAAACAGGATTTTATCACTTTTTCCTTTTTATGGTATGGGAGTGACATATTTGTTCCATTTCTCTTAGGTATAGGATACTTAACCTGCTGCACTCAAGTTTCTAATTCTTTCCCCATCCCTACCCATGAATCACAGGGTTTTTCACCTCTTGTTCCACTGACGCACAGCGTGCAGCTGGGATCCTTCCTCATTTACGCTGCTTCGTGCTTGAAGAAGTACTGCCAATGCTACCAAGCCAACACACGTGTCCCACACAGATGTTAGAGCTCTTAAGACCCAAAGAGAATGTGGCTGAGAAAATTCAAGAGTGGGACATGGGAAGAGGCAATCTCTCTTCCCATTGGTCCTAAGGAGAATAAAACCAAGTACAGGAGCGTAAAACTAAAACCAAAGGCAACATGCAGGGAAAAAAGAAGGTACCTAGCATTTGACAGATGGACAGGACTGGCAAATAGAAAGGCCAGACATGGTTAAAGTATAGAAAGCATTTGAATAAATAATATTTATTCTAACATTTTATCATCAGCATATCAGCTAGACACTTTGTTGGGGGGGAGAAGAGAAAAATAAAATTTATCTTGCCATTTTTTGCTTTACTAGGGAATATGTAACAGTTGGCAGTGTAATACACTTTTTATTTTCATGAGTTATGGATGTGCATGGCCATCCCTAAAAAATTGAAATAAAAACTGTATTACACCACCAAGTCTCATATACTATATTTATACCATACCAGAGGAGGTGTCTGCAGAGCAACTATAGATATAAACTTTTATTATATCTATAGTTTCTCATGTTATTAGTATAGTTGTGAAAATAATAGGATTTACTGAAGGTTGTTATTCCCCCTAGCATCACTGATGTGGTATGAACAATATATTGATCTTTTGGATATTTTTGAACCATTGTAATGGATTTGAAAATGTGGTCACCTGACATGAAGAGCCAGAGTCCTTGTCCCCAGCCTAATACAATGGGCTCATGGTGTCTTTGTGAGGCAATATTCAGATCAGCCCCACAAAGTACACCCTGGTACTACCAACAGTTCTTCCCTTTTGTTCTTCTTAGTGTGCAGGGAGCACTAACCAAACCCAGCCCTTTAAATAATTGCAGAGAGGGCATGAAGGCCCCAGGCTGCAGCAGACTGCAAGATGGAGTAGTGCTCCATCATGCTTAGGTTCCTATGGCAGAATGACTCTGATATTTGCCACTGAAATGGGTAGAGCCCATAGACCTTGTTAAGCTGGGTGACTGCAGGTATTCTAGGTGGTATTCACATTTCCTGACTGATTTCTCGGCTTCTCTCCAAATTCAAACCCCTTGCCCTGTGGGGATACCTCGGCTGCCCCGCTTTTCCTCAGCCCTACTGATTCTGGCAGGAGAGCAGGCAGGAGCAAGGACCCATTCAGTCCTGCCAGGGAGCTCCTATGGTGTTTGGCATGGCAAAGGATCCACACAGGAGGAGCCTCTGGGCGCTGCTCAGCCCTGCTGATGGGCATGAAGATGTTAGGAAAAAGCATGAAGAAAGGAAGCTGCCACAGTGCTCACTGTAATGCAGGCTTGCTCTGCTGCCCTGCACACTCTGTGGGAATACAGCTGATATTCTCTGAAGCAAAGGGAACACTCCCACTGACAAGTTGCCTTTGCTTCCTGTAGGTGCACAAAGGTACTCGCTCAAGTTTTTTGAGCTCGGAGGCACAGGGAAGCCAGGAGCACCTGTTTACTGATGGGAAATGCCAATAGAAATGGGTCTGGAAGAGCAGCATATTTATAGCCTCACACAGCACCATATGGTGCTTGGTAGCAGAAATCATCAATTGAGACAGATGAGCAAATTTAAATTTCAGCTTAGATTTGATTTTCTTTGTTTTTAGCAATCATTTTATTTAATTTGCTCTCTTTGTCTCTGAGTGCTCAGGCTGACTTGGCTGTGTCTTGCCCCTTGCTTTCTGGAGAAGCCTGTAGGCGCATGCAGCCTTAATTGTTTAAATAACTCTATATCTACTGGAAGAAGGGGAAGGGGAGCCACGGAACAAAAGATATGCCTGGGGATGATGGGCTGAGAAGCTGAAGTCAAAAGGACACATAGCTCAGGCCCTTAGGACTGGAAAAGCAGCCCTTAGAAATCTGAGGTCAGTCAGGCCAGAGGCAAAACTGATTTCTTTTTAATCAAACTTAATTGTTTATATTAATACATGGATTTGCTCACAATGATTCAACTCAGCCTACTCAGCCTTTTAGCAGATCTCTGAAGAAAAATTTTGCAAACCTTTTTTTTTTTTTTTTTTTTTTTTTTTTTTTTTTTGCAAGAGTATCTCTGAGCCTGTGTCTGTAAATTACCTTTGGGTTTATAAAGGGCTGCTGTGGTCCTTTGAAAATGCAGCAATTTCCTTGGTATTAGTGCACATCCAGCTCAAAATGAAAAATTGTTGATTTCTGACCCTATTACCCTACCCCCGTTCATCAATTTAAAACCAGTGCAGCTCAGCTCCAGCTCTTCAGTATAAGCAGCCCTCCAACTCAGTCTTCTCAGAAGTGACTATGGGGCAGCAACCTTGGGACAGCAACCACAGGGCACAACTTTTTGTGCTGGATTGTACCATCCCTGCTGGCACACCTCTGTGCCACCATAATGCAAGTATTTGACAAGTCTGCTCTGCACAAAGTCCTCTAAATATGCAGTCTGGGTAATCTTGATCAATCTTTACCACCTTTCTTTGCACCTCAGCTCAAGACATACAAGATGCATCCCCTGGTAGGATTGTACCTCTGCATCAGGACAGAAGTGTCTGAGATGTCTCTGCCATGATGCCTGCAATGGTCCAGGGCTTCCTTGGTGAGCAAAGAGCATCCTCCAAAACACAGGTGCTCAATCTGCCGCACACCCCTCCCAAGCCACATGCCTAAATGCAAAGGGCACACTTTTGTTCATCTGCTAAGGTAACTGATGGCTCACCAGGAGGCCCATGTAATGATTGTAGTTTTGCTGATTTATTAAGTGCCAATGGTGTTTTAATATTGTTTGTGTTTCAGAAATAAAGATAGTCATTGCCCTGAAGGCTTACAGTCTGAAAGACAGATACACACAATACACAACTCCCTATGGATACTCAGAAGAAAGATTTTTTTTTATTAAGGAGCTATTCTGATTTAATTTGGTTCTTTAATGTGATATTGGAACAGTGCGGGTTGAGTGTCAGCCAGCTGAAAGCACTCCTCTGCTGGGCTATAAAGACTACAAGATGAGTATCAGCATGTGGAGGGAGGGGACATGCAGCCCCTGTCTGACTCAATCAGAGCTTGAGAACACGAATTCCCAGTGATTTGTTCCTTGACCAGCAACCTCCATCAACCTGCTGCTTATCGGGGGCTCTCATTCATTGCCCAAGCCAGGAAAATTAAGCTACAGGGAATGTGCTAAACTAAAACTTGGTGTTAAAGGACACGACAGAGAGGTGATGTGAATTTCTGCCTGTTTCACAGTGGAGTTGAAGCAAGCAGTCTATGTGGCATGAGTAGGCAGAAGGGCTTAAGGTTTTATAGGCCCCTCATGGATTATGAATTTGGCACCCACCTAGAGTTTCTATTTGCTCTGTGGTTGGGATTGCCGGGGTGGATGAGGTCAGTGGAAATGGACCAACACTCACCTAGCCCCTGTGGCCCAGAGAGTGCTTACAGGCTGCCAGAGAGCAGTAATTCAGGAGGCAAAGGGCGAGGATGGTACCTCCAAGAGGTTCTGCATGCAGGCATTTGTGCCTGCGTGTGCATCTGGATGCCTGCACAGACACAGGAGCCTTTGTCAGTGTAAAATTTTTGGGACATTCACAGTTTTAAGGGGCTGGCAGAAACTCCTGTGGCATTGTGCAGTCAGCACTGGTGAAAGGTGCATTCAGGTGGGTGTCATTCCCCAGCTTTTCAGGAGGCTGACAAAATTGCTTTCTGTGGACCATGCACGACTTCTTCCAGTGCCGTGGCCAGAAGGACTCTACCACTCATTTCCTGCAATTCCACTCCAAGCCCTGACCTCCCACACAGAGTGAGCTGCAGGGGAAATGTTAGTCCTTATTCTTTCTCTTAAATCAGTGCCAAAATCAATTTTGAAAAATCGTCTCAAAGTTGCTTTCAACTCCATCTGGGTGTTTCTTTACTGCTAGAATATCACCCCATACACTGGAAACGTTATTACATCACACTAATCTAATTTAAATGCATTTTTACTGTACTTGGTTTAATGAATGTGGAATGTGTCACTATGAAATTGCACCATTAATTTGATAAATAGGACTTGAAGGTATAATTTTTTCCAGCATTGCAGACTAATGAAGCTAAAATACATATATAATAAGAAGTGTAAATAATAAATTATTCTTAGGAGCAAAAAAATTAATTAGATCTTACCACAAATTGCATCTCAATGTCAAAGTTTTTTTACACTACTGACTTTCAAACTAGTTGGAACATGACTGTGATCCTTGCAAAGTTTCTCAAGTAATTGCTGTGTGTATACGTATTTGGGAATATACCTCAAGAAGCAACCTGAGTTCCTACTGATCTCTCACATGCAGCTTTCTCATGCTCCCTGCCATCACACCTGAATCTTAACAGCATTCAGAACAATTCCTGTTATTATTTGTTCTAAATTTCAGCATGCTCTTTATTCTTGAAGACCCGAGGAAACATTTTTTTAAAGATTTCTGACACCGAAGAGAGAGCAGAATTAGGACACACCACATGCAAATTCTCTGCAGAGGCGACCGTGCCCCCAGTGCCAGCTCGCTGCCTCTGCTGCTGAAATCAATGGGAGTTTTTGCACCGACTTCAATAGCAGAAGAGACTCCTGTACAAAGCACACTACTTTTCACCAGTAATGGAAATGTCACAGAGGTGCCATTCAGGAAGGAAACCAAGTGGAGGGAAATTAAAGAGGAAACTCCAGTCTTGTGCAGTTTAGTTGCTGATAGCTCATCTCGCTCAGCCTGCTGCACCCTCAGCCGGTTACACAGTGCTGCCTGGTTTAGCATTCTTTGTCTCTTTGTCATTTCTTATTGAGCCCACGAAGAAAGGTTTTATCTCACTTCTCTGGAAGAGAAAGCGCCTAGAGATTGAAGAGATCAGGTGGCATTTCACCTCTAGTTTTCTTCATTCCCAGCTGGAGAGCTTTGAATGCTCTGCACAGCCAACTATTCTATGACTGTTCTATAGCTAGATGAAGGACCATTGGCCAAAATGTCATCCTTAACCTTATTTTCTATTCCTAGTTTCTAGTTTAATAACCAACATTTTTACTTCCTGTTGTTTGATTTGCAGCCAAAATTCTGACTTGTTATCAGTTTTGTTGCCAGATAGCGCATTAAGCCTTACTAAGGGGTAAACATAATGATCTTCATTAAACCTTCTAAATGAACCCACCTCCTGCTTCTTCAGGTGGAGGAAGGCTTTGACAAGAAACACTGCTGAACTGTCTTACAGCTATTTTTCCCTTGCAAGCAGAAGGAGGGAGAGAAGAGTGGCAGCTTTTAAAGAAGGAAAAAAGTTAGATAAACATGAAAGGGTTTGTGAGATTTCCTTTCTTAATGGCAAAGTTTTCCAGCAATAAATCACAATTCAGTCCATGCCATTAGTTTTGGGGGCATTATATCCCCTCATTAAAGTGCATAAACAATTATATTTATTGAAGGTAATGTACTGTGTAGTGCATTATAACGACACTCATTAACATATGTAATCATCATTTGAATGGGCTTTACTACAATGTAAACTGATAATGGCATGATTACCCACTGGGTTATTAACTTTTCAGTCCTAAGATAATAAAAGGTGATACAAGAAACAAAAAGCACATGTGCATTGCCCTTCACATGTGATTTATGTGCTGCACTGTGGAGCTATGAACACAGGTACCCATCATTGGGGAGACTGGCTCTTTATTGCACATTGTATTTGACAGAATAATAAATGTAGCTGAATGGTTCTTGGGTGGGCATCTCGGGAAAAAAAAGTCCTGTGAATAAGGCAGGCACTACTTCAAACTGCAAGACCCAGCAAAGGAAATAATTTTGTTTCTCTCTGTCTCTCACTAGCACTCTGTGGCTTACAGATCTTCATATGCTCTGTCAGACTCACAGAGATTAAGGAAAAAAAAAATCCATCTTCTTTATACGTTTCTCCTCCTCCTTCTTCAGCTCACCATGCGCTCCTCTCTGCCTGGGCTATAATTGCTGTTTATGAGAAAATGAAGGGATGCACTATGCTAAGGTACCTGTGTGCTAAGGTATTCATATTATGCTAAGTGTATGCTTGTATCAAACAGATGGTTTCAGGTATTGAAATGCAGCTTAGCTGCAGTATCAGAGAATAGATTTATCAGTTTGCCTGAGCTTCTCTTCTATAAAATGCCTATTTGGAGGCATCAGAGGTATTATAAATACAGCTTATTTGTGTAATTTATCAGCCCTCTCTGGGATTTGTCTCTGTGGAATCTTAGTGCCTTAATTTTAATGAATGAATCTGAGTTTGTTTTAGGAGGGGATGAGTTAAGAAATATTAAAATAAAACAGACTCACGAGCAGCCATTCAAAAAAGCACCAGTTACCAATAGACAGGCCCTCTCCAACATTAAGTGGCATATATATGCTAAAGTGAAAAATGATGTGTAAATCTGCAGTGCCTGCGGTGAATTGAAATACATCAGCCATTGTGGTGCTAGCAAGACCTGTTTCTCCACTACAGTTTGACTTGCAGACAAGGGGCAGGGATGTCAACAGCTGACACAAGTTTGCCCTGACACAGTGCCAGTGCAGAAGCATGTGGAGCCAGACACTGCAGTTCCCAAGGGGCAGAGGAACCAGTCCAACAGGTCCGAGCCAAACTCCTCACTCCTAATAGCATAGAGGGTGTGACAAGGACAAAAACAGAGCCACATCAGGGCCCAGATGCTTTATCCGCCTTCAGGACCATGTGCAACAGGGTGCACAACCTTGCAACTGTGCCAGTCAAATTTAGCCGCCAAACAGACCTAACCATGAAGGGGTAACATTAAAAACCTCCATGCCTAGAAAAAACCCAAACAACAGTCCAGAACTTTGAGTTTTATGGCAGATACCACCAAGGAGCATCACCGAAGAAGAGTTAATGTTGTCATTAAATAATATTCAGGTTAATATAGTCATCTCTTACTTTAGAAGTCCTTTGAAACTAAATTGTTTGGAACTTCTATTAGCTTGGCATTCCTTTAAGGAGTCTTCTGTCAGTCCATGGCCCTTGAAGAGGCTAAATATCTGCACTTTCAGCTCTCCATGGAGTTTTAGAAAGCTCTGGGATGGTTTATGGTTTTCCATTAGCCAAGGGTCTAATAGAGACCTGAGATCCGTTAAGTGGGAAATTCTTCTCATGGAGAGCAATATACCGTAATTCTTTGCTAAAATCTAAGCCCACACAAGAAATCTGAGCTTGTGGTAAAGACCAGGGTGCAGTAAGTTTGTGCAGGAAATTACTTCATACTGTTTGTTATTGGACTATTTATCCACGACTTTTTAGACAACAGACACGATGGACTTGATTCGCTCCTGAACCAAGTAGGGCAGATGCTCATTAGATGGCCGACCCTGTGGACAGGAGCTTTAAATCACACCCTGGTACTGCAAACACCTCGTTAGTGATTTGGAAACTGCTGAGGGGCTAAGGAGAATGAGAACACCCTTCTCTGCTCCGCTGACAGCATTTTTCCAGATCAGCTGTACTCATTTAGGGAGTCACCAAGGGCTGTGAACCTCACACCGCTCTGACCTCCCCCCCGGCTTGGGCAGACTTTCTGCCACAGTAGTGCCAGTAGCAGCATAAGTGAATCAAACCTATTGTTCTTTTCTGGCCATGATAACTTGACTTACTCTTTTGATTGAACTGTTCCGACAGTGTATGAAAACTCACAGTGAAAAACACAAAATAAATGTAGTATGTGAAAATACCTTGTACCACCTGAAAGCTCAAAGAGTCAGTGGTTGCTTTTGTTATTGCCAGTTCCAGCTGATAGCATCAGTGCTCATTCCCACAATCTTTCTTTTCTTATTTCCATCTGCTCAAATTTATGTTTTAGTTGGGAGAAGATTTGAGATAAAAATAGGTTCTTTGGTAGCATTTACAACAACTTGGAAGTTTAAAGGTCTCTGTGTTTCCTTCAAAGCATCATTCTGTATCATGGATTTTCAGATACTTCACTATTCAATAGCTGCTACATAAAAAAAAAAAAAGTGATTTAAAAGCAGAACCTTAAAATGAGGAAAGTAGGGAGAATTAGCATATGCCATCCAGAAGTTTGTCTGCTGTTAAGCCTTACAGTCTGTCCGGCAGTGCTGGAAAGTCAACTGATTTCAAAGGTTTGACCCTCCCCGGGGCAGAGCACTCAGCCCCCTTGGAGAAGAGGAAATACTTGGCATTTCTCTGGAGCAATTCCTGCTGCTTCCTCTTCACAACAGTACTGATAGCTCTGGGGACAGGGGAAACAAATTGCCCAGGAGCTACTGCAGAAGTTGTGCTGAGGATTTCGGAATGGGTAGAGGGAATCAAGAGACTCACACCTATGGTAGCACTCGTGGCACTCCCCAGATTTCAGAGCAGCACAAATACCATATTTACTTGGCTCACCAAAGCAAAGTGTGAGCAAGCATTTACTGATGAGGAGAAGGTGCAAAACCTGCCTCAGACTCCATCTGCTCTTTGCCCTCAGAGTGTTTTGTAGTACTTTGTCACAGGGAACAGCCATTGAGGAACCTGAGGATTGTGGTTAATCCAGGGACGACTGGAAAATGAGGGAAGGGAGGACCTCATGATAGTTTTCACTCTAAGGAGATATTTTCTTTCCCCTTGTGCTATTGTTCGTCTTGTTTTCAAAGTCTCAACACAAATCTAAGAGCTCTGCATGAAAGGTACAGTAGTCTGGGTATAATTACCACAGCTGCCACAGATGGCTCATTTTAACAAGAGACCCTAGGTAAACCTAGTTGTTTAGCCTGCAGCATAAACAACAAAATATTCTACTTAAACAAGTGGATCTGGGTCTGCAGAGGTGAAGCTCAATTCTGCCTTACTAATCTCTGTCATTAAAGAAGTGCAAAAGATGTTGGTGGGACAGGGGCCAGCTCAGGGCTCAGTTTTGGTGTGTACCTGTGTAATCTCCAAGGAGGAGGATGTCTGAGTGTTGGAATGCACTTCGCCCTTTAGCTGGGATAGCCTGAGCACTGCATTTGAAATGCAGGACATTGTCTATTCCCTGGCAAAGGAAGAATAGGAAAAGGAAGGGAAAACTTAACACATGAAATTTTCCAGTGTCACCTACTTAGTCCCTCTAACAAATCTTGTTGCAGGACAGATACCCCAAAGATCACATCCTGTTGTACTCTACTAGTTGCTCACTGTCAGGATTGTGGTTGGTATGTTTTGTGAATGAGGAAGTAGAAAGACTCCTTCTGCTAAACAAAAAAAAAGCAGTACTTCAAATGAGGTCAAAGAAGATGGGTGGGCAGGAGACTCAGAAGAGAGGACATTAACACCTAAAAACTGCTTTCCTCATGAGAGAGGAGAAATGATTTTTAGCTTTCTGTATCTGTTCACATTTGTGAAGTGGAGCTCCAAATCAATGCACATATTCCTTCTGAAAACTCACAAATTGGTATCTGCAGGATACCTTTATTCCTTCTAGCCCTGTATCTCCACCTGCATCTGCAAACTCTCCTCACAGAGGTCCTGCTGGCACCAGCTTATTAGCACCAAGCTCCTAATCTTCCTTTGCCAAAACCTTCCACTTCTCCTCTGCCTGATCATAATGTCCTTAACCTTTCAGTCATGTAGACCCATGTTGTAGTGGCCATTTTTATTTTCTCCTCCAGAAACTGTTGCCTGTGGCATTTCCTAGGTACCACGCTTAGCCCAGTCCATGCTGTTGACAACGACAGCCTTTTCCCCTCTTTCCCCTCTGTCCCTCAGTGCTGCTGTCACAAGTGCCTGCCCCAACTCCATGCTTGTCATTTTACCCATTGCTTTGGCTTCCTTATGGATTGTTAAAATACATTTCCTCAATGATCTACAAACATAAGAATGGGCATTTCTGGCCTTAACACCAAGGTCCATAATCTCCTTCCCATGTCTCACTTTTCCCAAGTACCAACCTAGCATCTCTCAGCCTGTTTGTTCCACAAGCACCTTTACCATACAGCTCCCCATAGAAATAGATACCCTCATGCCATGTCCTCCTCTAGATCCCATCTTATGGCACGTGTCCATTATAACACCAGTGTTAGGCTCACCTTGACACCTCTGTAGGAAGTCTACAAGCAGGTAATGGCAGCCTGCAAAGATGAGGAATAAGAGGTCTATGTTGTAACAAGGAATACTCGAGCTGAGCTCATGTTAAAGGCAAGGGAAGGCTATGGGCTAAGAGCAAGATGAGTCAGAAGGCTGAAAAATCTCCATCAGTAGAAATCATTAGGACCAAGATACATACATAGATTAGTGATTAAATAGCTAGAAGGGAGCCTGCTGTAGGAGAGAAGGGTGTATGGAATAACATCACAGATGCCTTTCAATCCCATGACTTTATCACGTCTTTGAAATCTATGCAATCATGTGAATGTTTATCTATCCCTCTCTTTTTCTCCCTACTCTTCCTTGAGCATGCTTTTTAACATTTCCTGTTCCTTGGCTTTCTTTCAAAAACCTTACTACTTATTTCACCAACCCCAAGAGAGGCCTTGGTCCCTCTTGAGACTTCTGGGCATTACTCTAGCAGAACCACAAAGATGTAATAACATTAAACCTTTGATTCATTCCATATCCTAAGCTGTTGTGCTAGTGCTGCTCTGTGCCAAGCAAGAAGCTGCATTTTTTCTTTCCTTGGTGAAGGGATTCCTGCATACACAAATTTTGGAAAACATTGGGGCAGTCCTTTGGGAAGAACAGCACTTAATAAATGTAAATTATTATTACTATTATTATTTCACCAACAGGAGTTGCAGAATCTTCAACTGGTCTCTCTCTTTTAAGAAAATATCCAAGTGGGAAATTAGTGGGACGTGGTCACACTGGACCATGTGAAAATTAAATTCTAGCAAAATGAACTGAAATGAGATTGATCACTGCATGCTAAGGCACCACAGCCCTGCCAGAGTGTAGCTGTCAGCAGTAAGAGAGGAGAACTCTCTCTGACTTCAACTACTCCTGGTAACAGTAAAGGCAACAAAAAGCTCATTCAGCCCGATTCACTGGAGACCTCCTGAGAAATCAGCTACAGAGATCAGCTATGATCTGAGTAATTTCTTTGTGTGTTTCTTTATACAACTGTTTTCTGAACTTTGCATAGCTAACCCTCATGTGACATCCAAGGCTGGAGTCTGGTCTTCTTACACAGAACTGAATGGCAAGAAGAAAAGCTCTGGTGGTTTTAGATGTTCTCAGAGAGCTTCAGGGATACCCTGGACTCCCTGAGTGTGGTACCTCTGCAAGGAGCTCTGGCATAGCTTTTGGAAGAAGCCCTGGGCACAGTTTCCAGGGCTTTGGATCACAGGCAGTCCTCTCTGGACAAACCACTGGGACTGGTGGGCAAGAAAGGGTCAGAGCACAGAGCCTGATACTGGGTCTTGCACCCCTGGGGCTGTTCGGAGTGCAGGACAAAGTGTGGGATGAAGATCACACCTGCTTGTGCTCCCTGAAAAAGAAAAATGCCATAGACCTGTTAGGGAGGTGGGGAATAGGATGAAATCCTATGAAATCCTGAGGATGAGGAGGCCTGAGTAGGGTCAGCTGTTGGACTGAAATCCCCTTGCAACACGCAGATGGAAAACATGCAAAAATATACTCAGGTTTCCCAACAGCCACTGCCCCTGGGTGGGGGATAGGATGTTCCCAGCCCCACAGCTGGTGGGGGAGGATGGCTATCCCTGGCACAGAGCTCTCTGTGTCTGCACTGAGAGCTGGCCAGGTGTGGCTGTACTGGGAATCTGTGCATAGCACGCAGGGAACGTGGCTCCGTGTGTCTTGGGAAGGCTGCTCCGGGATCTGCAGAAATCCATCTAGAGGGACTGTAAGAGAAACGTGAAAGAGGAACGGGTTAAGCTGGTGCGCCAACAGGCCTCTTATCTGAGAAGGCTTTTCCTTTTTCTTTCTTTTTCTGTTCCTGTATTTTATTCACAGTGATACACAATGTATAATATGTATATACATGTATATGGAAATATTAGATTTGGATAGGAAAATATGGGCTGCAGGAGCCTGTGGACAATGCTCCCTTTTTAGTTGTTATAAAAAAGAAAATAATTGTAAAAGCAGAGAGAAATCTGCAGCTGCTCCGGGCTATTCATACCATAAGAGATCCCATCAGGCTTTCTTTATTGTTGCAGTTTTGGCAAATTATTTTCTTATCACACACAACCTATTCACTTCTGTTCCTGGATAAGCACTTAGGCTCATAAAGCAGTGGGTCAGCAACAGTTTAGCATAGAGCACATGGAACTGCTGACCTTGGGGACTGCTGGTGCCTGCCCCTCCAAAAAGCAGCAACTGGAGTCAATAAAAAACTGGCCAGGCCAGTCCATTAGTGAGCCCAGCTCTGTGACTGCTCGTATGGCTTACCCGATGACTGTGCAGCCCACTTCTCCTCCTCCTGCCATTGTGTCTCACCTTGCTGAATGTAATCATGGCTCCTGCCCCAGGAGAGTGGGACGTGTAGCTGGCTGCCTCCCTGTGAGGAGGTGCACTTTCCCAGGGGAGGCACAAGTACCTATCCATGTGCATATTTTCCTATATGCACCGTGGGCACAATTGTGCCCAAGGAATGTGTGATATAGATTAGATCAGCAGCAGTGCTGCACTGTCTCCAGGCCAGGCAATGAGTTTATTGTGCCCAACACACATGTGCACTGGACAAATGCTCTGGCATCTTCAGCGTGGGCAGAGAGCATGCTGCTCCTATTATACTAGCCCATTAGGGAAGCAATTTGAAGAAAAATATTTAGCAATTTGGAAAGAAGCATGGTTCCAGAATGGCTTGTTTCTGTGTGACAGCCTGCCATGTACAGATGAAAGGGAAGGCTTGTAACAAATTTTCATTACCCGCAAATAAAAAAAAAAGCAACAGCAGGCAGAGCAAGTGCTTTCAGCCTGAGAGGTGTGGCCAGAAATCCCCCCAGGAGACCACAAAGGAGCCTCAGCAAAATAAATCAATCAATCTATCAATCACTTACACTTGCATAGCGCCCTTTATGAAAATGGCAATCAGTGCCTGACAGCCTGTCAGACTTTGGCCTTCAAGTCTTTGCCTCAAAACTAGTCATTAAGCTCACCAAAATACAAGCTACAGCTCCCTGCTCTCACTCGGTGTCCTTGCTCACCTTCCTTCCCTAGGCTGCTGTGATTTCTCCATAGAAAACATTCTGTGCTCGGAGCAGCTGTGACCAGGGTTTGTGACGCCGTGCAGCGGAGAAGGGTCTGTAAACAGCACACACATTTCAGACTTGCTTTGTTCCCGTTCTTTGCTGCAAATCTGGGCCCAGCATTCAGCATGGGAGCTTGTCCTGCAAGGAGCAGAGCTGCTGGAAGCGGAGCACATCATTCCACTGTACGCCGTGTGTCACACCACTCACCTTTGCTTGCAAATTCCTCTTCAAAGCAGAGATCAGAGAGCAAATAGAGTACTTTGGTGGGAAGAGCTGTCCACTAACAGACCATTTCTCCTCAGAATCATAGGGAAGCCCGCCTGCTGTGAGTGTGTAGATGAAGGCAGCCCCCTAGATACAACTTCTAGGTATGTCAGTCACTTTGCTCTCTTGCACTGAAGTGTGCTAACCCTTCCTCTGCTAGTCTACAGCTTCCCTCCCAGAAGAGCTAACTGAAGTCTCTTGACTAAATCCCCACACAAATAAAATTTTCCAAGTGAAGTTATTTGTTTTTAGAAGCAGCACTAGAACATAAGACTGAGGCTTTCTTTTCACTGATGAAAACGGGGTTCAGGTACAGACTCTGGTTTACAAAGTCCCCAGTCTGGGAAGCTGTGGGTTTATGCTGTATAGCCTTCCACAGGTGTTTTTCTGTGAGTTTATCTTATTATGTTTGAGACCTACATACACTTTCAGATTTGAGATTCCTTGAGGTTCTTACTTTTGTTTATGTTTACTACCCAATATTTTCATTTCAAAAGCCTTTTTTTTCCTTCCATTTGTGGAAGCAATGGTCAGCAACCTCCATTTCCTCATTTGACTTCTCTTTGCTTTTATAGACTTTCACCTTATCCCTCCTTGATCATCTTTTTTCCAGGCTAAAATGTCCAGCTCTGTTTAATCTTTTCCACATTTGGGAGCTGCTCCACATCTTTGATCAATTTATTTGCCCTCTTTTGCCAGTTTTATGGCTTGATTACATAGCTTTGAGATAAAAGGACAGAAAAGTGTATTTACCACTTGCTTTCTATTAATTTCCCATTAATACCTAAAATTCAGGGTTGTTTTCCCTTTTTCTGCTACAGCTAAACACTTTGAGCTAACATTTTCATAAAGCAAATCACACTGGCTTTAGGACATCTTTTTTGAAAATATCAACATCCAATTTTGATCCCAACACTTTGCCTGTAATCTTAGTGGTATTTTTCTCTAGATATTAGTTTTCCCTATATATTAGCATTGAATATGTCCTGCCATTTTATTACCTAGTTGCTCCATGATCAGTGTCCTGAAGCTCTTCCATATCTCATTGCAGTCAGGTTTGGCTTTTACTACTGAACATAATATTGCAATACCAGTGAATGGCCTCATATTGATTTTCATTGCCTGTTTTATGAATATGATGCAATTCAGAGTCTTGTCAGTCTGTCCTTGCAACTCCACAAGGAACAGCTTGCCCAGGGAAGTTGTGGATGCCCCATCCCCTGGAGGTGCTCAAGCCCAGGTTGGATGGGGCTTCAAGCAGCCTGGTCTAGTGGGAGGTGTCCCTGCCCATGGCAGTGGGTTTGGAACTAGAGGATCTTCAAGGTCCCCTTCCAACCCAAACTATTTTATGAACTTATGACTCTATGACAATCACCTTTGTGCTCAAAAAAAGAGTGACTGTCATAGTCATTTAAAAAATTATATCTGATTCCTAAATAGGTATTTTCACAATTTTGTGTGACACTGGACCATTTCCAGCAGCTGTCCCTTCCCCTGCAATCCCTCAACCTGACTGAGGAGCACTACAGACCCCAAAGACAAAGAATCTGTATTTGGGAAAGGGGTGAAAAAGAAAAAAAAAACAGAGGGAGCCATGAATATAAGCCAGAGCTTTCAAATTTTTTTGTCCATTTCTGCAGGGTTTTGTGATTAGTGTCTTGTGCAATCTGATTTCCACTACTGCACAGAAATGCTTCTACTTTTCTGGTTCTTTTCTCAAAAAAGAAGGCCAAATGAGGATAATACGTAATATGAGCAGCATGAGACAGAATTAGGGTCCCCAAGATAAGCCTTTGCATTTAACACCTTCATTCATTTTCTCTCTCTGGGGATTTTGGAAACCTCCACTAATGACTGAAAATTTTATTGGGATGGACTTTTTAAAAATCTTCTTTAAGTGAAGAGATAGAAGTCACTGCTTCTTAGTAGCTATCAATTAAATCTGAATCTTTCTTCTTTTCCACTTAGATAATATTTTCTGATTATATTAATTCTTTTTTCTTTCTTGTCTCTTTTGGCCAATGGAATTCAACTTCCTTTTAGGGACTTGCAGAAATTGAAATTATATAAACATTTAAATAAGGTGGAAATTTAAAGCTGTTAACTAAGAGCTTTCCTCATATTTCTTGCCTGCATTCCTGTTTGTCTTGCCAAATTTTATTTGGAATAATATTATAAAGGTAGGGAGATAATCCACTGGACATAAATATTTGAACACCATGTAAAGAACCAGTTTTCATGTGTGTGTGTATTTGTGGTAGGTCAAATACATAGGTAGACAGTTTGGTAGGTAAAGAACAAAAAATGAAAGAGGAAAGACACAGAAAAAAACAAAAAATGTGCAAAATAACTTCAGAGCAAGTGATGTAATATTTTTTATTTATCATTTACTTACAATTGCATTTGAAATTGCAGAGTTGCTAGAATTTAATCACCCATGTTCTCAAAATAACTGCAGCTATTTAAAGTTCTTGCTTTTCAGAGGAAGCTGACCCCTGCTTTTATCAACTATTAAATAAGCTATTTTTAAAATAGGTAAGTTGAAATATAAAGTAGCTCTGTTGGATTTCAAGCCTTCATAAGGTAGATGGTAACTGCATTCAGCTCTGCCTCACTTACATTGAAGCCTGCACCACATTTTACATGGTAGATTCCTGATCTTTGTTGTGGGTGTAAACACTATTACAACATGAATCTTGCATGTATCTGTGTGTACTAAAGCAACTCTTTTTTTTCTTAACTTGAAAAGCCACATTGTCAGAGCTTTGTTTATACTACGTCCTCTGTACTTACAAAACCATCTGAGAATACATGCAAAAATTGCTGGGCTGCGTTAAGGAGTGAACCAATGCACTCTGTTCTGCTTATTATGTATAAAGCATGCCTCTGGATGATGAGGAGGAAAGAAGAAGAAAAGTATTCCTGTTAAGTCTTGGAAAAGCAGGAGGGCTTCATTATAGAGAATGTTTGCTCCTGGTCCAGGAACTCTGCCCATGTATTCTATGAGGAAAGGGATGCCTAAAAAAGGATTTTCACTCTCTTTTTTTTGCCCCTACCACTGTTGCACACATTTCATGGCAATGAGCGTGCCATGCTCAACATACATGCAATATATAACATGTGTAAATACATATATGTGCATATACATACACAGGTCTAAACACATAAATATCAATTCAAAATACAGATACCTACATGTGTACACATGCACATTCACGTTGTCACGTGTTGTCTGGACCAATACTGATGCACTCTCATATATGAGTGTCACTGTTAAAAATAAAAGACTATTTTTGATATTGACATTTTGCCTAGGAATAAGGTTCTGGTCCAGCCAGAAAGATGCTTCATCCTCAAAACATTTGCAGCCTGAATGTTACCAATTTGCTCTCAGTGAGTTAATTCCAGGTGCCAGTCCATGAAAGGAAAATATGTGTTATTAGTATGATATTCACATCACTAGGAGATGCTGAGTTTTAAATATGCCTGGCTGCAGATAGGAGGGGAAAATTTTCCAGGGGAGGAAGAACATTGCCTATTTTTAACTTCTGTATTCTCTTAATGCCTTGTCCAATTTGTCCTACAACTTCATGGAAAAAGTAATTTTGCCCTAAGTTTTCAACAACGTTGAAATTTCATTTCACTGATGAGTAGAAAGCAGTGGACAAAAGAAAACAGAAGTCTGGTTTCTTTTCAAAGGTTCATGTCATGTCAAACTAGTGGAGAGACTCTTGTCTTTCCACAGTATATTTAATATTTAGGGACCAGGGGAAATACTGATTTTTCTTCACTTTTTTTCAGTTTTGAATTTAAATTTACAGTTTTAACCAGTTTTATGATGGGTACTTCTTGCTTAAGAATTCTGGTAGCTGAGAAAAACAGAGAAATCATCTTCTGACAGATGAAAATGGGAAGTTGTTGCTGGAGCCATTGGGATTTTCTCAAATTTTTGGAAAACACAGACTACAAACCTGAAGGTTCTGTTACCATTTTCAGCTGTTTCATCTATTCAAATGATAAACTGCACTTCCTATGTCTGTATTTACATCAGATGCTGATATGCCACCTTCCTACAAGATTTTTAATTATTTTTTATTATATTTTCAGCCATTTTCTCTGTAATTTTATGTTTTATGTTATACTTTAGCTTCAATGAACTGCCTATTAGCTTACTGCTCTATATGGAAGCTGATGCATTCAAAGATCTCCTTCGGGTCCTCCATATAGCTCTGTTCCACTGGTGGTGTTTTTATTTTATTTTTTTTTACAATGACTTTTGATTCATTCTGTACATCTAATTTTTCTCACATAACATCAGTAAAAGATAATATAGGAGGGGGATGGTTTCCTCCAAACAGGGGGCCTCCCTCTTGGCTTTGATTTGCTTGGCAATCAGAGATTTTGTGTACAATCTCGCGCAGCAAAAGGTGAGAAATGCAGAAGCACTGGCTTTTAACAAAAATACAGACAGCAGCAGGAAGTCTTCTCTGCCCAATTACAAGGTGATCCCAGTTCATTTTTATGGTTTGATTTTTTTTATCACATATGTTTCCAAACACAGCCCTGATATCCTGTGGGGATGCTTTTGTAAAGAGCCAGAGCTTCTGATTTAAGGAGCTTCAAAAATAGCTCTCTGCCTCTTCTGTCTGGAAAAGAGCAGTCATGTAACAACACCTTTATTCTCTTTGAAAAATAGAAGGATGCCAAAAGAAAAGTTCACAGTGAAATTAGGCTGATTTGTTTTGTGGTCCTGTGATTTTGGCTTCAGATGTAGGAGAGAAAAAACAACAGTTTGTTTAATAGAAAAAAATTACTATTAAAACAAATTTTGTGCTCAGAAAATTTCTTTGCCAAATAGGCACTGTCATCAATTATACAAGACCCCTGGAAAAATACAAATAAAAAGGCAAGCTAGATATCCGTGGATGGATTTTTTTTTTTCCCTGTAGTCAGCATACATCTCAGCCCTCACACTCAGAGAGGGAAAATCTCATTAATTTTGATATAAATGATCAGCATTTCCCACAGATTTCCTCTCTGTTGTGACGGATGCTAACTGGGAGCCTTCTAGTCTCTCCCTCACCTAGCGAGAGTGGCTTCCACTGATGCCAGTCGGGAGGAGCTGCCATTTGGGACACAGT
Source organism: Zonotrichia albicollis (assembly GCF_047830755.1). Lineage (NCBI taxonomy): Eukaryota > Metazoa > Chordata > Aves > Passeriformes > Passerellidae > Zonotrichia > Zonotrichia albicollis. Next base: position 108,843,125 of record NC_133819.1, read on the forward strand.
GAGGAGTCCTCAAGGCATTCCTAGGTGTGATTTTTTTCCAGGCAGGACCACCCAGAAAAGCACTGCTCAGAGTACCAGCAGAGCTCACTCTGTAAATTTTATGCAGCTTCCTCCCACTGCATCATCTGAATAATTGCACCCTACATATCTGCATTAATGAATTCACTCTCTAAGAAACTCACGGAGTAAATTATCCAGATGGTAAAAGAGAATGGCATGGCCATCTTCCTCCTCAGTGTGCTAAGTCAGCCCAACATGCACATAATGATGCTAACACAGGTGGGAGGTGGACACCCAGACAGCGCGTGGTTCATCTTCAGCATTTCCACTCGTGTGGCAAGAAGTATGATTGTGTGTCCCCTGGAGACTTATTTCAGGCTCACAGGGATGCGCTGCCTAGTGCTTAATGATAGACAACTTTCTCCTAATGATGTGGCTTACACCAATTTGTGTTTATCCAGCAACATTTCCCTTTTCAGCAGACTGGACTCCTCTGTCCCTAGGTAGCATGCCATTCCCTCTCTCCCTCTCTCTCCTGCACACGAAGTCTCAAACCACCACATGAGAAATAAAATACAAACCAAACCAAAAACAGAAAACAGTTTTGATGGTCCTGTCTGTTGAAACTGAGACCCAGCCCAGAATTACAGAGTCTGCTGTGTCCAGATGCCTGAAGGGAAGCCCCCTGTATTCTCAAGTGCAGTGAGGAACAGCTCATTGTGGGAGCATCAGTACCCTGCAACTTCTAGAATGGGGTCAAAGGTAAGGAAATCAGAGTTCTGGTACATGCTCCACTAACAAAATTCCTCCATAATTTTTGAAAGGCATCCACAATTTTGCATCATGCCTAGCAGTGGCAGGGTCAAAATTCCAAATTGCTTTAGGGTCAAGCCTATAATTTCTCCAGGTTTCATGCAGGCTGCCTGTGCAATGGGCATCCTAACACCATAGGTAGTGTTACCATTCTGCTTACCTCTTGGAAGTCTGTTTCCATTTCAGATTCTCCAACAGAAGCCAATAGGAAAATTCTAAGCATTAGCAGTGATTTTTGATGGTGCTGAAGGTTTTCTAAAATGTAAAAACAAACCTAAAAGTCCACTCCCATGGACTCCCCACTGTTGTTTACCTTGAGCTTACTGATTTCTTCAAAGGGCATGTCCAAGAGAACACCACAAATATCTCCATAAATAACCAGTGACTCATCATATAAATAGTTCCAGAACATAGGAAAATGCCATACAAAGCATAACCATTTACAATGAAGACTTAGTGCATTTGATAATACCGTGCTGAATTCTTAAATTGTACAACTAGTGAGAAATTTAGCAACCAAACCTAATAGAAAAATAACCAATTCCTTGTAAGAGTTCTTAATGAAAAAACAAAACAAAGAGCCTCTGAAATGTCACCTCAAAACATGGACAGTTATGCCAAAAGCCATGAAAAAGCATGTGGCTGGGCAGGAATAAGCAGTTAGAGAAACTATACCAAATTTGGGGAAAAGAAAATTACTATTTGGGAAATGAGAAGGGATGAAAAACAATCCAGTATTTCAACCAGGATTTGAATGGGGCAGTGTTGGGTGACATTTTTGCATGTGCTGTACTCCCCACTTCAGTCACGAGGTGGGGTGTGAGGAGCTTGTGTGGGAAATGCTATGAGTTGCTCATCGAAGGAAATGTGGAAGAAAGAGAGAAGGGCTCTGCTGCAAAGAAGTGCCGGAGATAATGAACTGGAATCTGTCATTGTTTTGAAACATACTTGTTCAGACAGCAAAGTAAACAAATTAATTTATGCATATATGAAGGGAAGATGGGATCTTCAGTGCTTCAGATGTACTGCATATATGAAAGGCCCATTGATTTCTGTTACCAAAAGACAGGACATGGAAAATATGGCTTTCTGCAATCAAGATTTGCACTTCTTTTTGTTCTTCTTATTGATGTGACATTAAATGTGATACACAGCTACACCTAAGAACTTCTGCACTTTCATCTTACGTTGCTCAAATTTCATAAAGTAGCTCATATCTACTCAAAAACCGAGAGATGGTGGAGAGGGAGACCTTTGTGAGGAGGGGAGCATTTCTGCCTGTGTCCTGGGCAACTGATCACACACTGTCTCCTTTGAATGTCCAAGCAATAACATCATGTTCCCCAACCCTTACTTGAGAAAGGAAACTAAAATAGAATGATTGTACCAAAAATCAGAGAAGAGAAATCAGGGCAAACATGTGGAGGGGCATCATGTGTAACACAATGAAATAACTTCTAAATGATGTGAAAGCATTTGGGTTTTGTTCATGATGAATATGCCATTATCTCCCATATGATTAAATGACCTGATAATCCTGCCTCTTGCTGGGAAGGTGGTGTTTCAGTTGAATGAGAGTAATTTTTTTCTAGCTGTTACTTGGTACAAGATTCCAATATGCAGTCATCTCCACTGGGAGGTCAGCATAATCCAGACAGGAGAAGCAGTGATGATGGAAGTGTGTAGCATGTAGCAGCAATATATGCCAGAACTGCACAGTATGTTACAAAAGCCCTGTTTGATATCTTTGTGATTTTGGATTTACGTGTGCCACACTGTGTCACTGATCTGTTTGGAGATAGGTAAATTCCAAGTGAAATGACCTTTGTGAAACCACTCTGAAGCTTCTATATATTTATACCCTCACTTGGTTAATATATGTTGCATCATAAAATGTTAACCTTTCTGGTTTGGGCACCACTCCAGATTGTGCCAAAGTCTGTGGAAAATTTCAGATTTCAGGATCACTTTCACAAGCTTTTGTTAGCTGGTACCAAGTCTTTATACATCACTTCAACTAAACTTCCACAGATGTTGGAAATCAGAGGTCCTTCATGCCAAAGTAATTCACTGTAATGCCGAATATTGGTGCGGATTTCACCTTCATCTTTACGCGTGTGAAGAAATTATGTGAGTGCTGTTAATCCGTATACAGCTAAAGATAAAATATGAAACATCCTTTCAGCTGCAGTCACCAAAATTCTCCTACTAAAGGCAAGTCTCTTATAGGTTAGAATTACAATACAAAATGAATAATAACGCTTAGCACCAATACAGACCTTTTTATTCTCAAGGAGCCTTAGAAACATTAACTGGCCTTTCCAGGCTCCCCAGTGAACTAGGTCAGTATCATTATTCCTGTTTTACCCAGGGAGAAAGTGGGACAGGGAACCATGCCACTGGTCTGCATTGCCCTTTCCCAGTGAAATATGCAGGCACAGACAGATTCAGCAGAGCAAACACCTGCATCTGTATTGCTTCTCTGCACCTCTCCTCATGGTAGTAGCAGCAGACATGGACTCTTTAGCTTCCCTGTGGTCACTTCATGCAGCAATAACAGAAACATCACAATGGCAGAAGGGCTGGTGTAGGACTCACTGCCTGGGTTAATGGCCATTGGTGCTGTTTCTTCTCGCCCACAAGTGCCCCACTCCCACCTCCACAGTGCTGTGCAGGTGTGCTCCACAGCTGAGCTGGGACATAGCTCAGCCATGCACTCACCAGTTTGTTTACCCTCAGCTGGCCAAAGAAAACTTACCCCCAAATCATCCAGTTCTCTTCACTTTACTAGGGCTTGGCACAACTGATTCTAAATGATGCAACCATTGACACTTACTAGATCATGGGAAGTTTTCCCAGATTCTCTGCAATCTTTCTGGTGGGAAATTTTCTGTGCTCATCTTTTTGCTGAGGCACTCCTCAAATTTTTTTTCCCCAGTTTTAACTCTCCCTATGTAGAATCATGGAATCATAGAATGGTTTGGGTTAGAAGAGGTGAAAGATCATCTGGTTCCAGTCCCCCTGCTATGGACAGGGATATCTTTCACTAGACCAGGTTGCTCAAAGCCCCATCCAGCCAGGCCTTGAATACTTCCAGGGATGGGAGACTCACAACTTCTCTGGATAACTAGTTCCAGTTTGTCTCACCACCCTCACAGTAAAGAATTTCTTCCTAATATCCAATCTAGACCTACTCTCTTTCAGTTTAAATCCATTCCCCCTTGCCCTGCCACTACAAGTTCTTGTAATAAGTTTTTATTCTTTCGTGTAGGTTCACTTCAGGTACTGAAAGGCTGCAATAAGGTTGTCCCAAAACCTTTCTCTTGTTCAGGCTGAACAGTCCAATTCTCTTAACCTTTCCTTGCAGGTGAGATGCTTCAGCCCTCTGATCATCCTGGGTGCCCACAAGCCATTCCTTATCTTATTTTACAAAGCTGAAGAAGTCAGGTCTTTTCCCTTCATCATCTTTCTGTAGCATATCTGTACCTGAGTGCTTGGTACAGGTTTTATGTATATACACCAAACAACCCACTGCAAACAAGCACCAGCAGAACTAAGAAAGCAGACCACTAATCTGCTGTGGTCTGCCCCTATCTCAAATCCTTGATGCCACAGAACCAGGGCTAGGCTCCAAAGTAATCCATATCCAGTTTCCTGACATGGGACTCTGCAGTGCGTGTTGTGGGATTTGTCCTGCTGCTGTTGTGAGACAGTGCCTGGCAGGTGATGCTTTTCTTCCCCCAGATTCTTTCTGGCAGGGGACATCCATGGTCCTGGTCACCCACGCAGCATTAAGCAGCCATTAAGGAGATGTTACACATCTGAAGTGAGTAAAAGCAGACACCAGACTTCAGGATATTAAAAGTTATTCTCTGCAAGGCTGTGCAGAGCTCACTTCAAGCTTAATGACAGAAAATCTCCTGGGGAGCTCTTACCTGTAAGAGCACAGACTGAGGTAACAAGCTGGGGGATAAAATGCTGTGGTTATAGAGAGGAAGCTGCACCCTGCTAGCCAGAAGGTGCTGTTGGTTTGCCAATACAAAGGAAGTTGAGGCTCCTTCCTAGGCTGTGCCAATACACTGAGCTGTATTGAGGTGTATACATCTGTTTTCTGCCCCCTTGTATAATTGATAAACAATTGAGGTGTATACATCTGTTTTCTGCCCCCTTGTATAACTGATAAACGTGACAATTCATGTCACAATGAGCGTTTTGTCATGATGCTTCAAAGGCTTTCTAGATCACCATGGATCCCACCATTATGTATGGTGTCCTTCTACTGGTAGTCTAGGAAGGCTGGCAATATTGGCCCATGGAAGAGCAATGGGATGTTTCCCTCCAGAGACAGCTATGGAAATCTTTATTCCAAGTATTTTTGGATACATCTCCCTTTTTCCCTCTGCTACTCCAGTTTATGGATGCTAGTAGTGGGACAGAAGGTCAGAAATGTTTCTTAGAAGTTGCAGATTACATTTGCAGTATGATAATGAAATAGGCACTTGGGAGGCTGACAGACAGACGAGGGAGGTGAACATCATACCAGGAGGATGATGGGCACTATCAGCCCCCCAGGATTACATGCCCAGACTCTCATGGCCTTTGTGAGGCTGAGGGAGGGAACCTGGAACACACCTGCTAGGAGTGGTTTGTGAGCTGGGGAACATTTTGCATGGCCAAGAAGGAGTCTTCAATGAGGGGTTACAGTTGTGCATAATCACAGGGACAGGGTGCCCTGTATTCCCCCTTTGAATTTTATGTTGCCTCTGTAGACAGCTTGTGTTTTTATATAAGGCTTCATCCAGGATTACCGCACACCTCTAATTCATGTGAATGTGCAGCGCAGCGATACACGGACTTTATCAAGATTCATATGTCCATTTTATGATATTTTTTGTGGGGATTTTTACTGTACTGCATAGCTGGATTTTATTACCTTCAGTGTGTGTGTTTTATGGCAGTGATGCCAAGCATTTCAATGAATTGTGCAAGACCCAGACCTGTGAATGCAAAGACATCTTCAGTGATTTCATAAATAACAATAAATACACTAAACTGAACGTTGCAGAAAATCATTGTCTTTTACTGAGTACACATAGTACTATGCAAAATTAATAGTTATTAAAATCCCCTGCAGTAAGACAAGCAGTTGTACACCAGCAGTCATTTTTTTCCAGGCCTAGGTGCAGCTGCAATATGGCTATTTATCTGTCCATTACCAGCAGCTCTGACACAGATGTCATTTTCTCAGACATATCTTGTCTCCTTTTTTCATCAGGTTGGTGTTACAGAGGATGAAAAGGTGAAAATGAGGGAGACTAAAAAAAAGCACTGAAATTAGGAGAAACAAATAATATTTTCCAAATTATTTTCTCAAAACAGTAAAACGATGCTTTCATACCTATTCTGGGGTTTCATTCCCATGGGTCTACCACCCTTGTATGAGTTTGGGACAGCTTTAATTGCTCTGGGCTTCTGTGATGCTGCCCACCCCAGCAGCAGGCTTCCACTGTTTTTCTCCCTGTGCCAGCACCAACACTCATGGCTCATGCACAGAGTGCATCCATGGAGGAAGCCTGCAGATTTGGTTGAAACCAGTCACAGGTTTCTGGTGGGATGACGAACAGGTAAGATGTTTATTTCCCCAGCCTTCCATGCGGGATCTCCAGGCTTGCAGGGCTGGACAGTGACTCACCAGCAGGGATTGCCAGGGCACTCTGGGGAGAGGATGAGTAAGTGCCTGTGAACTGGAGCTGCTGCTGCTCACCAAAACAGGCCTTACTGGGAGCTGATAGGAGCACAGAACCCATTCCCACAAACCTGCTCTCTTGGGGTGGTCTCTGAGCCAAAGAAGAGTATCATCTTTGCCTGAAATTCCCATCTGCAGGGCAATGAACTGCAAAGGAAACTGGTCTGCAGTGGGATCCCGGGGCGGGGGGTGGGGGGGGGGGGGAAAGCTTTAACATCTTTTTATTGTTTGTTTTAAACTGAGTCCTTGTGGAGTGTGAGCCAGGTGATTTACCTTGTGGTTGGCTCCCAATGAGGAGTGCTAATGGCACAACATGCCAGATTCCATTTTCTGTCTCTGGCTCACCAATAAAAAGTCTCACCAGTTGAAAACATCTCCCATTAAGCCATTTGGCACTCCTGTCTTGGGTGGAGGTAGACCTTGGCCAGCTGGCAGAAAAGGCAGCTGTAAGCAGCACAGGAGGGACAGCCCAAGAGCTCTGAGTGGGATGCACAACCACACAGCACATTGAGGCATGCTGGGCTGTTGGGCTGTTTAGAGAAGAAAAACAGAGCACAAAAATTTGTATACTCTCTAGTAGGAATGCCATTTTGACTAACATATCAGCAAGGGTGTCAAAAAGTAAAAACGGATGCACAAACTAATGGAAAGCAGATTTTCTTCCTGTGGCAGATTTGCCTTTGATGAAGAGAGGGAGAGTACATGTGACAGGAGCAAATTCATGTGGTAGGATTGTGGACTAGGAGAAATACATTCCCTGTCTCTGGGCAAGACTATGAGTTCAGCTCTCTATATCCATCTCTGCTTGCCATACAATGGGCAGAAGCACAATCCAAGGGAGACCAGGAAGTACTCAGTGTTAACTCACTCAGGCATGCAAATTACTTGAAAAGGCTCTGCCCTCCTTGGGACTGAATGCCACAGAACAATGTCACTTCCCCTCCTCCAAGCAAGAGGGAAGCATCGTTCACTCTTCTCAGAGGGAGTGCTGTGCCATCTCTCTTGACTATTTAGCCCCAGAGCATTTTGCCAATAAATTACAGCCTGGCCCAAAGCTCCCACAATGCCATCTCTGCCACGCAGCCTTGCTGGACCACCTCTGTGCAGAAATTTCAAAATCCGAGCTCTGAGCCCTTCTCCCACCACAGCTGACCCACATCAGCTCAGGCACTGGTAAGACAAGGATTAGGCCTTTTTTTCCCTTTTTGCCTTGCACTTTGGAGCCTGTAGGGATTCTCTTGTCCAAAGTATTTTTATTTCTGCTCCACCCTGCTATTTTTCCAGAGATTGGGGGGGTTTTTCCTCCTTCGAACCTATCCAGACTTCTCCTTATTCTGAGCTTTTGTTTTCTCTGTTCACACTCCCACACTTGAGGCCAGACCTGCTGAGATACTGACTTTTGCTTTGACATTATGGTTTGCTTTTTATTTAAGACTCTGTTATGGGTCAATGCTAGTACACCCAAGATGATAAAGGCTCTGTTCTGAGATTACAGCATAGAGCTGCAATGTCCAATTCAGGTTGCACAAAAGGCCATCAAGTTTCTGGTTTTATCTTGTTTTGCACTGGTTAAAGGGACCTTTTTTCTCCCTGTTTTGTGCAAAGTTAGCAAAGCTGCAAGTTTGACAGGTTTGCTTTTCATGTACAATGATTTTCTGCAGCTCCAGGAAGGCATTGCAATGCATTAGCTAATGCAATACAAGTTCTTCCAAGAAGTTTGCAAGGGTCAGGTGATTAACCTGTATATTTTACAGAACATTTAAAGACACTGGGGTCTGAGGCCTCATAAAATCATAAAACTACCACTCAGCTATGAACTGTGGGTTGAAGCACAGTGCTGAAATACTGCTGCATTAGAAATGGGAGGAAACAGAGTGAAATTTCCCCTTCTGATCTGCACAGCTGATAAAAGCACCACAGCACAGCCTCCTACTGCATTTTCCACAGCCAGAGCTCACACTGGGCCAAGTTCAGCATGTCTGCAGAAGGGAGGTGCTGTCCTGCTGTGTTCTGCCCCACTTATGCTGCCCAGTTGGAAGAAGTAACACCTGTACTCAGTAGCAGAAGACAAGTCCTTACAGCCTCTGCTCCAACAAGGGCATAGGGCTGGAGCTGGGAAGGTGCTCACAGGGTCTCCTGCTGGCACAGAGGCTGCATGTCCTTCTCTTCTGCCTCCTTTGATCAAGGAGGAGCAAACACTACTGGGAAGGATGGCTTCAGATTCTGAGCTAAGTGAGCCTTTAAACGCTGCATATTTTTATTCACAGTGTCCCACAAAACAGCAGTATTTAAACTTTCCTCCTCATCCAGGACCCCCATTTGCCTTTTTCCATCTGATCAGGAAACGTGTTTCCATCACAGTTCACTGGGACTTTCCCAGCTCAACTGTGTTTACTTTCAGCCCCTTCATAAATGGAAATTATCTGGTCTTATTAAGGATTAGCTGGTCTTATTAAAGGATAGCTCTGATTTCCTAATAAGGAAAATTAAGACAGAAAAGAGACCTTATTGTACGACAAAATCACTTTCCACCCAAGTTGCATTTCTCAGGTAGTATCTGTCCTTGTCAAGCAGTGCCAGCCAGGCCATCAGGCATGTTTCTTGATTCTTTGCTGTGTGGAAAGTCTTTGTATCATGGATTTTTCTAAGTGACGCAAAAGTTCCATGGAGTTTATTTGCGTCCCCTACAAAATGTGCGTTCCAAGCTGATGGGAATCTAGACAGTCTAACTCATTCACTCACCCTGTGTTTTTAATCTCTGACCCATCTCAACATCACAGTCTTTGAGGGCTTTGAGCTGCCAAATGCTGCCCATGGCACACAGCTCACCAAATGCTTAGCTGCAAGAGGAGGCCAGTGGTGGCATATGAGGTAAGGTGTTGGAAGCTGGGAAGTGCCGAGGGCACGCCAAGGGCTCCACGGCACCTACTCCCATTAGGAGCACTGCGGGATGTCATTGTGGCCAGGGAGAGCTGCCAGAAGTGGGACTGCAAGGCTCATTGCTGTGCAGTCCAGACATATGGTTGCTATCAGGAATAGGGCGGTGTAAATAATTGTTTCACTCCCTAAACCAGAAGAAAAAAAATCTAGGAAGAAAAAAGATTTTATTCAAATCTGACTGAACCAATTTTTTTTTTTTTTTTTTTTGCTAGCCAAACAAAAAGTGGAGAAAAGCATAATATCAGGCAGCAAGAAACATTTTAGTGCCTTTTGGGTAAGATCCAGCAAGGCAGATATTTTCCACCTGTAAATAATTCAGCAGAAGAAAAGTCACTGCAACTCATTTTTTCCAGCAAGACCATCAAGTCAATTAAGAGAAGCTGAATAGTCTTGTAGCCCTAGAATAGAGAAGAGTAAAATGTTGAGTCAGAAGAGTAACCCCCATCATTGTTCTGGCATCTTCATGAGTGTTGTGCATTCAAATAATTTTTCACCGTCCCCCGAGCATGGCCAGCAGAGACTGTACTGGAAACAAGGACAGAAGTCCACTTCCAATAAATAGTTTCCAGGACTGAACCCTAAATCATCATTCAAAATTCCTCGATCCTCTTTTATCCTCAGTACTGGGTATTTAGCCACTTCCAGATGCCAGGCTGGATGGTTACACTCTCCTTATGTGATAGCCCTCCTCTCCTCTCCCCAAATCAGAGCTGCTCTGGATCTAACCCCAAAGCCTGTCCTTCCAGTCAGCTGAGCCAACATGAATGTGGGGCTTTTTTGGGCTTTGGGACCACTTTCCACCCTCCTCTGGCAAAACTGTATCTGGAGTAATTGGCTCATCCTGCATTCAGAGAAACGCAGGATGCCTGTGAGGAGAAAACACATTTTATAAACTTTTATATGTTCTTCTGTAGTATTCTACCACAGCTGTTATGTTCTGGGCATCAGAAGGAATTTGATAAATTCACCATGCAGCTCTCCCCATCACTTGAAAACATTTTTTTTTTTTTCTGAAAAGGAAAAGAAAAAAAAGAATAAGGAAAACGGATGAAGGGTATTGTCATCAAAAAATAGAAATGCATTGGAAGAGCTGCTAGGGATATATAAAAAAGGGGGTACTCATCACAAGCAAAACTTTCTTATTTAGGTATGGTGATATGGAATATACAAAGTATGAGGTATGAACTGCACCAAGTATGAAAATACATGTTTGATTTTTGCCTATTGACTAATTTTTTAAAGTAAAAGAGAAAAGAACAAAGTGTTGGAAAGAAAGGTTTGATATTATTGACTAGTAAAAAAAAAAAAGGATAGTTATATCAGTAGAACTCAGGAATCTCATGTAAATAAATACCTTTTGTAATAATCCAGAAACTAAATAGTCCAGATTTCTAGAAAGTCTATAAAAAATGAACAGAAAGTCCCTAGATATGTCCATTAAGATGCACTGGAGACAGGATGATACAAAGAACCAGCAGTAGAAATTGAACCCATTACCTGTAGATCCAAAGTATATTAGACATATTTCCCTAATATTGCAAGCTTTGAAATAAAGGTACTTCATTTCAAGTAGTCAGTGGTCACAGAAAGAATTTCAAAGGAGCAAAGTTCAAATATAAAAAGCCATTTTAAGCATTACTCTAAAAACTATTTCATTGCTCCTTCTGAGGAAAAAAAATCCACATACAGCCTTATGTTCAGGTTGTCAGGGTTTTTTCAAAACAGATCTCAAGGGGAAAAATTGTTTTCACTCTTTAAGGAATCTGGGGTTTTTTTTCTGGCCTCACCACTTCTAACCCAAGGAAGAGAAAAATCATTGCTACTACTTTGCTGAATATTGGGAGAATGGAAGAATGGAAAGATCCAGTGTGTAACACTCTTTCCTTCACAAACTGTTGGAAATCCATGACTTCCATTGCTGACTGGGGTCGTTGGCCAGCAGTACAGGGGAAGAAACAAAAAGAGCCAAATAGAGAGTGGTGTTTCTCCATTTGTTTCTGTAGCCACAAACCCCTTTCCTTTCTCTGTTTGGTGATGTTATTCCTTTATATGGCACATAACAGGAGTTTTCTTTGGGGTTTGTTGCTTGGTTTTTTCCTTTGTTTAAGGTCTCACCTTCAAACATCAGGAACTCTTGTCCTTTGAGACAAATCCTGTTCCACTGGACCCACTGACGCTTTTGTCGCTGAGGAGGAAAAGCTTTATGTGAGCCAGGCTAAGATCCAAAACTAAATAGATAGCAAAGGCTGACAAAGGAAAGCAAGTGAGAAAGAAAGGGCAAGGGTTAAAAAAAATAAAACTAATGCGAGTTGTATTATGTGGTGAGTGAATCATACGGATTATGGACCAAGGACTACATAATTAAACATGTAAGGTATCAAGGTAAAGTACCAGAATACATAAAGAGGATAATTCCTTTAGTCAGCAAATGGGCAATAACAGGAAAGAATTTTTGTCTTGGGATAGTGAGCAGTTGTATAAACATATGATGCAAAGGCTTTTTCAAATAGACATAACATTGCCATATGTTCCATCAAAAAACTGCAGAGGGACTTGGGAAAATCAGAATGATTTAAGAGGGACTATACACATTTCTGCCACCACTTGGTTAGCTGAACACAGGCAGCCAAAGGTAAGGAGTACTGTTAAACAAGGGCATGTAAAGAGACCAGAGTGTGCCCCAGAGATTCTCGCACTGAGATAATGAAAGCTCTCAAATGTCACCACAGAACTGAAGCTCTCCTTAAAAAGTGGCAGAGAGACCATGCTTTCTCTAGGTGCTGGGGGCTGACATTGCATGTGGGATAGCTCTTCCCAGTGGACTCAAGAAGCCCATTAAAGTGGCTGGCTATGATTGGAATTATAGCTACTGCAGCAGCTGAGACACACTGAGGTGCAAACTGATTTGCAGAAGAGCTGTGACAGGTTGAAGGTCCAGGGAACAAATGTATTGTGCTTGCTGAATTTTGACATATAAGCAAAAACAAAGGAGAGATTTGAAACACTTACACTTTTCATTTTCTTGAGAAGCTTGCCTTTTGGCATTAACAAAAGGGGATGCCTGTGTGGTACCCTACAGTCAGGGGAAATGCTGCTATGCAGCCCTTTGAGGGAAACATTCTCCCAGACATCTGTCCTCAGGGAGAAGGAATCAAGCATCCCAATGTCCTCTCTCTCCAAAGCAGCTCCAATGTGGCTACAGGGTGATATTGAAAAGGTTTGGTTTTAATCAAACCTGGTTTTGGATATTTCCTCTCAGGTACAGAGCCCTGCAAACAGCATCATCCATCATCTAAAATCTGTGTCCTCTGATAGATTCTTCTCTAATAGGTGTGAAGATGCAGCTTCCAAAATCCCTGAGAATAATTTCATGTTTCAGAGGGACTATTACAATCAAAAGGAGAAAATTCAAGGGCTTCTTTATCTTCTGGCCATATATTCAGCCTGTAAAGACCAGTCTAGTTAACAGGTGGCACTGACAGACCATGATCCAAACAGCTGCGAGAGAAACAGTCTGGAGCACTGGAAATAGTTACCCATTTGGGGAATGGTTTTTTTCCCCCCTATATTGAAACATTAATTGATTCTTTTATATTCAGAAGCTATTTTCACTTATCCCAGACACTTAACAGAAAAATAAAAAAGAAATAATGAGGAGTTTTGATGTAAAAACACATATAGTCATAAAACAGGTTGATTAACTTGCAGACTTTAAAAAATTAATGTCCAATGGAAGGAACTGCTGACTGGTTAAATTAGATCTACTTATTACAGCAGTACAACAGAAACTAAATTAATTTTAAGCTTCAGAATGAAAATTTTATTTTTAATTTTTGTGGGTTGTGGAGTTGGAGGAACTGGATACTTGGGAAATTAAAAGTCCTCTCTTTATCATAGGCTAGATGCAGTACAGCCAGCCATAATACAGGTTTTTCTCTTAGTGTAAAATCTCTTGGCAGTTAAAACAGAAGAGCTGTCATGAATTCTAGTGCAGATATAACATTTTCATGATAGTGTAAACTTGCAAATAAGAACTCCTCTCAGATGTAAACACTTTAACTAAGATTACAGAAAATCTACAAGTCATCCTGAAGTTACAGATACTTACAAATGTTCTTTGAAGAGTAGATTTGTTCTTCAGCTAGAAAGCTACTCAGATCATTACTATATCACTTCTGAGCATTTATATGTTGACAAGAAAAAAATCTGACCTTTGGAGACTGTAAACATCAAGGACAAAGGAATTTTATTCTGGTATAAACCCATGAAATATCAAATTTCTTTCTCCATAATTTTTTGACAGATTTAAAGTGAGAAAATAAGCTTCACCTAGGATATCCATTCATCCAAGAGTCATGGGAGGTTACATGAAGCTATGACAGATGATTTGTCTATAGGGATAGGTTCCATCTTCCACTTTCACTCAGAGCAGCCCATGGTCACCTCATTGGTGAGGGAAGGGAGGTGAGTCAACATGAGCTCCATGGGTAAACAAAAACCAAAATGAACAAAGCAATCCTATAACCTCAAACTTATGCCAAATAAAGTGAGTAAGCAAAAAAAAAGAAAAGAAAAAAAGAAAAAAAGTCAACAAAAAATATAGGCCCAGATAAGAAGATAGCTCTCCAAGAGAACTGCAAAGACCTAAACTATTTCTAATTACTTTGATCTTTCTTACCTTCTCTCTGGGTTGAGTTAGAGCCTTTGTAGATCTTAATCTTTTGTCCGCAAGGCATTTCTTTTGTTATTGAGGTGGTATGATGTTTATAAGGTAGCATTGTTGCAGGCCATGTGGAGAGGATGCCACGTGGACTCTGTTAGGGGCATGGCCCCAGTGACCAAGGAGCCCTTCTGACTCCCTTGCATAGCAATCATTCACTTGCACTGACTCTCCAAGCAAAACAGAGGCTTTGTTGGGACACTGCCTCTGAGCCTTCAATAGATATTTTTCCATCATTAATATTTTAAGAGGTCCTGCAAGGCCCTGAATGTACAGCCTAAGAAGAGACCAGCGTCCCCTTTCCTCCCCTATCAGACCCTGGAAGGAAGGTACCTGTTACACCTGCTTCAAACCTTGTTTGTTAAACACCACCACAGCAAAGGAGACAGGGTTAGATCACTTCTTATTTAATGCTTAGTCTTCTGCTGGCAGCACCAGTGGCACTGCTGAGTGACAGCTACATCGTGTCATTTAAATACTTGCATGGGGATTTGAGCAAGGCCAGGTGATCAGGTAATATTAACAACTTTCGGTCACTATCTAATCAGGGCTGGATCCAGACCTGTGACTGACAGATTTTTAATTGCTAGTCTCCTAAGTCATACAGTTCTCTCTCACTGGGAGGTGTTACCTTCAGCTCTTACTATGATGGATAAGGGCAAATTCTACCCTGTTAAAAAAAATCTTTATATGTGGATATCTAAAGTGTTGCTTTGTCTATTTGATTTACGGGGACTCTTTTTTAACTGTAAGAATGAAAAAGATAAAAATATTGAAATAATATACTTTCCAAAAAGAAAGAAAAATAGAAGTGTATCTATGTGAGCGTACATCTTTATTTGAAATCATACTGTTCTCTCTTGATTTACTGCAAAAATAAAGAATATAAGAATGCAGGAGAAGTCTATCATGCCTCACCTCTTTTGCTTTCGAGTTTCTATTTGCTCCTTTATTTTCCATACTTTAAAATCTCATTTAACATTCTCTTGAGAAGGAGAGCACAAGATTACAATCTAATGATTGTAATGAGAATGGGTTACGTTTGTGCCATTTCCCATTTTCATTACAATCTTTGTGGCAAGAGTAATGTAACAGAATTTTTAATGTCTTATATATTGCATGAACATTTTTTTTTCAGCAAGCTCCTGCTACATTTCAGTGGATGATGCTGTTGCAGAACATTGCAACTTTGATCTTTTTATAGCTTGCATTATGATCACATTGGCAATTTAACCCACTTCCCCAAAGTGGAAAATATTTTGATATACAGCTTGCTGCTACAAAAGCCAGTCATCTACACATACTGTACATACCTAGAAAATTGTTTTCCCCAAAATCCCAGCTGTGGCTGAGTACAAGATACTGACATCACCAAAGTTGTGTGCTTCTCTGAGTGGTACTACGGGAATTGTAGATTGCAGAATCTGAGCAGAAGAAGAGAGCAGTTTGTTTTCTGAAAGGTACAAACAGCTCTTGGAGAGAAGTGTGTTTCGTGTGTTAGGCATGGCACTGATTTTCCAGTGTATAAACCTTTCTAGAAAGCTTCTCATAGTGATGAACAGCTAGGGAAAAGATAGGTGATGGACCAGGACTAATTTTCAATAAAAAAAGGAATCGGAATGAGTTTGGCAAGAGTGGCTTAAGCTATGATACAGAAGCAGCAGGCACCACCTAGCAGTTTGTCTGGATTTGTTAATGCAAATGGTTAACCTGAGTGATTCTTAACACAGGAGCTAACTAGGAGAAAAGAGAACTGTGCTGGAATAGCTACCTCAAGGGCAACATCCCTGAGGAGATCTGTGCAGACCTTGTGTGACCAGAAAGGCTTCAAAGGGGAAGGCATCTACAGCTAATGGGGAGATCTTCCTCAAATTCCTTTTCTACTTTTATGGGGCAAGAAGAGAATGATGGCCTTAAGAAAAAGCTGAGCTATCCTCAGGCTTTTATATCATGGAGGGCTGCAGAGTCACAACAGCCTGAGATTGAGTGGGTGGTGAAGACCATGCTCCAGGTGCACCAAAGAGAGCAAGCACGGGGCTATGGATTAGCCCTGATTTGACTGGGTATGGGTGACTCTACCTTTTAGTGACTGGAAACACTTCCCTTTTAGAAAATTCAGCCTGGTGAAAAAAAAACCAAACCAATAAAAACAGAGACAACTTAGGGAAATGAATGGGCTTAACCTCTGGCCAATACTATAAATTCTATTGATGTATACATCTTGTCAATGAATACAGACAAATTGAACTTGAAAAAAATAAAATTTTGAGAGTAGCACCTCCTTGCAATATAAGAAGAGAAGACAATGTCAGCATAACTTTGAGACAGCCTGCATCTGGAAGATTCCTGTTCTTGCTTAAGCTTTATTTCCTTGATGCATAGAGTAGAATCTGGCATCCTTTGGATCAATGCCTATGGAGATATTCACAGCATGGCAAGGCAATGGGTGAAGGAGAGTGACACCCTCATTATGATAACATTCAACAGACAACTTCCAGATTTTGAAATTTCTGGACAAAGCCATTCATGAAAAGATGCACAAGGTTATATTTCACACTTAACCCACGGGAGTTGAGTTTTAACCCTGCGTCTTGTCTGCTCAACTTCTGTTGCGCTTTATATAAGCTGGGCACATCTACACTGAGGCTAGAATTCTTTTCCCTTTGAGTCTAAATTTAACACTGCAGGCCCTCAGGATAAAACCAGTTGAGCCCTTTGGAGGGAAAACGTTCATCCTCTTTATCAGAGTGGCTTTCCCGGTGGCTTTCACTTCAGCGAGGAGAGTGTCTGGGATAATTGCTCTTTCCACAGAGGATCAATACTGTGTAATTAATCAAGATGAAATCATTCTTTGCACTTCTCCAGGTTTCATCCTTGAGACATATTCTCAGATTCACTGGCTCCTGGAGATAGCAACGCTCTCCTACTGCACTACCCCAAGACACCCTAGGGGCAAAAACATCACAATCCAGCTGTCCAGAGTCTAGCCTGACATATCTTAATAGATGAAAAGAGACAAGAAGGCCCAGATGCCTCTTTATTAGGACCGTCCTCTCTGCAGAGACAACAACCCTCAAAATCTACCACAGTCAGCGTAACGTTGGCATCAAGGGGCACTTATTCCCTCCCAGGAAACATGCCACCAAACTTGCAGTGATTACAAAGCAGAAGCATGCACTTTAGAAATACACCTAGCAGAGCCCTGGGTCACAGTGAGAATAATTCAGCTAACATTTGTACAGTTTGCAGAGTTTGCTTAGCTGTGATTGATCACATGAATCACACATTCCTGTTTAATTTGTGTTACGGGGCGAGCATATTTTAAATCCACTGCCTTGTACGAAACAACACAGGAAGCAATTTTAAAAGTACGTTTTCTATGAAGAATAAAAATATGAACATTTATTATTAAAGTCATTTTCATCTCTGCCAGGTCACTTTTTTTTCCCCAAATTTCAAAATGCCAGAGGGGAAAAAGAAATGAAAAGACTATTGAATCAGTTCTAATGGACTTAAGACAAAATGAAACATTTCAAGTAGTTCATTTGACCTGGAAACCTACTCCTTTTAGTATAAATACTTTTATGTTTCATCCTAACTTGGGCTAAAAAGGCTGGAATTTCCCACAAATTCCAATCATCCCCACTTATGCTCAAGATTCCTCCTGCCTGTTGGGCGCTTTATTTCTCTCTATTAAGCACAATCAAGACAAAATGACTCCTAAAAAGATTGCTGGCCATTCTGGTATCACTGAAATTAAGTAGCTGGTGAAGACAATTATAAATAATGTATACAATTGTGTTTATTACAGAAAGATATTAAAAGAATGACTGGAATTTTCCATTGGTTTAGATAAGCAATGAAGACATTTTAGCAGACCTGAGCTGAGAAACAGCACTGGCTCAAGTGATTGCACGTTGATTCAGTTTACATTAAATGGAAGAACAAATAAAAGTAAGGCTGGAACTAATGTTCTCCATTTCAAAAGGGCATGGACTAAGTGCTCTGAGCGCCCCAGCCGCCAAAGTCAACACACTGTGTGTCTCTGCAATGGGATGGGAAAGAGGCTGGAGGATTCTTTGAATCACTGGTGCTTACGAGATCTCAAAGCTGTATTCCAAGCAGGAGGAAAACACTCAGTCATCTATGGACCTGCAGGATAAAGAACCACTTAAAGAGCCTTCAGTTCAAACTTCAGTAAGAGTAATGACACTGAACAGAAGTGCAAAGGGAAGCTGTATAATGGGAATGAGGTTCAATTACATTGGAAACAGCAGCAAAATAATCTAAAAGCTTAATTGTATGGGAATGAGATTTTACTAACTGGAAACAACAGAAAAAAAATCTAAGAGCTTAACTGTCTCCAGTTGTGAGGACCTTGGTAATCCCATTCTGAACTCAGACAGAACTGGCACATGAAACTACAGGAACTTGCAGGTATTCATGATGAGCTATCTACTCATGGGATTAGAAAATAGTAAAAGGCAGTATCTCCAGTTCAGTGTGAGAAGAAAAGAGATCTCACAATTAAAAATTAGTCTGATCTCAAATGTCTCAAGGCTTAGGAACAAATTTTGAAAGAAAGAAGTAATTTATGTCATTGAGATAAACTGGGAATGGACTAAAATATTACCAGAGGGTTTGAATTTGCTAATGGTAGGTTGTTTTAGACTAACTTGATAGGATTTTTAAGAGATAAAAGATTTTTTAGACAAAGGAAATATGGTAGATATAATTTATCTGAGCTTCAGCAAAGCATTTAATAAGGTGTCAGATGGGAAATATTTTTTTAGCTAGAGAAAATAGGGATGCATGAAGGAAGTGTTGAGTGGGAGCCTGCTGAAATGAAGACGATCACTTGCAGTACTACAAAAAGAACTGAAGGAGAGACATGAATGAACTTTCTCTACATTCAGATTTGAGATATTCTACTTTCTCTCTTTCCTGGTAACTTGCATATAAATAGATAGAGTCATTACTTCTGGGATGCTGATTGGGATACTAATTGTCCACTGGTAAAAGAAAGTGTTAATGCAGAAGAGATTGAGGGCGGTAGACAGAAAGACATGCATTATAGGAATAGAATTAAATAAAAGCTCATTCTTTGAGGGACTGTTACCACAGCTACTGTAAAAAGAGCTCTCTTCGGTAGAAAATTACTGAGATGGGTTAAGCTGGTACAGGAGCTAAGGAGAGCATGAATGACTCTAAGCCACCAACGGGGAACCACCCTTGCAAAGGCAGAATCCAGCCCATGCCAGGCAAGATAGTCCCAGCAGTAACAGGAAAGTCTTATGATAACTGTGTGGAACAGTACTGCAACAAGATCTGAAATATTGCCTACTCCTTTGGCTGCCCACATTCAAAAATCAGAACTTCAAACTGAAATTCACTTAGACAACAGTGTTGAGATGCTTGGGGAACAGGCTGTTAGCTGTACTAAAGGAGCTGGAGCTTGGCATATTCAGCTAGCATGAAAATGAAATCTTGAAGGCATAGAGAACTGCCCTGTCCTGGATAAACAGTTGGTAAATACCTGCTGGAGGAGAAAAATAAGCCATCCATTTGGCAAGAACTGGATAGAAACCAGCCTCCCATAAATTTAGAAAATTTAGAAATTTAAAAAAAAATTGGGGGAAAAAGTCTTTCTAAGAGAATAGCAACATTCCAAATGGAAGAATGGGATTAACACATCAAGCTAATGGTTCTTTTCAACAACAGAGGTTGGTCTCCATATGACAGGATTTATATGACATGGTACCTGAACAGTATGGTGCTTTCTAACCCTCTGCCAGACCAATATTCCCATTCCTATGTTTTGAACTATGTTCTGAATCAGAAGTATTTCTCTCTCCTCCAGAAAAATACTCCAGTTCTGCATATACACAGTCATACAACCTATAATGTAACTGAGATTGAGAAACAAGCCGCAGGAATCCACCCAGGCAGTGTGGGACAAGGTCGCAGTGAAGGGCAGAGAAGAGATTTCAGAGATGGCAGCTGGAGGGGACATTGGCTGAAGTGGTGTTT
Organism: Zonotrichia albicollis; assembly: GCF_047830755.1. NCBI lineage: Eukaryota > Metazoa > Chordata > Aves > Passeriformes > Passerellidae > Zonotrichia > Zonotrichia albicollis. The sequence goes on from NC_133819.1 coordinate 108,863,374, forward strand.
ACCATTATTATCTCCTCTGCTCATGCACTTAGCACTACAGGGATTAAAATGTAAGTTATGGATGGCCCTATGAAAGGCTGCTGAAAAAAAGAATCCCAACCCTTTATTAATGACATTATTTTCCCTTGAAAGCATAAATACCTAGATCTTTCAGGTGCTACAGATCAAATAGCCTGAAATGTAGGCAGAAATTACATTTGATGTTGTGAAAATTGGAAGCATTGATAAAATATGTTTGTAAGAAGACAGGAGGTGAAAATAGGTGTAACAGAGAATTGACAAAACAGCTTAGAAACAATCTTGCTATAAGCAGGGAGGAAAGAAGTGGTAATAAAATTGGGAAACCAATTAGTTAGGAAAAGGGCACAAAAATGCTATAGGAGAAGGAAAGGATAAACAGGGAGAAAAAAAGCAGTAAATGAGATACTACAGTATTGCAGCAACATCCAAGGTAACTCTTTTATGAAATACGTAATCAAATCCCCTGGGTTCTCATGTGGAACCTGATGAGTACCTGTCAGACATTAATGGAGCCAGTGGAGGCTTCCCAGTAACTCAGCTGCGCCCCTTCTTGCTGCTGGTGGTGTCATCTGAGGTGCCAGGCTGGCAGCTGAGCTACAGGTACAAATACACAGATGATGCTCATGCCACACAGGGCAGTTGCCTTCAGCAGAGAGGCAGGACAGGTAGCAGGGCAGGAAGAGGGAGGTAAACTGAGAGACGTTAAAATTCTGGAGCAAGACGCCCTACAGGTTATGCAGGAGCACCTCTGGTGAGCACACCAGAATTCAGACAGCTGGAGCATTGCCATGAGAACAAGGGAGAAAAAGGATTTTAGAAGCTCCACAGAGGTTGAAGTAAACAAGCAGTCAGCTATGACAGAGAGCCGAAGCAATGAAAAGGCATAATAATATATAATGCTATTTCAAAACAACAGATGGGAATAGGGAATTGATAGTGAAGCGATTAATACTAGCAATGAAAGAACTAAACACCTTTAAAATGCACAGTTTCTAATAAGAGCCAAGCCAAAGACTCACAGCAATTCATAAATTAACAAAGAATTATACAGTGGCAAGAAGGGAGAAAGAGCAAAATGAACCCAAAGGCATGGCAAGTGCCTGCTGATGGAAAGGCAGATGACTTTGAGGGGTAAGACTGAGCCTCAGGGTAAGACCTGTAAGTACAGCAAGAGAGCTGTCTCCCCCAACCTGGTCAGCAGCTGGGAAGCTCCTGTAACACCATGGGAAATGGAGAACAACCTTCATTGCTGCCCCAGTTGCACCCAGCTGCCCCCAGCAGCTGTGGCTTGCTAGACCTGCAGGAGAGCCTCAGATACCAGGCTGGGGTTATGTGTGAACTATTCCGTGCTGGAGCATTGCCAGTGCTTTCCTCTAAGCTCTCTCTCACCTGGGACTTGGTGGGGATGCTCAGGTCCCACTTGCAACCCCAGAAAACTGGCATCCCACCCTTGCCCCAGCAAACCTGCATGAACCAGGGACAGGGCCCCATGGGCCACGTTTTGGGTTCTGCTTTGGTCCTTTAAAACGGAGTTTCTTATGGAGGCTATGGAGCTCTTCAAGGTTTTCACTCCTCCATAATTTCCTAGCAGTCATTTTTCCTCATCTGCAAGTTTTAGACTAAATTTATACTTGCATTTCAGTAGCTAGTGCTGACATTATAAACAGCACAAACAAACTCACTGATTCCACACACAAATCAACATTAAGGGGTGTGCACTTTATATAACTCAATGCTTGTAACACAATCTGTACAACTATGAAGGAGCTGATTGAAGGGAAGCAATGACAAAGGCAAGAAAGAGAGAGGGCTGGAGTCGTATGTTTCTCCTGGTGAAGCTGTGGGTGTATCACCAGCATCCCTCATTTTGGAAAACTTGGTAACAGAAAATTCTGAGCACAGTTGCCAGCCAGTGTCTAGAAAAGAAACAGGGACAAAGATGCAGAAGATTAGAAGTGATAGATATTGACAGTGTCTTATTAGAAAGCCTAAGGATAAAGGGTATTCATCACAAGGAAATTAAGGATTTGAAGCTACAATTACTCAGCAACTGCCCTTTTATTTCCTAGGCACTCCTAAGTGCAAAAAAAAGATTGATGTAAACCACCAATCCCAGTGGCTAGTGCAACTTCCAATTGGTTGTACTGTGCCTGGACTGGGACACCTGGCAACCAGGATGATAAACCAAGGTGTTTCCCAGCAGTCTAGGGGAAAGGTTGGGTCAGATTTGTTCTGGTTTTCCTTTTTGATTATTGCTTCCAGTTAGATAGCAAATTCTTCATCAGGTTGCCAAGATTTTCAATATGACAAGAGTCATTTTGTGTGGTTTTGCTTGTTGGATATGATTTTAAATTGCTGTAATGGAACCATTTGAGAAAACAATAGGGAGAAATTAAAAATATGTATTTAAAACAGAATTAAAAATGAAAGGAACAGATGTGTACCATGCATGACACAGGAACTTTCAAATGCAAAGAAAATGCATATATTAAAATGAAAGACTAAGTGGTACATATACATCAGCATTTTCCATTCCTTTTTTCTTTATACATGTGTTTTAGATATACATAAATTATTTTTCCTTTTGTTTTATCCCTTTTTTAAAATCAGAATATTCAAACATTCTCTTTAAGAACCAGAAGAGGATGAAAGATTGCATTTGGCAGGTTCCTTTTGTGCTATAATTTGTTTCTTTGTGGAAATGCAGCAAAGGGTGACTTTTATTATGTGTTAGGTAAGAATCTGCATAGAGCAACTTCCAGCTGTTGACCATGCGATTAGGCCGTTAAAGTGCAAAAATCGCTGTTTACAAATACCCATAATTACTATAATTTTCATGCAAAATCTACACTCACCTAAAACCAGACCACATGCCAGTTCTTTCCTGGCCAAAATGGCTATTTCTTTCTGTCTTGAAGTCTCAGTCACATATTGAAAAAAAAATATCTGCAGAATAGAATATATTTTGACTGCAGAAATAGATTTTGCATGAATAGACTCCTGAGGCATCCAACAGTTTCAATAATGTTTTCTATTCCAGGGGAGCAAAAAATATTTTTCCTTGATAGCATTTATTTTATATTCACTGCACTGGAATTACTTTCTCAAAATTCTGCCAGCAAAGACTTATCGTATGTGGGTGCCATTGCTGTAACATAAAGATAAGGATGGAGGCTTATTCCACTCATAAGCTCATGAGTCTGTAAATTGGAACTATCCTTCATAGTACAATGCATTTTACCAGTCCAAATATTTTTCTTAAAGACAAGACAGGAGTTTTTTCTTGGAAGTATTTTCCTTCGGTGACTTAAGGAAGCATATTCATGGACTACTTATGATGGGGAAATACACAAACAATGGGACACCACTGGTTTCTCTGGATGGGGGAAGAGTCCACATTATTCCAGCAGCTTCAGAATCAGTCATTTGAGCAGCTGCCCTAAACAGGAAAAATGTTGTCTGGGGAGCAGCAGATAAGGTAAGATAAACCCAAGAACCTCAGAGGATGGAGCTGCATCCTAATTTGATGATCCAGGTGCAAATAAATGGCTCCACTCATTTCAAAGATGGGACAGGTGACATATCTGGATTTGAATTTGGATTAAATCATCAGAAATGTTCAGGCCTGTGATTTTGTTGCCGGCCAAATGACTACGATTATTACAACCAAACGTGACAATACAATGACATTTTACCTAGGGGCAGGAATGCAGGGGAGATTAAAATGAGAACTGACTCAGGCCTTCACCAGGAAATTGAATCTAACCCTTTTTGAAGTTAAACATTTTGATATAAAATTTTTCATCGTATGGCTGACCTGCATAAAACGACTGAATTCCCTGTGCACTGTGAATGCTTTGTGTGCTGCAGTTAAATAGTTCTAGAGATGGGAACCAGATTAACTTTGAAATTTCCATCCTGCCCTCACAAACAGCAGTTCGGCTCTTCTCATGGCAGCAGAAGTTTGCTGTCAGCCTGCAGTATTTTGATCATGGTCCTGCCTAGATCTGCTAGGAGAAGAAATAATGATATGGTCGCGAGAGCCCTAGCAGTTGGCCAATGCTGGATCCCTCTCCAATGCCATTAGTGATGAGGCTCAAACAATAGAAACTGCGCTGAGGAATTGAAGGGAAGAAAAAGGCTGGTGATGTCAAGACCCGTCTGGTTCTCTTCAAGCCATTGTGCTGTGTGTTGCAATATTAAAACTCTCTTACATTAAGGGCTAAATTTCGCGCTTCTCAGAACTTTCTGACCAGCGAGGGACAGCACATTGTTCCAGAGATTTCTGGCCAAAAGGGAACTATAAATTTTCCAGTCTGGTTTCTCTCCCATTTAATCATTAAGAAGATGCCATGTTCCATTCATGCACTCTTGCATTGGCCCAAAGATGTTAGATAGACAAAAATATTTCAACTTTTCAAAGACTTGCTGCCAGAAGAGCATGAAGCCTCTGCAACTGCTGGTGCAGCTGTGCCTGGCCCATGTCTACGGGAGGGAAATGTCCGGCTGATGAATGTCATCAACCCATGGTTGAGCTCTCTTAAAACTGAACTGGAGGTACATCCAAGCCTCTTCCACTTCCTGAGGGCTCTCACACCAGCTCCCTTGATGTGTCCTTACATCTACATCATGGCAGGCAGTGTTCTGAGGCAGAGCAGAGGCGCTCCCTGACCATGCTGTAACAGTCTGCACGGAAAGCTCAGCCCTCTTTTGCACCTACAACAATCAGCTGCTGGACTCCAGGAGAAGAAACTGGCGTAGTAGTATTTATCTTCCCAAAGAACTTGTTCTGCTGCTCCTACAGGCCTTGATATAGAATTAAGTCTGTTGATATAGAATTAAGTCTGGTTTGGACCACCAAACCACCAGATCTGCCCCACAGAGCTTTCAACAGACATAGGTGATGGAGAGAAGAGATGATAAACCAGTGGGGGAAGCCCAAGGTCATGGTGAGATGATAATGATAGATGTAATAAGCAGTAGTAACAATACACAAACTATCATGCCACTGCCCTTTTTTAGCTTCGATTTGAACGCTTGGGCTTTGCTAATTATGACACAGTAAAAACTAAAAGGGGAAATTACCCACAAAAAAAGAGGCTGTTAACCACTTCATCTCTACAGCCATGCTGCATATTTTGTGCTTTGCTCTAATTGTTCAGTAAAGGCTCCAATAAAGTCAGTGGAAAGTCAGGATATCCCTCGTGGATTATGCTGTAGCAGAGTAGTTTAAATTTAATCTAGGGTTGGATTTAACACATTTAAAAGAGAGCAAATTCAGTGTTCAGTCTAACAGTCCAGTCAATACTTGGGGCTGAGGGTTTTTACTCTGGCACTGCATTTTATATTCTGACAGAAGGCAGAAATTATGTCCATGATCATCCCATCATTAGTGGCTCCAGTTGTTTTTTCCCAAACACAAAAAAAAAGCCAGATGCCTTGTGCTCAAACAACAGCCATGCCATTTTGGTGTTTCTTTGAAATTTCCATATATATTCAGCAAAAGGTAGAAGAACAAACCAGAAAATCAATTTGTGGAATATTATATTTGAACGTGGAGTTGGAAGAGCTATTCCCTAGCAATATCCAGCTCCAAAATACTAACTGGTGATACAATAAATAAACCAGTTCAGTTCTATCACAACAATACTTTTTGCTTCTACTGCCTAACCAGAAGGCCATTTCCGAACCTCACTGCTCTGCTGTTAAGATGCACCAAATTTCCAGCAAGAATTTATTCAAAATTAATTTATATCCATGTAGTCTTATGTGAATTTTGCCTTTTTGATGTCATGGGTCTCCAGTTTTCCTTGTGCTGAGCACCCACTATGATTCCAAATGAGTGCCACTGCTGTGAATACGAAGTAACACAGAAACAGCCTTCCTTTTAACACTGGCCAGCAGAAAAAGTGCCAGGGAGAGATCAGAAACTGGTGGGAATGGGTCAAAAATTGGGAAGAGTCCCTAGGGCTCACCTGAGGCGGAAGAACTTGGGCAGAGTGGGAATGGGTCTGTGAATTTCCCTCTTTCTCAGTCAAGACCCCTTTCCCCAGGAACAGCTGGAGAATCCTGCTTCTTTCTCCACCCACTTGCACCCCACCTTTTCCTGCGAGGACCCTGCAGAGACCTGGTGTGTGGCCAAAGCCATTGATCCTGCTGCAAACCAGCCACTGCCTCCTCAGACAAGACACAGCCTGCTGCCCTAGGCCTGTGCCTGAAGGTTGCCCAGGCTCCTGCCATCTGCTTCTGTTTTTCCAGACAAAATATGCTCTTTCTGGGTTTCCCATAATAGGATAGGCTCCCCACCCCCCAGTCAATCTGGCAGATATTTTTTCCTCTGGTTCCAACTCCAGATCACTTCTCCTTACAAGCATTTCCGAGAGCTCCTTCATGCCCCGAGCAGGCACAGCCCTGATATGCCCTGAAACCACCTCCAGTTTCTCACCAGCCCCACCACGCTGGTGAGATGTGCTGTGTCCCCTTTGCCCATGCTCTGAGCTACACATGCTGTGATCCAGAAGCTGTTTGACGGCAGGAGTGTTACAGTATTCCTGAATTAACACGCTCTGCCTCCCAGTGGGCCTTATTAGCTCAGGCACAAACCTCACTAACACGGCTGTATGGTTTCTGTCCCAGAGAAGGTTTGTATCCGGCCAGGTTGCAGCATCCATCCATCTTCCCCCTCCATATAGATACACCATAGTACTCCAGTGATTAGACAGGATATCTTGTCTCTTGCCTTTTCAACACTCTGGCTGATTATTTTTATCTTACAGAAAAAGAGGGCACTCTCAGAGCCTGAGGTGTATAACCCTGTGTATCACACATGTAGGCATGCACTACACACTAGAGAAGAGCTCTACCCCACTTTAATGTTTGACTCTGCCTGTATAACACTCTTTCAGCAGCTACTCAGTTAGTCAGACAAGAATTTTATTTTTTTTTACAGAAAACCCTGCCATTCATGTGCTGCTATTCCCAAAAACCAGCTCAGAAATATCATGTGGCATCCAGACACTTCCCCCCGATCTCATGGCAGTGGGGCTGCCAACTCCAAGGTATGAACCATATATGGCTGTGCAATAAAGCCTCAAAAATTATGCCATAGCCTGGAAATTACGCCAGGTATTTAAAATTTCAGCCCCATCAGATCCTGCTTCACAGACTTAGAGTTGTGTGTTCAGCAGAGGCAAAAAAATACCTGTGCTCTTGATGTGCATACCTTTTGTGGTTGTGCCTGCATGTAAGCACTTCTGTATCATTTTAGTTAACATTACCTGGGCTAACATTCTCCCTCCCACTACTTAGGTATGGTCTAAGTGGCTGAAAATATCCATGAAATGGAGATACAGCTCTTCATTTAAAACCAGAACCTTTCTCATGATTACATTAACACCCAGGCTGCTGTGGACACCTGAGACATCCTTGGTCCTAAGCAGTGCAGCCTGAAGAGCCGGCTAGTCAATAAAATAAAATACCCATTCTCTTTAATTAACATATGAAATAAACACAATCTGTGACACCTAGTGTGCAGCAGCAATTAAGAGGCATTGCTTAGTTAAACCTCCTAATACCTCATTTAAATATGCAATTAAGGGATAATTGCCTTCAATCAATAAAAAAATTGAAATATTTTGCAGGGACCTCAATTATTTTTTTGTGAAGCTTTTGACTTTGTACTTAGTCTGGCCTAAGTCTCCAAATCTTATACCACTTGTTAAAGAAACATTATTCTTTTCTGGATTGCATTGATTTATGGTTTTTATTCATCCTACCAGCATTATATGAGCCTGACACTAGCACTAAGCCCATGCAAAACATTTATTTTTGTTTAATCAATGACTTGTATTTGTTTCAAGCTATCCATTTTATGTTTTCCATGGATCATCTCCCTTTTCGTGTCCAAACAGACCAAGAGCATATCTTTGTTTAGGTCTTTACACACAGAACTTCCTCACAGGCACCTTAACAAATGTTTTGTAATGCAATTGTTTTCCCATTTTTCAGTATCTTCTTGCAAACAAGCAGTACTTCACTTGTGCACAAGAGCTAGCAATTCAAACCATATATCCAGCCCTGCTCCCTGCCTACACACAAATCCATCCTTAGTAAAATGAGACAGATCTCATGAATCAAACAAGGAACAAAGTCAACCATTGCCTTCCCTCTCAAGGCACGAAATTAGCAATGCAAATATATATGCTCATCTAAGAGCTCCTTGAGTGCGCTCCATCATGGCACCTCATGCCATCATCAGCCACAGAACAATCAGAATACAGGGGGAAATATTTTCATGCTCAATAATTGAATTATGTGGTTGAAGAGACAAGACCCATGCAAGTAAGTGAGATGGGGGAAAAAAAAGTAGGAAATAAATTCTGACAGGCATTTACAGGTATCTAATGAGCACCCAAGAAAGCAGCATGCTACACTGACAGGGAAACCTTGGTGCAAGCTAGGATTCATACTATTTTACATGCTTAGGCTGTTAACACCCCATTATCTGAACTCCTTGTGGCAATCATTGCTAAAGTGAAAACCCCCATCTGGACTATTCCTGTCATGGGAAGAGGCCAATGAGGAAGTATTACTTGGATTTAATAAAAAAAGGGTTCAAAATTGATCTGTTGCGCAACTGTAGTTAAATAATTTCACTTCTTCAGATGTCTTTCCCACCATGCCATATCTTTTAGTCAGAAAGACTTGTTGAGCTGGCATCAAACAAGGGTCAGTCACATCCTTGTTACAGCTTGTCACTTATCTAAATGATAAAACTAAGCTTGGACTTAAGCTTGCCCTTAATTAACACAAGATACCAAGCAAACAAAAAGTAAAACAAAAGTAGATGTTGCTGCAGTCTCTGTAAGGTACACATATTCTCTACTGGGAATGTTTGGTGGTGTTCAGAGGTTTTAGGCTTTGCAATTATGACATCAGTATGACCTATAATGGTGCCACCCCCAGATGAAAAGCACTGCATAATGTAGACCAAAGAGCATAGATTACGTTTTTTACCCAGTTTTTGGTACACAGAGTCTTGCACAAGTGTTACTTTAATTTGCATTTCCTTTCCTCTTGCTCATATCATTACAATATGTTGTTACTGATTGTTTCATTGTTATCTACCCACTATAGTGAAATACATACATAGACACATGGTAAGTTCAGAGATCATGTATATTAGCATAAAGATGATGCAAAGACACTACTTTACAAGGAGAGGAACTCCCTGACTGCAAGAATTATTAGGAACACCTGGAAATCATCTAAGGAATTAGGAACTTTGACCTCCATCACTTCTGGAACCCCCATTATTTCTTTTGTCTAATTCGCTCAGAGGTCTACCCCGTCCAGAGAGCAGGTGATTGCTAGACTTAGTCAGGTGATTGCTTCTGTTCCAGAAATGTTTTTTCAAGATAATCAACTGATTTGCTTGAGAAACAAATATTTTTCTCCCTTCTAGTCTGTATACAATGGCTGTCATCAGGCATCCTCTGTTGTTTTTTAGCCTCCTCTAAGGACAGATGTTCTGCGAAACTCCAATGATTCTGTGATAGCTGATCCGCAGAGAGCCAGGATACCGAAATTGTCAGTCTCCAGAACACATGACATGTCATCAGATGAGTAAAAGAAGATCTCCTTGATGTCATAGTACTTGTTAGTGTGGCTTTTCTTAGTTTTCTATCAATTTCTCATCTCATCTAGCTCTTGAAGGCTCACAAGCTGTGAGCCCTTTCTATTTATGCAAACATCTTAAAGTTTCTGATAATTGTGAATATGTGTCTGCAGCTATACATCTTTATAAAAAGGTTTTTATCGAGATGCTTCCAAATAACGTGTTAGATCAAGCAGAAAGCTTCACTAAACATTAGACAAGAACTGAATGTTAAGATGCATATAACACTTGCCCCTTCTTTAGCCTGTTCTTGTCTTTATATTGTCCAGTTGGTTATGTGTAGGTTTACTATAAACTTTAGAAAGCAAGTTCAAGAGCCCTGGGAGAAAGAAACTGAGTGCAGCCTGGGATTGCTGCTCCCCGACATGGATTCACTCATTTGTCCATGCCTGAACATGGGAGAAATGAAGGTTCAGCCCTCTTGAGTTCAGATCCCTGCTGTTGAGACTGGAATGGGATATGAACTGTACTTATCTTCTGTGATTTCAGATATGGACACATTCCTGTAATAGACCCAAGGGGTATCTCTGCTCTCTATGCATGTAACACACACACCAGGCACCACTGAAGAGTCATCACATGGCTCCAGCTTTTACCCACCACTATCCAAGGTTTAACTCAGGGCAAGCTTGACCAAGAGGGATCACCATCCAGTTGCCAATTAAGTGAACGGAGCCAGTCCCCTGGGGCAGCAATGAAGCCATATAGGATTACTGCTATTACATCATTATGATGATGGTACAGGCAACCAAGCCTGAAGAATCTCACTCAGTTCATTATAAGGTCATCGAGTAAAAAATCAGCTGCTCTCATTTACACCTGTCAACCCCAATGAAAGGTGCAGAGTGGAGTGGGTATAACTGAGAGCAAAATTAGCCTACAATGCATAAACATTATCCTGTGTTATTTGCACACAGCTCTTTGTGTGTGGATTGATACATCAGCTGGGTAAATGATGCATCAGTTAAGACTCAGATAAAGGAGAAGAACATGTATTTTTTTTCTCTGCTATCTGCCATCAGTCTGCATCAAAAGTAAAAAGACTGACCTGAAATCAAACCAGTTTTCAGGAGTCAAGCTACAAAATGTCATTATGCAGCTCATCTCTCTAGTAACTCTCCAGGAAGAGGTAGTAGCCTCAGAAAAACTGTTTTCCATCTGGTTTTAAATTTTCACAGAGAGTCAAAACAAACAACACTCTGAATAGAGTAAGAATATATTGCTTGATAATAACAAAACTGGCTATCACAGTGGAATTCAAATGTGCTATCACTTCATTACAACACCAGCTTTTATTGTTACAACACAAGCCTTTTCTTTCCAATAGACATGGGACAAGAAATAGTTCCTTGTCCAGAAAGCCATGAGCCTTCCTTCAGGGATGTGCTACATCTGCCAGCCCTGGTGGATATCTTGGGCGCCATGGGGCATCAAAAACAGTATTTGAAACTTCTGATTAGGCAATAGAATTCAGTCTTCATGGTGAGACAGATCTTAAGTACATGCTGGAGAAACTGTAAAAATATCATATCTATGCAAGGTTAGTTTTTATGGAACAGCTGAATAAGACTGCAGTAGGAACCCCAGGGCACATGGAATGGTCTCATAGAGGAGACTGAGTTGTAGAATTGGTCTTTTGTTCAGGTCTGAAAACAACGGCTAGATTAGATGATTTAATGCCATAAACCCTTTGGCAAGATCCATTAATCCAATGTCCTGGCCAAATTGTGCTTGTACTTTAAAGCCAATTTGTGTTCAAAATTATTTGAATTAATTGCTCTTCCTTTTATAAACAGTTGTGTGGTATTTCTGTGTTCTTTCAAGAGTTTTCCACCACAACTCACTGAATATGAGACTCCCATATCAATATTCATACCATACCTCTTTCCATAGTAACTTAGCTTCTCTTTCTAAGAAAAACATTCTGTGAGAATGAGGAATTCAAACAGGCTGAGGGATAATTTTTTCCTTTTAAAATTAATCATAACAACTCCTTTCTCAGTCTTACACCACTAATGATACTAAAGCATAGGGATAGTGCTTTGTATTTTGAATGTAGAGACTGAGGCCTTTGAAGCAAATAATCTGCTTTGGTCCCCAGCTATGATTGGGAGGTTTCACACATCCCTGGTGCATAGCACAGTGGCAGGAAATAGCTCCTAAAGGGCCACAGATTTGCTGTTTAATTTTTTTAATTACTGCTTATTTAGGAAACATAAATACTTTTACAAATCATTACCACGTAAGTATGAACCATGCACTATTTTTAATTGAAAAATGAAGCTAGCACTTTTTCACTGAAAGGAACATTGTGAGAGACATAAAGCCACTCTTTCATAAGGCCTTGCAGGGACAAATACCTTCATCACCTTAGATGCCTTCATTCAGGGGTTTTATTTGTCCTGACAGGCAATGCCATTTGCAGTTCAGGAAATCCTGAGTTGAGGTAAATGGTGTATGAATCTAAAGCAAATTAGAGACATGGTTTAGTGGTGGACTTGGCAGTGCTGGGTTAATAGACTCAATGATCCTAGAGGTTTTTTCCAACCTAAAAAATTCTATGACTCTATGATTCTGCTGGGCTTGTCTCCACCAGGAGAAAGCAGACCCATTGTTCAGGAAACAAATGCTGCCTCAGCACTTATGCACCTCTTCAGACACTTACTGCCCCTGTGTGAGAGGAGTTGATATTAGTTGTTATTAAGATACAGCTGGGTTTGGAGCCTTCCAAGGTGAACATCTCAAAGAGATTAGTCAGCTAGTATTAGAACACTGCATGAAAATGTGGGTGTTTTTCTTAAGACCTATGTATGGTTGAAACAGCCAGCTCTCCTTCACCCTGGGGTGGTGTTGTTTATTGGGTGGACTTTTTGAAGTGGTTTTCCCCTTTGGTTTGGTGTTTTGGGGTTTTTTTGCCTTTTAATTTCATGTTTTGCCATTTGCATTTAGCTTAACTGACTGGAAAAGAATAATAAGAATGCTGGAGGACCTAAAACCCTGAGGAAGCCCAAGCTGTATGCTAAGTTGGTGCCTACCAGCAGCTTCATCTCAATTAGTCCAATTTGTGAATGTTTGTTTGTTTTTTCTTATTCACTGCCAAGCTATAAAAAAAAAAAAAAAAAAAAAAAACACTAAAAACCTGTGAATGGTAACAATAAAAGAAGGACTTCAGCTCATGATTTATCTTTAATAGTGGCTCCATTTTCAATTGAATCACCATTCTGTTAAAACATCACAGCTATGTCCAGACTGCCCCACAAGCTCTTAGTTTAGGAAGTCCTCAGTGAAGTAGGGCAAAGCAGGATAAAGGAATTTATCTCCAGGACCATTCCCCACCATCACAAGGGCCATTGTCTGGAAGGCTTCTCCTTCACACAGATGAACTGCCTTGAGAGGCAGGGAGGTTTTCCCATGCCAGCTCTTTCAGAAGTCCCTGTCCTGCATGAGAGAATCCTGAGGGAGCTGTGCTGTCCCATTGGCCTTACTGCTCAGAATAACTTCAGGGAAGATGGCAGATCTCAAGGCTTTTGTTTCCCCCCAGTGCAGGAGCTCAGAGGGTGACATTCAACCTCTTCCCTGCAAGGACAACTCTGTACATCTCCCATTTGCCTTTGCATGGTCTTTGCTGTTACTGAACCTGCTTTTGCCTGTGCTGCACCTCGAAGGAGAACCGTCATCAGAGAGGATTAGGTGTGTACCCCAGTGCCACAGAGGACAGGGCCCATGCTGAGCTGCAAGCAGGGCCCTACATGAGGACACAAGGTGAGCATCACACAGCTCCAAGCACTCTGCTCTTCCGCCTCTGTACAAAGCATGTCCCATACTCTGCCAGAGCAAGGCTGGCAGCTGCTAAGTGCAATCACAGCCTCAATAGCTGCATCATCTACAAGTCCTCATCTAAAGTATGTAGAAAAGCTTTCCTTAAGAGTTCTCATGTAAGAAAATGGCGAGTGCTGACTGCAGAGAGAGTTTGACAAGGCAGATGCTTTAGCTCTTCCATTGATCCAGAAGCGATCCTTCTACAAGAGAGGAAATACAATGCAAACCACTTTGCTGTGGAGTCAGACGAGCCCCTAACTTGTAGCATACCTGAAATGTGTGAATATTTCATACCTGAAAATATTTGATCTTTTCAAATATCTGGGAAAGCATGAATCCAGTTGGGGGTCCACAGCTGTGCTATGCCTTTACTGTCCAGAGCAAAACACTCACCACAAAGGCTGCTTCTCACTTTGTCTCTCTCTAGCCCCTATCCAACCAAAAGAAACTCATTCAGGGCTTCCAGCTGTTGCTTTCACTGCTCCAGCCACCACCATCCTACTCCCCCAGCCCCAAATTAATGCTCCTCCTAAAGTTGTTATCCTCTGTGAATTCTGTCATTTCCAATGAGTCTTGTGCTGTAATTTAAAAGATAACTCACTCCCGTTTCCAGCGTTTTAATGCATTTTATTTTTTCTACAAGCAATATACGTGTGTAATTAATAAACAATTTAGTATGTTGAGGAACCTAGGAACTTGGCAAATGTTCTGGGGATATAAAATCTCAGGAAAAGCAGCACATTATAAGAAATAGTAAGTAATTACTTATGTAAGCTTTTCTTTTTAAATTCTAAGAACATTAGCTACTAATTACCTACTAATTACCAGTACTTCAGCAGGTGTTTGCACTTAACTGTAGGCTAAAGCCCCTGTGAAAAACAAACCCCTCTCACTCCCTCTCAAGATTAAAGCTGAATCCCACTGGACTCCATAATACAGCATAGGTGCAGCAGAGCTGTTTACATGCTAGTCCTTTAACCACTTGGCTGCTTAAGGTGAAAACAGCCTCCAGTTTATTTCCCTTCTATTTTCTGCCAGAGCCTAGGTTATTTGCTAGAATGAGTAACCCAAGAGGTAATGAAGAAAACCTAAGGGTTAAAAGTAAACCATCATTAAGATTTCATCCTCATCTCCACATTTATCTCACTTTTGTAGTGACCAGGCAGAGCAAAACTCTCTTTCTGACCATGGATATTGTTGGCTGAAGAAGGTGAGAACAAACCCTTATCTGTGAAAATTTGCCTGAGTTAAAAAAAACAAACAAACAAACAAACAAACAAAAAAAAAAAAACCACAAAACCAACTATGCAGAGCCCTCAGCTGGTGCAAAATTATTTAGTTTCACCAATGTTGATGCCCAAGTCAATACTTCATGCCACTTGGGGGACTGGCCTGCACTTCAGATCCAATCTGTTCAAGACTCTTTTCAAAGACTAATTCATATAGGTAAATTTTACTAAAAAAAAAAAAATTCTAGGCAACGAATTTCAAATTTATAAGTGTAGGTTCAAGTTCATATCCTTGACTGCTTAAAATTTGGCATTTTCATTTACCTAGTTATCAAAACACACTTTACTATCAATAGAAGGAAGATCTCAGATATAAGGAGTTCAGGGAGAGAGTGGCAAAGACAAGAGGTGCCTTCAGCAACTTGACACATTGCTCAGGTTGCACCTTCTGCAGAGCACCTTAGGGACAGATGGAAGGACTGAGAGGAACACCTTGGGGCAATATTTTTATTAAGACTGTTCACAGATTAATAATTCAAATAATGCTGCTGACATATTTTTGCCTTTTACCCTCTCTGAGTCTTGTAAGATCTATTCAAAATACATGGTTGCTAATTTCACTTCTGCAATTACTTCTTTTTCACTGCAAAGAACACTCAAAGGTAGGCAGTGGAGGCAGTTCAGATCATCACCATTTTTTCCAGGGATGCCAGTTAAGCTACAAATCCCCTCTAGATCCATTTTTCACCGAGGTGATAGAAGTAGTGACTGTGCTGTGAAGTATTAGCAGCAGTAGAAGTGCTCATGCTTACAGCTGGGAGCTAAGTTTTTTGAACAGCACACCTCTATTAAAACAATAGGAACTGCAGGAGACTAGAAACATTTGAAAACCCGACCCTTTCATTCAGGTACTTAAAGGGGGTCTTCTGGCTGCTGGTGTATTTTAAGACTTGAGCCCCACAACTGAGAAATTAAAAGCTGCTTTGACATATGAATGAACCAAATGAGACCATGAGGCTTCTGAGAAAATTATACAGCTCAGCCTTGGTGCCTTCCATCTGAGCCTCTCAAAACAATATACAAAAATTAACAAAATAGCATGCCTGGAAGGTAAGTCATTGATCTTTCACCAATCAACAAGCTGAAGATTTGCACAGCAAAATGCCCATATGTCATTTAAAAAGAGGGTTTAAATTATATTTGTTCTTCATGTAAAAATACTTTCTGCTCATTTCTTTTCCTCTGATACAGGCCTATGGTGAGATTTCCAGAGGACCTGAAGAGTGGAACGAGTAGCAGTGCTCTGGTCACTAGGCTGATCCAAGGTGCTGAGTGAGGCTGTTTCAGTCCTGAGGAAGGACTCCTGGGCCTGGAATCTGGTCTGTTTCTGACTGTTGTCCCAGGTGATCCTGGGAAGCAATAAAAGAGATTGCTTCTCTCTCTATAGGCTTAACTGCACCAAATGCTGAAATGACACAAATGTAGCTGCTCATCATACCCATTTAAAAGACAGCACCATTCATATCCCCAGATAATGACCTTACCAAAAATCATTATGAAAAAGAGGGACCTAAGAAGCAGGAACATTTTGGGCAGAGCCATCTGACTCCCTGCTGCTCCCAAAAGCTGAGCTGGAAGGCATCCCTGCTCTGCTGGAGTTCAATGAGACTGCATCCCTGGTGGGTGAGGTGCCCTGCCAACCCCAGCTCCCAGCATCCTGCAGCCCAAAAATGGATGGAAACACTGTGGATAGGGGAAGCAGGTGAGGTGGAAGCATGACCTCTCAGAAATGGGTTGCCCAACTGGCCCATTAGTCACTCAGGTGCTGGGCACTGGGGATCCAGAGGGAAATACTGATGATGCCAGCAAAAGAGTGCCTAAAGCATCTTGAGTTTCATGGTTACATTTGTTTTAGTCAGGAAGGTTTTTGCTGGGGTATTTACCTATTTTTCCCCACTTTCACTGTCTTCCAGGCAGTTCCCTCAGGTGGGATTTCACAGTCCCAGCAGCACTGTGATGAAGTCAAGACTGGAACACCTTTTCCTGCGTGCACCACAGGTACTGTGGATGTCATGGCCCACAGACATCATTTCAGGGGATACAGAGGCAAATTGAGGAGAGGGTTTTTCTCTTCTATTCTCTTTGCTTTAGTTTCAAAGAGGACAGGAAAAAATGCAGAGACAGGATTTTAGCCCTTCATTTTATAACGTAATTGAAATGCCAAGAGACTGAAAAAATTCAATGTTGATGAAGAAACGGATGTTAGTGCAATGAAGAATAGCTCTGTCTTTGTCAGTCTGCAGTCTTTTATGTGTCACAGGCTGTCACTTTCTATTGCATTTCAACTGACTAATTACCCCAGTTTATTAAAAGTGAATATGAATTCACATTTTTTACTTTGCCATGTTCCAAGTGTTAGTGTTATCAGGAGCTATTACTGAATGATAGATCCCACAGTTCTAGGCTTCCTCATGTGGGCAAGTACAGAGCAAATCTACCTCAATATCAATGAAAACCAGATATATTCATTTAAGGGGGAAATATATACTATGTGCAGTACATGCTCACATCCAAGCATTAATCACCCTGGTGTGTCCCACATGGCTCAGTGTATTATTAGAACCTCACTCACAGAGCAGAAGAGTGTCTGTAAGTGATGATGTTGGAAGGGTTGGACTTGAATTAAATGTACTCATCGCTTCCTAATGGGGAGGTATTTTCTGACAGCTGTAATGAAAACTGCTGCTCATCAAAAGGTACTCTGTGTCCTAGCTCGCAAATTCAACCTCAGCTGCAAGTTGCACATTTAAATTTCAAAGTTTTTATCTCTAGCCGCACTGGAGTGCACTTATAAGTGTGGTGGAAGGGTCAAATTAGATGAAATCAAAGCCCTGCTTCTACTGAAGAGGCAATTTTAAGCTTTTGCAATTGGAGCTGTGTGTTGTTACAGGCTTAAAAAACCTCATCATCAAAAATAAGGATTTCTAGAATATGATAATTATCACTTTGATCTGTCCAACTCAGATCCAGTAGTAACTATAATGTTTGAAATTCCCCATTCTGTGTAAAACAACACATTCAGATGAACAGGTGCATAGACTATAGTTCTAGTACAATTGGTACCCCTTTTATTACTGCTAGTTCTTCACACCTTCCCCTACCTTTTTGAGTGAAGGATCAGATTTCTTGGGAGGACATTTGCACTGTCTTTGGAGGAGCTGCATGCTGGCATAATCTTAATGTGTATTGGCAGTAATAATCAATAAGAGGAATAACAATAACTTGGGAAGTTATGTCGATAGCAAGTGCTGGGAAAGAATGGTGATTCAGGTCTTGGAGGGAAATGCCGTTTTGCCTAAAGCAAAACACACATAGTCAACAGGAAAAGGGAGAGGGTTTCATTCTTCTAGTGTTTTCCTAGTAGGTACTCATTGTTTATAACAAAATGCAACTACTGTATGTTTTCCTATGATTTGAGATATTTACTATTTCACATGCTAAACAAAATGTTCCTTCATTAGAACATAACATAGTTGGAAGGAAAAAATATCACATGGCTGGCTGCACTGGCAGGACTGTCATCTTCTACATTTACAAAAATGAGGCAGAAGAGTATTTTTTAAACATGCTGTTTGTAGAGAAGCAGTGAGACATTCAGTCTCATTGCCTGGACTCCAAGCAGGTCAGCTTGATGAGCTGGCTGTGATGTGAAAGCTGTAAGGCTCCCTTCTCTGGTGCTTTCAAGTCCTCTGGGTATGATGAATTTTGCATAGGATATTTAAGGGACTGGCTGAAGCTATCGCATCGTGGGTTTGTGCCCAGGCTGATGCTGACGGCCATGAACAGAAGATACCCCCTGGAGCATCCAGCCTGTTCCCAGAGAAGAGCAGCTCCCTACTCTCAGCTTAAGGATGGAGTGAAGTCAGTCTGGCTGTATCCATACACTAAGACAAGCTTTGGCTTTGGTCTGCACCATGAAGGGGCAACTCAGGTGGGGAATGCTGATCCTGGATGACTGAGACCCTGCATTGGGTTGGCTTTACAAGAAAGGAGGCCTTTTTCTCCATTCCAGTGGGGAAAGTAGGAAAGGTGCCGGTATCAATGGGTGTCTTTGGTGGCATGCCAGGGAGCTTCAGGCAAAGGAGTCAGGAGGGCCTGAAGATACAATGTGCGAGGACACCTCTAAGTACAAAGAGACTGACTACCTAGAGCAGGGAGCAGCACTATCAGTGGAGAAGGACACAGCTCCCCCACAGGTAGGGATCCCTCCTGAGGCAAATGTGGAAATCAAGAACATGCATGTTATCCAGGGAGCAAATAACATTTAAATCCTAGTGCTAAGGAAAAATCACGTGCCCAGCCCCAGATATGAGATTTGCAGCCAGCCCTCCTCCAAAATAAGGAATAGCTGAGAAAGTTGATGACCCTCTTCTGATGGGAAGAGAGGTTTGCTGTTTGCTGTATCAGGGAAACAGCTGTGGGCAGGAAGGAGTGCTGCCTGCCATAGCCTGAGATGCTACTGGAAGGTGTTCAGGTTTTTCTGCTGCACTGGCTCCATGCTGTTGATCCAGCAAACTGCTAACCTAGTTAGAAGAGCTTTAAAGTAGGATTGAGGGAGGGGTTGAATAGGAAAAAAATAGCATAAACAAGAGCAGCCTGATGGGGACCTAAAATTTCAGTGATGTTGGTATTCAAATAGGTTCACAGGAGAGGCACAGGGAGTAGTGAATCAGTCCACTGAATACTTTAGAAGTCTGTATACTAATGGAAGAAATATTTGGGATAAGCAGGTGGAGCTGGAAGTCTTAATGCAAGATCAAAATTATGACTTAATTGGTGTAACAGAGCCTTGGTGGGATAATTGGCATGACTTGAATAGTAATATGAAAGGAAGAGCAGGCAAGAAGAAAACAGGAGAGGTGTTACCTCAGTTTGGATCTGTTTGCTTGCTGGAAGCCTGGCATGTAGAGAAGACTAAAACCACCTGAAAATTTAATAGATAATAATTATACAGGAAAATACCTCAAGTACTTATATGGTGGGATGGCCACAGCAACTGGCCATGGAACTGATCAAGAGAGAGCAGCTTTCAGTGGTAGCAAAGGGCTTTGACAGTGTTTGAAAGTCCCTGCAATAGCAGACAGACTGACCAGCATGTGCACAGAAGGAAGAAGCCATGCTCAGATACTATGGATTGAGTATGAAAGATTACCAGGAGAAAAGCTGGGATGTGGACTGAACCACTACAAGGTGGCAGCACCAAGGGTAGGAAAAAAAATCCTTTTTTATGTGCTTTGGGAGTAGGATGTAAACCAAGAGCAGTGTCAACTGAACAATCATGAGGCAAAGAGGTTGCAAAAAGGGTGCAGAGAAGGCCTGTGTGTGAAATGGGGTTCCTGCATTCTCATCGATTGCAAGGTCAGTTGTGAGCATGCAGCTGGCATGAATAAAATCAGATACAAAAAAGGGGCAAGAATAGGTAAAGGATATTCATTTAACTTCAGTTTTTAAAAAATCATTTTTGTCTGATGAATTTTGTATGGGATACTTAGAGGACTGTCTGAAGCTCTTTCAGAGTCATTAGTAGTCATCCTGGGAACCTGTGGAGAGGGAATGAAGAGCTAGATAGCTAGAAAAGCACAATATTGTCCCTTTTTTTAAGCAAAAGAGGGAATTGAGTTACTGAAGAAGTCAAATGAACTTCAATCCTTGGAAAAATTCTGTAAGAAGTAAAGCATCTGGAAATCAATATTTATATATCATTCTATGTCAAATGAGCCTTATTTTCTTTCCTGGCTGTGTAATGGGCCTTGTGGGTAATGGGAATCTGTAGATGATATGCACCTTGACTTTAGCAAGGTTTTGACACTCTTCTACCTGATAGAAGAGATTATAGGGAAGATAGAGAATTTTTTGCATTGCAATTACAGTGGTTTATGATCAAAACAAAAGTATTTATCATGAAATCCCATAAAGGTCTGACTCAATGCAGTTCAATGAATGACACAGCAAGTGGCAGTTAAGTCTTCAGTGCAATTTTTACCAAAATCCTATTTTTTCTACCACAAATTAATCTTCTATCTCTTCTCAGAAGTGATGTCTTGGCTGAAATGCTGTGTATAGCCTTGGGTAGGGACAGGGGAGGTAACTTTGAAAAAGAAAAAACCCAAAAACAACAACACAGAGAACACAGAGGAGGAAAGGGGTGAGCAAAAGATGACCATGGAAGAAAGGTTTTAAAATCTGGTATTGTTTAATCTAAAGAAGAAAAGGCTGAGAATGGATTTAAGACCAGTCCTCAGATTTGTAAAAGGTTATTACAGAGCACAAGAATGCCCTGCCACATCTGTGGTGAATGACTTGAATAAGAGAAAGAGTCTTGACTTTAAGGAATCCTTTCTAACCAGTACTGTAATGAAATGGGAAAAACTGCTCATTGAGGTTGCAGCATTTCTTTCAGTAGAGGTCCTTGAGCCCATGTTGGAGGTGGAATAAACAGGGCAAGATGCCACAGCGTTACAAAGAGAGGAGTAGAATAGGAACTTCCTAAGATCTTCTTCTGACTTTTCCATTTTTATTTATTTCAAGTTTTCAGCTGTAGGAGAGCATAATGTTCCAGTTTGCTTCACTTTTGCTCCTGCAAAACTCTTCACTTGTACCTCAGATTTTTTAAAGGCTTTATGAGGTTGAATTTAAAGTCATATTTACAGACAGGTAGTACCTGAGCAGCTTGGACATGAACCAGTGTCAGATATTGTTAAATACTGTGCAAATGCAACAGCCCATGCCAGCAATGAACAACAGCCACCACTTCCTTTTGCTTAGGGAAAGTCCCTCTCTGAAGCCCAGCTCCTTCTGTTGCCCAGACCCTCACCATCAATGTAAAGTTTTTACCTCCTACAATGATTCTTCAGCAACATTTTCCTCTTTTATCTATCACAGCAATCTTTTGTCTCTCTCATTGGAAGAGCTTCACAAAAACTCTGTGTAGGGCAATCGTAGAGATTTCTAGGGCGGCTTTGAATGTGGTAGTCAATCTCTTTTCATGCAGTTAAAATATGATGCACACAAGGCACTCCACTTTCTCTAAAACATTTGGTGAGAGGGGGCATGGTTTGAGCATGAGAGCACTAGAATGAGCCATGGGAAAGCAAGGCCTGATGGTAAACTACTTGTGTGGCACTGTGCACCCATATTTCCCAACTGAGCTGTGAGAACTGCAGGATTAGCAGCACTGCCTCATCCCATGGAGTAGTTCTGAGGATAAACACATGAGGTGCATAAATAAAGTAGTAACTGGGGTGCTATATGCCCCTGAGGTGGATTTGCTGGTACAGATGCAAGAGGGCAGTTTTGATTTCCATTCCTTTTAAGTTGTGTATTTGGCATGTTGACTACTTGGCCCATGTAGGAGCAGAAGGGGATGCAGTGGTGTCACAGATGCCCATATTTCTCATTGCAGGATGGATTCACTCTTTGATTAGCTGAAACTTCTTGCTCTTGTACTTATCTTTGAGCAGCTGGAGGGTCCCAAGGCCCCTTCTGCAAAGTTCTTTTATGGAAGGGATGAAATACTGTTCTGTTGAAAGCAACAGCCCTTACATCCTGGGCTCACTCAGCTTCCATCCCATTCATCTTAGGGGTGTGCAGACACATGCTTGAGTGCACCACTGAATCACGATGACTCTTCTAGAGGAATTGCATGGAAAATCAATGGATATGTTCCTTGTTCCGAAATCATTGCCATCTTGGTGAATTCTTGCCCTTAGAGCACTCCATCTGCCCAGTCCCTGCCTCTGCTGGAGCACAGAATATCTCCAGACCTTTCAGTGGGGCTGTATGAGCTCTCCCTAACCTGACTCACTAATACCCAGCTGTGCTAGCAAAGATCTACTTCAGTTAGTTAACGTGGCTCCTTTGGACCCACACAAGCCAGGGAGGAATTGCAGGAGCAGCTCTAAAGTCTAGAAGGCAGTAACTTCCAGCCAATAATGCAGGGCATGCTGGAGCAGGGATTGCAGTGCCTAGTACATCTGTAAGCACAAGGAAGCATGGTCACAGCCACCCAGGTTTGCCTGAATTCCTTTGGTGAATAGCTGTCTTAGCAATGGAAAATTACTCTTTTTTGGAGTATTTCTTTGTAGAAATTTCTTCCAGCACTGAGCAGTATGCAACTCTAACATTTGGCACAACATTTGCCACAGAAGTGTTACTACATCTCTCCCCAAAGGTATTGGCTAAATGTATGTATGTTCCTCTTAGAAAGTTTCTCCTCTATCTAATGAACACTTCAGAGTATCTCAGAGTGTTCTGCTTTGGTCTTCTGGCTGTGTTGAACACATACATTTTATGGTCTGTGCACCAGCAGTGCACTCACTTTGGCGGTCTAGAATTGCATAGCAAACAGCTAAGTTACTTCCTAGGCTTCAAGTCTACAACAGAGTTAGGAAAATGCTTCTAACATTTAAAAAATTAATATATCTTGAGATATTTTCAGAGATTCTTTTTCCTGTAGAAGAACTCTCATAATGAACACTGAGTTTTAGACTATATCAAAACCTCTGTGAGCATAACATGCTGTGCTGTGAAACATTCCCAGGAGAACATATAAACATTTAGGCAAACTTCCAACAGGACAAAACAATGCTTCTTAACATTTTCAGTCCACACTTCAATTGATTATGGATGTTTCTCACCTTGACTATGAGTGTGACTTGTTTGGCTTCCTGTGCCTCCTGAATTCAATCCGGAATAGCAGTCATTGGGCAAAGAAGGACCTGGGAATACTCAAAGCTACTTCAGAATTAAAGTGTTTCAAAGGCCATGTTTTTATAGCTCTATCAAAACCTGCAGTTATATAAACATTTTTCTTGATATAAGAAACTCATTCTTCTTCCTAGCCCTGCTTCTTCCTCCCTCTTTCTTGAATCTGTTTGCAGGTCTTGTGAGGTGACCTGACTTAAAAACAACTCTGCAATACTCTGCTGAATGTGGCTGAGCCAAATGCCCATGAAAGCAGAGCCTGATATGATTCTCTTAATAAAAGATGCTTGAGAACGTAAAACTAGATTGAGTTAAAAGATCTGAAAAATCATTCACTTGCATGCAGTTTTCTGTCAAAAGGAAAATACTTTGTGGAAGCATATAAATTTTGGCAAAAATTAGGTTGGAAGAAGGAGCAATGGAGAGGAAGAAAGAAATGGATCATGTGTCTCTATATATCCAAGTAACAAAATAAAACCATCTCAAATCCCATGTGAATGTCCTCAAACAAAATAATGTTGAGATTTTGGCATTTTACATTAAATAATGGTTCTGCAACCCAATATAAGAGGTACAGTAAAAAGACGTGGGACACTACTCAGAAAAATTCTTCATGGCTTATTCACCCTCTGTGAAATAGGTTTATTCTTGTCAACTCCAGAAATCTTTGGTCCAGTCCAAAACATTCCTAACATAATCAGTTGTGTTTCAGTGGTGGGAGACACATATAAGGCAAACTAGTTGTAAAGGTTTGTTATTTCAGCATGAACCTTTTGTGTCCAGCAGGTATCAGCATGCAGAGGTTTTACAGATTTTTTTAATATTTCTTCTTACTATTGGACTCATTAGCCAATGTTTAATCAATTACCTGTAAATACATGCACAGGCTTGTATAATATTTGAATACAGAGTAATTACACAGCAGCTGATGTATCTGAAGATACTTTGGGAAATCCTTGTATTTATAGGTTATTTTGACTTAAAGCTGTACTTTTTATTGTACTGAGCTAAAAAACACTGAAGGACAACAATTAACACCTGGGACAGCAGGAGCTTGTGGGTCATGAGTAACATGGGGAGACAGCAACTAAACAAAGTACGCTAACTTACCAAAGCTCTTGAATACTCATGAAAGGAGTCATCGGATGATACCAATCATTTGCCAATATTTTTTGTAGTTACATGTTTTATTGTTGTTTGGGGGGCTTTTCTGAATTATTTAAGAGTTATTAATATTTTATTAAATCCTCTAAATCCTCTCTTTCTTACTCCCATTCTTGTTGCCATTTCCAAGAGCTAAGCAGCTTTCCTACGGAAAAATTGCATAGAAGAAATCAATTCTGTAAAGTTTCACATATCCTCCTACCTGGAGATTTTAACTTTCATTATCTCCTTGACTTTCCTAAATAATTAGGAAACATATTTATTTATTTTAAATTCTGGCACTGGCTTCAGAAACCTGGACCATGTTTTTCCTTTTCTTTAAAATCCTATTGCCTGCTTTCCAAGCCCATTTCTTATCCTTTTTACTCTGTGTTTCTGTCACAATTTTACAGTTAGCCATTTAAAAAATATATAATTAAAGTGCCAAAGCACCTGCTAGCCTCATGCATATGCATGAAATAGAATTATGTCCCCTCTGGGACACTGGTGTTGTGACTCTGGGGAAATGGCTAAGTAACCATGACAACGTGTCTCCACCACATCTTATTTCCAGTGATAAAAGCATGATTTACCCTATTAAACAAACCATATCACAACTTGCCCACAGCAAGTGGTGTCATCTTTTCGGTAGAGGCACCAGGTCAGGAGGGAGAGCAGCCCAAGCCCATCCATCCATCTATCCAAGCCTCCCCCTCGCTGACACTGCTTCACGGTTGCACTGATGGTAAGGGGCGGGATGAGGCACATGTTCAGTATTTCACATTTCTGCCTTGATAGGTGAGATGGAATGAGGGGAGCAGCATTCATTATCAGCAGGCACCAGCCCAGTCCCCAGGACAGCGGGGATGGATGGTGCAGGAGAACCCAAGGGTAGGGCGCAAAGATTGGCAGCACCCACACGCAATGATTCAGGGGTTTAAATTAGATAATTTCTGCATCTTCTTTCCTGCCAGTTTGCCAAGGCTGCCAATACTTAGTGAATGCCAGGGAAGGCTACCAGAAGTGGTTTTTCAAAGACTGCTGCCAGAAAACAATGTTAAATTATTTTTTTATAAGCTTGCCTATGCTACTGATTAGACTTTATCTTATTTAAAGTGATTTTTAAAATGAAGTGCATGCTTCATTATATATTTTTGATTTACACCTTGCTTAATTAGGGAAGGCACTTTGCTATTACATTATCTATAATAAGTTTATAGGGAAACTCTCCTCGTTGGGTCTTTTCTACTAGCATAATACAATATTTGTTTTATTAGCACTTTGAAGAAGTATTTCAATCAGCCAAACTAATAATTTAAATATTTTAAATATTGCCTTGTAAGTGTTTGTATTAACCCTCTTCTTTCCATCACATACTTAAAGAAAAGTATACACCCTAATTTGAGTTCTTAATCACTTGAGGGCACAATTTGATTAAGAACAATAAACAGAGAGGTGAAGAAATTAAAACCACAAATGTCTCAGAGAGAAAACAAAACTGGTGTTTAAAGGTCAAGTACATAGACATAATTAGTTCTACTTACATGAAGAATTGCAATTAGCTTTATGAATTGCATTTTGAAATTGCCGGGTCTGGTGAATCCTGGGGGTTTCTTGAAACATAAACTGTGAGAAGCCTGTGATTAGATCAGACTCACAGCTAAGAGTGAAAAAAGCTAAATCATGTTCAGTGCAAAGAACTGCAAGATGAGGCTGAAAGTACTACCTGGGCTTACCAAAAGGTTACTAGCAAATAATAACCCAGTATTCATCAGATTATTTGCAACCTGACTTATGATTGCTAAATTCTTCAGACTGCCCTTTTCCCAATTCCAAACATAATCTGTACAGGTCTAAGTACAGGGATTCTGCATTTACTGTCAAAGGATGGATTACTTTCTCTTTTAAAAACACCAAACATAGAGAAGGTGTTGGTTATTCTAGCAAGTTCTTACTTGCTAGAAGTCCCCGACAGCAGTTCCCAAAAAACCTCAAGCCCAATGGAAATTTGATTTCTGCTAGAACATGCATTCATGCAACAAAAGTCAGTGTTTGGACTTTATGGCCTCTTCCATGATTTGAATGCTTAATGGTATGGAAGGATTTGACAAATATTGTTGAGTTTCCAGGTATTCCAATCCTGTCACCACTCTGGGCTTCCCACGCAGCAGGTTAATCGAGAAGCACAGCTCACATTTCTTGCAAGGTTCTCCAGTTGCCTCTGGATCCCTGTTCAAAAGGCGTTGCAGATCTATCTGTAGTAGAGGTAGCAGAGTACCCAGATTAGTTTGGAGTTCTGGTCTGAGCAGATCTGTCAGAGCACTAGGTTTGCTGCTCTATCTCTGATTGTTTTGCCTTTTTGTGTGTGTGCGCAATGTAAGTCTCCTTACCACCCAGAAACAGGCTGAGTTGTGTGTGGAGGGTTGAGCAAGAGAGAAGAAACCTGAAGTCAAATTTTAAACTACTGCTCAGAACCCCTCACTTGAGTAGTGACTTTTGGCAAGTAACTTGCAACAAACTCCTTCAGAGAGTGTGTGGAGCTTTACAGAATACAACAGAGAAATAAAAGGGGAAAACCCTGCATCTCAGTTTTCCTGTCAGTAACATGGGACTAATACTTACCAACCAACCCATGTCACGAGGGAGATGCAATAATTAATTAGCTAATGTTCCTACATCACTTTAACTCTGTAAAGTGTAAAATAAATGTTAAGCATTATTGGCACTTAGATTCTACAGTGATTGGTGCCCTACAATTCCCCAAGCCAGACAGCTAGTTATTGCTGCTCAGAGCAACAGTAGCTTACAATACATCCCTGCATTATCAGCTGGTTTCTAGATGGTTACGTGCCAATGTGCCTGTGCATACACCCTCCCACATGTGCCAGATGCCACATAGGGGAGTTTTGAGGTGCAGGATGTGACTGGAAAGGAACTCTGCAGCCACTGTGTAACTGGGCAGTCCATTTTTTCCTGTGGTTTTATTTCCTCCTCTCTGAAGCAGGTTATTAGGTAATAACCAGTACCTGAAACCCACTGCCCTGCTGTATAAATACATGTAAATGCTGCATTAATCTAATTTTATCAGTTGACTCATTATTACCACAGAAAGTATCCAGGATTTCAATAAATTCAATGCCAATGAAACTAACTGGTAAATTGTGTAGAGCAATTTGAGAGAAAAAAAGAGCTTTGTCCTTTTTCATTTTGTTGCTATATACTTCTTAGCTAAATTTTATTTCAGTGAACAAGAAGATGGCAGCTTCTAAAATTATGTCTGAGAGATGGATATGTAGGTAATATTGTTTAATATTAACTGCTGCTACATGGGTTCATGAATTCCCATCAGTACCGGTTTTTATGGAGTTCCTTATGCTAAAGTCTATTTCAACAAAGATAGTGGAAAGAGCCTGGTTTGCAGCTCAGTAGTCCAAGAAAGAATTGCAGCTTTGCCCTCTCAGTCATAGCCTGAGAGATCAGTATTGAAGTCTCTGCATTTACACTATATACAATTACAGGATTTTTTTTCAGGTTAGATTCAGCCTGGTCCTTTGGGTTAAAACTTCCTTATCATGCCTGTGTTTCAAAGCCATTCAAAGCACCAGTCAGTTATTTGCAGCCTCATGACTCCCTCTGGGTTTTGAGGGCATTTAATGCAAACCAGGAGGAGAGTTTCTTATTTGGTTTGCTCTCAAAGAAATCCAAAGCCGCACTGTGAATCAAACCAGTAGATGGTAAAACGAGACAACCAAAAATTCTGTAAAAATCTGATTACTACTTTCAACCAAAACACTAGTGAGATGCATTTTTAGCCCATGTGGTGCTATCTATTTCTGCTGACTTTGTAAGAGGCCAAGTGGACAATAAGCAACCAAGCAACTCCAGACCACCATGTCAGAGTTTAAGAGTATCTTGCAGAGCAAACACCATTTAATTCCTTTACACTTACTTGTACTTTTTCCCTAAGCATCCCCTATTTGGCTTTGTCAACCACAGGCTACTGGGCTAGAGAGACATTCAGTTGGAGCCAGCCAGGATCTACTTATACAGTGTTCTGCTAGATCCAGAAACATAAAGAGGATTCAAATATTGATATGCACACATTGGAGATAACTCCAGCACTCTACCACTCTACTATGGGATGTTTTACACAGTCTTACTTAACTAATAGCATGCATGGGAATTGTGATTGGCATCCATAAGGACTGGGGGAACGTGGGTGGAAAATCAGAGCCCTAAACTTGACTTTGAGTCCTAGGAGCTGTATTTCATATTGAGGCCTCACCATAATAAATACTTAAAAGCTCATAAAATTTTGTCATGATGGAGGTGAAAATCATCTCATTTATGTATTATTAATGTATACTCACTCAGCTTGGTAATTTAATTAGTGAACTGGATGAAATTGTCTCTTTTTGTGATCTTCCTATGAAAGCAAGAAAATTTACTTTGTGTAAGACTAGCTGGTTATCACCAACACTGTAGCACTTCACTTCTGAAGTTCCTGAGAGTGAATGACTTAATTTATCTTTGATTGTTTGGTACTCAACCACTGAATAACACCTAGTGCAAAAAAATCCCCAAAAATAAAATGCTTTTTTGGTGGAGTAAAAATCAATTACTCAGTGTTTTTTTTCTTGCTTTGTTTCAGATAAACAGATTCCTTCAAAAACTTTCTGAGCTTTAAGGCATGTCATAAGCAATTTCTGTTCTTGTTTTGCCACTGCCCACGGAGAGGATGCTTGAAAGTCGATATTATCTCTTTGCAAAACCCTTCCCCACATCAAAATCTACAATACTAATCTTTGCAAGTTTCTCTCAGAAACTGTCAGCAGTCTGAGTACATCTCTATTGCAGTTTACTTGAACTTTGGGGTTAATATTAATTTATGAACTTGGAGCATAAGGAAATGCCATGCAAGACTATACATACATTTTTATATTGTTCTTTTTATAATCCATTAATTAATATCTGACATATTTCTTGCTTTGTAAAGTATCTCACTTTGTCACCCAGTCTGGGATATTTTAAAACCAATTTAAGTTGTTATTTTTTTCTTTTTCCCTTTTTAGCACAAGCCTTTGTTTTACTCTTTTCAGAAACCAAAGAAGTATGATAAGGAAGAAACTGAATATATGTTTTTATATGCTTTAAGTGTTGGTGTTGGTTTAAATGGGAGATGCATACAGTTTCTTTGTGAAAGACAAGAACTTTATCAGGTATCCTGTATTCAAAAAATTTACAGGGAGATAACTGAAACCAGAAAAATGCATAAATATTAATGGAAACATATTCTCTTCTTCCCATCCATTTATAGCCCCATTTACAATTTAATTATCAACACAAAGTATTTAAAGTAATAGAGACTTTTATTACTAATTTATATCTGTAAATCAAAACTGGGCAATTTTAAAGTCCATTATATCCAAATGAATGTAAGTACTCATCACAGTGAGTGACTTGGTGACATTTTCCAGTGCAAAGCTGCCCTGGTTTACATGTAAACAATAAAAACACACATACAAAAACTAAGCAGTGAGTGCATCATTTATTCTTATTTTTTTAAGTTTCAATAAAGTTGTTGGATTGCATCACTAAGGAAGAAACATGAAGATATGTTAATGTGACTTAGCTTCAGGGAAATTAAAACTGGATATAAAGCAACCTCGGAAGGGCACTCTAATCCTAAGTGTTGGTAGCCCTCATTCTATAGAAATATGTTTATTCCTACAGAATAAACATATTCAACAGAAACAACAGCTTATATTAATCTCCATTTGATGGCCGTTGGTGTTAAGAAGACAAATTTGTGAGAGCTGCTGAAAGCATCCTGGCGAGAGCCCATGTGGTGCTGGGGCTGTGAGCTCCTCTCTGACACCACCACATCCCCACAGCACATGTGCATGGCCTGGTGGCCTGGATGGGCCCTTGATAGCATGTAGCACGTAGTCCTCACACTCCTTTGTCACCTGCTCCTAGCACTGTAACAGGAGCACAGATGGATATTGTGGGGAAAAACACGCAAGATCACAGCAATTCAGCCTTCCTGTCAAAAGCTTAAGGGAAAAGTTTCCTGACACAGCTATACAAAGAAATCCACTTGCTGAAGCCTCACCTTAAACAGGCATTCCCAGTCCATGGAGCTCAGCATTTCACAGGCTTGAGCAGCCCCTGGACCAGGTTCTGCAGGCCACTGTCAGGAACCTGAGGGTAGTCTCCTGACCTTTGCATGGTGGCATCCTGGCAGCTGCTTTGGCAACTGTCCTTGAGGAGAGAGGGCAGTCCCAAGGGACAAATGCTGAAATCCTGCCCAATCTACCACACACCTAATCCAGGCAAGTCCTTTGTGAATGAAAGGAAAATTCTGGTTGAGGAAGAACAAGGGAAGTGTCGTGGGATGACTTTATGATGCTTCTATCCCCATTTGGTCTGTTAATGCTGGATATTAAGTTCTGCACCTTTAAGACTGGTTCTGAGAGCGAAGAAGAAGAGAAGAAATGCAGAGTTTGTTTGCAGAAACTGCACTTGCTCCCCCACATCCTTCACACAGACTGCTGTCTGCAGCACATACAGAGGGAAAGAGCTCTCCTTTGCTTTCAGTTAGTTTTTGTTAGCTAGCTGAGGCAAAGAAGATCCCCAGACCGTGGTTTTTCTCTTTCTTGGAACTGATTGGCCCTGCTCTGCAGTAAAAACCCAGAAAAACACTGAGAGCTCACACCTGTGGCCCACCTGGGCTGGGATGTGGCATTTTCCAGTGCAGCAGAGACTGATAAGAGCCTCAGCAAGTCAAGCTCCACTCCATGAAAAGGACTCTCTGAATCTGCCATCTCTTCAGAACGAGAGGTTCCATTATTTAGCATTATTCATTTTACCATGTTTGTGAATACTTTGCTTGTTAAATAAACAGTTTTTCCACTTTTCTCAAAGGAGGTTTATGTCTCCCGAACTGGCTTGAATTTGTCTTCTAGAGGGACCCCTTCAGAGGTTTCCTCCCAAATTTGTCCCAAACCAGGACAGGAAGCAACTTTCCACTAAGTAAAACATTGAAAACAAATTTGAAGAGACAGAGATTATATTACCCTACTATCAGGTACTGAAGGTGTAGACTAGCTTAGGAACAAATAAGGGCTTCTCCAAGCAGTTTTGTATTTACAGAATGTTTCTCATTCTAGAAAATGAAAGCATTATAACTTAATAAAGAGCCTTGCAAAGAAAGAGCTGTTTTTCCCAGAACTAAAGGAAATCATATGTACCTACTGATTAAGAATTACAGCAGCAGAGAATTATTTAGGACTGGAGGCTTTTTTTCCTTCTCTTTTGGCACTGCCAGGTGAAATTAGGGTCAAGTAAAATGTAACTTCCCAAACTGGAATTCATCCAGGACACATCCCTTACACTTTTTTTGTGCTGCACCAAGCAAAGAGGAATAAAAATGACCAGGCTGCTTCAATACTTTGCAATAAAATGTGTTCTAATATTTACAATAAATCATTTTGTGTCAATAGAAACATAGTTATGTTTGCACCACATTGCTTCACATTTTTCATCTAAAATCTCAGTACCTTAAGTTTAACACATCTCCTTTGTCTTATGCAGTTTGGCCAAGATTAGAATTCTAGTGAAATCCAGAAAAAATCTCCATGATCTTCAGATAACAGAGTAATTCCATCTGATACCAATATTTCATAGATATTGAAAACATAGATCATTTATTTTGGTGACTGTTGCAGAGATTCCATTCTAAGGACCTAGCAGATAATAAACAATAATTTCTTTATGTTGCTTACAAAAGAAGTTTCACAGTTGAACATACATCAGAGTCAGTTGCTGAGGGCATTATATATAATATGCTAAATCTGTAACAGATGGGCTATACAAGAGGCTGAAAAAGTGCTTGATTAGAGCTGTGCCTCTATTGCTCTACAAAACTTCCAGATGCCATCATGTTGTTAATAATCTGGGGATCTCTCTTCACCATATTGGACCTGCTTGTCAGCTCTGCCCAATTAGCAAAGATAGCTCCAAGGTACGAGCACAATTCCTAGGGCGGTGATTTTCAACATTTTTCAATTTGTGGACCCTTAAGGTTTTATCACTGAAGATGTGGATCTCTGTGCAGCAAATGAAAACCTATTGGCAGTGGGCATGCTGATTTTGCTTATCCTTCCTAGTCCCCAAAGTAGGAGTGCTGGGACCCAGAGGAGTCTGCAAGCACACCAGACTGAAAAAGACTGTCTTAGGATAACATGTTTCTCATAAAGAAGCTTATGTTTTTCTTGGGTCTTCATAGCTGAGACTTGAAATTTTCTGCCACATGAGAGAAGTCATTAGTCCTAAAAAATCAAAGCATGCAAAGAAAGCCAAGCAAGCCCTCTCAAAAATATTTGGGAATGATATGCTCAAGTAATAATTTGTGGGGGTTTATTTTTTGCTTGATCATAGGAAACTTACAGCTTCATTTAATATTTTGAAAACATTTTTAGAATGTTCATGTATTGAAAGCAGAATAAATATCAGTACCTCAGCAGAACTGCCATTTAAATCAAATTAACTTTACTAATTAGGGGGAAAAAAGAAGGCATCTCAGTATCAGGAATAATTTGTGCTTATAGAACTTCACACTTCAGGTGATATACTCTGCCTGAGAGATAGCTAAGGAAGCAATGTACCCATCAAAATGGGAAATCAACCATGGCTACTAAATTTTTCAATTCACAAAGATTTTTTTAAAAATACCCAATTTGCCCAAGGACTTTTAAGTCTTCAGATGAAACTGAAGTCATTATATTCAAATGAGTGAGTATATAGAGTTAGCCAGTGATACTGAAATGATTTCTTGTTGGGTAGCTGAAAATAATGGATGGAAATATGCTTGTCATAACACAGTACCTGAGCAGTCACATTTAATTCACAGTTGCCAAGACTCTCAGGCTGCTTCTCTTTTTGACAGCTGAGGCTGTGCAGTGGTTTATCTACTGGCAGGAGAAAACTTTCTAGCATCAGATGATAAGGGAAGAGCCATGGCACTTGGATGCAACCTCTGTCACCTTGCCATATCGCGCAGGTACACCCACATCTGCCAGGAGCTCTTCAGCCCTCTTCTCCCTCAGGGACATTGCATGCAATGTGCAGCTGGTTGACAACACACTGTGACCTGCCAGGGTGTGGTGTTGGGTTGTGGAGGCAGGGAGAGGCAGGGAGAGGCAGGGAGAGGCAGGGAGAGGCAGGGAGAGGCAGTTCCTGCTGCATGTTTTCTGGAGGCACAGGAGCGGTTAGAGGAAAGCACGCATCTGTGTGAGCCTTGGTTTCAGTGCTTGGGCCTTTATGGGTTTTATGGCTGCATGATAGCATAATGATGCTGTAAATCATGCATAAAGGTCCTCTGGAGAATTTACCTTATGTAAGGAATTTCTGAGGCTGGGTAAAGACACTTCCATCAGGCTTTGGCATATGCAACAGGAGAAAACAGACGGAACAGTGTGACTGGTAAGCTTTGGCCGATGTCTGTTGTTGTTCAAATGAGTCCTCAGGAATAAGGGCTCAGTTGGAGCAGTGCAGAGCCAGTCTCAAGATGAATTCTTGCCAAGGATCTCCAGTAGCCTAAGAATATGGTGCAGAGGCAGCTTAGAGTGATTATTAACTTCTCTCCTCATTCTGCCCTTGGTCGTTGTACTCAGTCCAGGAAAAGGGAAAGGAGAATTAGAAAATCTCTGCTTCCATACATGTGAGTTAATAATGATTTGTCCATGAGGTTAAACAGTGCAGGAAATGGTGATCAATACTGCATGGTTGTACCTTAAAAGTGCAAAGGCCACTTGTGCATTCTGGCCTGCCATGGAGGTGACTACAGCACCATCAATAATTGATTCATAAACTATGCTTCTTATTCCCAAATGCTACACGAAGTAAATACAAATTAAAGCTAAGTTCTAGGTAGCAAAAAAATTATTTCTTTAGCTTGCACTTGTTCTTTCTAAAATGCAGCTGATTTTTCTTTTAATTCTGAGGTTTTGCCTAGATCACCTGGATATATTAGCTGTCCTTAATAAATCTATACCCCTGGTAAGGGGAGGCCTAGATTTAGGCTATGAATCTCTTCAGGCTGCACTGTCTCTGCAGATTATCCATCCATCTGACCATGGCAGGAAGAAAACACCAGAGCATCCCACAGCAGCACCTCCACCAAATACAACCTTTCTACTGACACTCCATTACAAGCTGGATTTCTACTCCTTGTGCCAGTTACCAAACATTTCATCAGCCCACCTTCAGCAAGTAAGTTTCCAGTTCTGACTTTTGATATTAATACATCATGCTAACAAAATTTATCCTTCTTTTTTTTTATTTTCTTTTTTTTTCAATAGAAATAGTTCTTGAGCTTGGCATGGATTTTCAGCTAATGATGCTTTCTTGAGGGAGAGAAACAGAGTAGAGGTTTCGTTACTTACTGAGCCATCCATCATTTTGATAGTGAGACCTGGCCTAAGTCTTTCTTCTTCAAGACATTAATTTTCCACCTGCCCTTCTTTGCTCAGAGCAGGCCCAATCCTGCTCTTTTGGAAATCAATGGCAAAAATCCCACTAATTTCAGTGGATTAGTTCCAGTATCTCAATTTACATGTGATTAACAGTAATTTCGTCTACTTAGTGCTAAAAAAATCATAATCAAATTTACAATAAGCTCTGCACTGGTTTTCTAGGGATCCCAGCTTATTTCATAGGCTTCTAATTTCAGTGCTTAATCACTTTTTGGTTCTAGCCCAATATGCATCAACTGAGCATGGAATATGTTCCTAAAAGCTCCCCACAAAGTTGCTGGTTTTGTAGTCGATGGAATACTAATTTGCAAGATTTCTTTAATGCTGAAGTGCTAGAGTAGCTCTGCTTGTCAGACAGACAGTCATCCTCCAGACACTTACTAGACTGAAAGCCTTTTTATACTTTATTTGCATTAGCTGAAGTGAATGGGCTATGCCATTCAAAGTTATGTTATGAGTCCTAAGAACACAGGACAAACGTGAAGCCTGAATTTAAAAGCATAGAGTTTTCCTAGTAAAGAAGACACTTGCCTAAATTGAGAGGAGATTTCTATGAGTTAATCTAAACCCCCATCTGGAATGGCTTTGCTGACATCTTGGCCATCCTAGCTCAAACCGTCATCAGTGAGCCAGGGATGATCCCTCTGAGAGTCCCATTTGCAGCCAAAATGGACCCCAAAAACCACAAACAAGAAGCTCCACAGACCTGCCTTGGTCTGCAAGGTGCCCAGCACACCTAAGTGCTAGTGCTCTGAGCCATTTCCTCACAATCTTCCTGGTAGTGGAGGATTAACAGCACTTCAAAGGATAAAATCACCAGGGGGTGATTTAAAAAAGATGTGACTGAGTCTGGTGCTCATTAAAATGAGGGACTAATTGCAGTGGTTCAACTCCAGTCAGGAGTGCCTGAGCAGGTGTTGTGTGTGCTTCCCCAGGCAGCTCACGCAACGCACCTGCACAAAAACTGCCATCCCAGTCTTGTTCTCCATGGATTTATTCTGTGAGAAAGAGGGCTATTAAGTGTTTGGCATCCTTCAGGGTAGGCTCTTCTGAGAGCCTTTCCAGAAACAGACATCCATTGTCCTACAACAGATTTGTATTGCTCCAAATATGATTTGGACATAGGTTTGCATAAGTGAAAGGCTACTGCATAAGGATAAGCAGTGAGCTGTATCATTAAAGGCCTATTAGTGTTAACAGGTGAAGGACCTAGACTCTTACCTCAGTTTTGGCATTTTGGCATTCCCAAGCCTAACCAGTGCCTCCTTTCCCAGCACTGTTCTCTGCTGGTGGCCTTCAGAGCTGCCATTGCAAGAAGCACCATGGAAACAGCAAGAAACTTTGCAAGTTGAGGGGTTTTTTTCATATGCTTGCCTGGCTAAATACATTATTTGATACTTATTCTTTAATTTATGATAGTGAAAAAGCTATACCAAGCCCTGCACATCCAAGCTCATTGCTGTGACTCTTTCTGATCGCTTTATCAAATGGAACCCTTTCTTTGAGCTGTTAGCTAAATGTCGCGTGAAGTTCTGAGAACAAATTGTGCTGCTTTGGGACATTAACTTTACATTAATTTGGCTAATCACTTCTACTTGATAGAAGTTTGTTTGAAAAACAGGATACTTCAGCTGCAGTGAAACCTGCATGAAAAGTCATGTAGTAACAGCCATCCTCTCTAGTAACGGGCAGTAAATTTGCAGGATGAGCAAATCCAGAGTCAAAGATGAAAATGCCCAGAAAGAGTGTTTTTGTGGGTGGCTCTGCATAACAGAATGGAGATCCGGATCAGGAGGAATTAGAAAAAAATTATCCAACAGAAAGGAATTAAAGCTTTAAAGGCTCAGCCCTTGTTAGCATGTTTTATTCTGCCCATGGACAAAAACACGTGCAGCATTGCCAAATTTTTTAATCAATTCCACAGCAGTTGTTGTCTGTTTTCTTGCACCCTAGTCCCCGAAGTCAATAGATTTGTGTGAGAGTTCTCCTTTTCTCTCTTCCTTCCTCCTGTCCAGCAATCTGTAATATTATCAGGAAAAGCCCTGGAGACCCTGGCCCCTGGTGGTTCCAGAACCATAGGGCACAAAGAATATGCTAGTTTCAATATCCTGTGATTTTACTGCCAGTGCCATGATTAATAAGTGTTCAACATGTAATTTCTGAGTATTGAGAGTTCCCTCTCCTGGCAAAAGAGATGGTGGGCAGAGGCACCAGGAGCTGAGAAGGCGATATCCAGCCGCTGCAGCCCTGAGCACATGGGGAGTACCACTTCCAGTCAACCCCCCATCCACTAAACAGGAGAGGCAAATGTGGCTGGAAGGACTGGTTGCTCTGTATTTGTGTATGCAACCAGTTATATACCATGCTTCACCTTCCACACTTACCCAGACAGCCATGGTGATAGGAGAGACCATCCAGTGGGAGACAGCTGCAAGCATGGAGCAGAAGAAATGTACTGCTGCACCCAGATCTTTCAGCCTGCAGAAGGAACAGTATCCCAAAAAGCATGAGAACAGAAGATGATATTGCCTTGCTCTACTCCCCTGGTCAAGACAAGGAAAGGAAAACAGCAACATTTCTGCTGAGGTGATCTCCCCCGAATTCCTGCTCCCATGCTTAGCTCTCATGCTTGCTAGACATATTTCTTAATAGGAAAGATGGTATGGCAGATGTATCTCAGGGAGGAAAGGTGAAAGGCTCTGGCCAAAACCAACAGGTGAATTATCTAAGAACTCCACTAGCTAGAACCAACTGGGACAGTCTGAAAGGAAAAACAAGAAAATCAAGGGGCTTGCTGGAAGTGACTCCATCCTAGAAGGCAGCCAAAGCACTTCAGTGGGCTCAGCTGGAGGCAAAAAAATTCTTCCCCCTCAGGATGTGAGGGGCAGACAGTGTTCCCTGCTCTCTGCTCTGTGGTGGCACATACAAGGTGAGCCAGGGAGGAGCTACAGCAAATGTAGAGGAAACTTTGTAGACTAGACCCCAAGAGAACTGACCCAAGGTCGAAACATTTTTAGAAGTGTGGGGCATGGGAGAAATTCAGCTTCAACATGTTTTGATTTTACTCAGGGCACTTTCAAGGTCTGCAATACAGAACTTCAACTGCCACTCCAGGGGTCTGTCATTTTGCCTTTTTTCTGATAGTATCTACTTGCTGAATGGACTAGACACTGTTGTCATGTTTAGGAAAGGTCTGTGGGTCTCCATCCATTTTCAACTGGTTTCTCTTGCAGATCACAGAGGGTTGCCAGTTATGACTCGTCCTCAGAAATATGCTTTGCCCTCATGCAACATGCTTTCCTTCAAAAAGCCTCTACTTGTAATTGAATCTGATTTAGCAGTCCTTCCTGCAGAGAGACAAGCAGACTTCTCCTGCTACCAAGTTTAGAGCCAGCCAGCCCAGTCTACTGCTTGAAGCAGGAGCCTGCATTCAGAGCGCAGCCAATGATATCAGCATCTACAGAGTATCATCCGGCATCTTTTAGAAGGGCCAGGGCAAGGCTCAGGGTTGTGATTAGCATATGCTAATGACTGATTATAATATGTAAATGACACACTGGGTCAGAACTGCACGCCCATTCAAACTAATGAACTGTGCACTTTTTTGTAAGTGGCACCAGTAATTGGGCACATCATTTTTCTGTTGCTGCTAGGCAGAGAATAAGGAAGCCATCTGTAATGACAGGCCAATGTTTGCAGCAATCCCGTTGAGAAGTAAAGGCAAGGACTGCTAATTTCCAAGTGTCCAGCAGGGAACCAGTACACATGCCTCCAGTCACCATCGTCACAATCCTTAGTATCTGAGCATGTAATTATATGGTCATATTTTTAGAAGAGATCAGCATTAAAGATAACTGTTGAAAACTCCTGGCCAGAGCAGCATGCAGAGATCTATTTGAGCACCTACTGCCTAAAGTGCAGAACACCTGGGTTTTGAAAATGCAGTTGTATGTGACCTTGCTGTAATGAAGAAAATATTAATATCTCATTTGTGTGGTCTGCTCTTCCCTCTCAA
The DNA here is from genome assembly GCF_047830755.1 of Zonotrichia albicollis. NCBI lineage: Eukaryota > Metazoa > Chordata > Aves > Passeriformes > Passerellidae > Zonotrichia > Zonotrichia albicollis. The sequence continues at coordinate 108,902,578 of NC_133819.1, forward strand.
AAATAAATTCTCCTGTAAAGTTACACCATTCTCTCTGATGTAGACAAGTGCACAGTTTAATATCAGAATGGATAGACAGTGAAACTTGCCAAAACTGATTTATTTCAACCTTCACTATTTACTTATTCTCTCTATTAATTAAAATTCTTACTCAGAATCTTTATCAAGAATAAATTAGTAAACAGAGTGATTCAAATATGAGGGGGGTTTTGTAAAAATCAGATACATTTTACAAAGGGATATGATTATTCTTTTATCCTAATTTTAGATATGAAAACAAAGAACTGAAACAATTTGTGTTAAATGTCATACAGTAGACAGTCACCAGAGCTTGCAATAGAATGGAAATTGCCTGGCTCTCTATCTCTCCTGCAGATATTGCCCACAATAGCAGTAGAAGTATGGTGGAGTGACGTGATCAGACTCCAAAGCTGACAGTGCACAAGGCAGATCTTTACAGGCCTCAGGATCAGGGCAGTATCAGTCCAGGATATCCCAGACAGAAGCCCAAACTGGTAACTCCCCACAGCTTTACACTGTGCCACATGGACTTGCTTATTTAGCTTTTCAATGATTCACTAATTCCTGCAGCAGATTCTGGGTTTTGGTATAGGCAAATCTCATCCTTATTAAGGTATCCCATTGATGTCACTTTTGGAATTAGCTCTTCCATGCAGTGATTTTCAGACTCTCCTAGCTTGTTCTCTCTGTTGTTCAAACTACATATTTATATAAAGTCATTTGTGTCCAATCTTGGCTCTTTTTCCTTTTTTTCCATGCTGGGGTGGCATTTTGGGGACACAAGCATGCCATAATATCTTTTCTATTATAACTAATTTAGAAAGCTCATTAAAAACATCTATTAATCCTAATTCATCTGTTCACATAGTCATTCTGACAGTGAAGGTATTTCCCTTCTGGCAATTTTATTAAGTGCGAGGAAGATATCAGTGCTGAGTTCCACTGCTTCTAAGTCATCCTGGAACACAGGATGTGCATATCATCTTCAATAGCCTCATGCTTATTTGACTCAGATTGGTAGTTCAGAGTCCCCTTGTGGGTGGAAAGGTCAATAATGAGGCTAGAGGGGGAAAAAAAGTCTATTTTGACAAAACTGACCTAGTATAGCATTCCCAGAAAAACTCCATCAGAGGATATCTAGCAGGCTTTTGGGTAACCAGCAGTGAAAGGAAAGGGCAGCAAATTAATTGTTGTGATTTACTAAGTGAAAAGGCAGTCCTGTATCAGTGGGAAAACCCAGCAAATCTGATAGCAATCTGCAGATGGCAGTGTTAAACCCCTTGCATATGGCTCACTTTTGATGTCAATAGAAATATCAAAGAGGTCAGGATTGGGCCAGAGATTCCCTATTTCAATATCTCTGAACACACAGTCTCAGTATAACATTACATGAAACATCTCATGTTCCCAAAATCTAAATACATAATTTGTGACTGATTATATGTGTTTGCAGCTGGCAGTGAAGGGTGATACATTGTTAATATCTTTCTGTAAGTGTTGGATGAATAGCTATCAAAACTCTACCATCTATATTGGCATTCATATAGCATGGTCTAAAAATACTTCAGTCTCTCTCACTAACTCACTCCCTCACTACCCTCTAAAACTTGAGGTTTTACTATTTTTCACATCATTTGAATTTTTATTACATCTAAATAACAAAATTCATTATTAGGATCAATCTAAATCCATGGTATTTGCAGTTTTAGGATTTTCTCCACAGATTTGGCTCTGCTCTCCAGAATCTAAGCCTTCCCTTTACAGAACTGAACTTTCTCTTGCCTTTCTGGTTGCAAAGGTATCTTGGCAAGATTTAAATTCTGTACCTCTCCAATATATGGCTTAGTGCTGAGCAGAGACAGATTGAACTCAAACTTTCAAGCCACATTCCATTTATAAAATGAAGTTCAATAAAAAAAGCTTATTTGGCTGCAGATAGGGTAGTCATGCTAGCAATTATGTTTCAAACTCTTTATAACATTTGTAGGGCTTACTTAAAATAAAATTAATAGAAAATGAATGTGATAGATGCATTATTTTCCAGTTGCAATGAATTTGAATAATATGTAATAATGTATCTAAAAAGAATTGCTACTCTTAATCATAGGTTTTGCTTCAGTGCTATATGCTTAAATGACCCTAAGTCATAGAGTACTTTTTAGTGTCTCTTCCCATTTCTTAAAAATTGAATTGCTCTTGCTAAATGAGTGGTGGCTGTCTCTATTCCCTCCCCACAGACCACAGAGGCTGAGAAAGGAAATATTATCTTGCTTCTATTTCAGAACATTTAGCTAGCTTTAGACATCTTCTTGACTATCTACCTAGGAAATTCCCTGGTCAGAGAGGCTGTGCTGCATCTGGCTGGGTGTAAGATCCATGTAACTTGGAAATGGTGTCCCAGTCATTCCAATCACCAAGAGCAGCTTGGGACATGCAAGGAACCACCTCCCCAGGGTCAACACTACCCTGCCACCTCACCAGCAGGGACCAGAGGAGCACAGTCAATAATTCAGTACCACCACAGGGTCATTGTCCCCTGGCCTCACTGGTCTGTCATTGTTAAGAGAATCTCTAGTGCAAACAAGATTAAATATTTTTGCTTAGTGGAGAAAGTGTGCTGCCACTTTGCTGCCACAGTGTGCCTACGTGAGTGACCCATCAGTGGGCTTTGCCTGTGGCTCTTAATCTGCCTGGGGGTCCCAGCAGTTGGCATGAAGTCAGTGACTGGTAGTGAGTGGAAAACCACTGCAACTCCCCAGGCCTTTGGCATCGAGCCCTACATCTCATGTGAGTCCCACAGTATCCAGAGCAAGCAGAGACAGCAAGAGAAGACAACATTACCATCTATTTTGGTAAGATACAGAAGCTGACATTTTGCAGGGTATCTTAAGGACAGAAGGGAGCTACAGGAAAAGCATATAGCCCACTCTCTGTTCAGACATCAAATGTAGGGAGGCATCCCATCTCACAGTTGCAGCTCAGGCAAGTGATATGGAGCCAGATGCCCTGACAGGCAGGCGTCACACATCAAGAGAAAGAGGACCAAAGCTCCCATGGACTTCTTGATAGCTCACACCTGAGAAGAACCCTGGAGGAAAAAGGCACAATTTCTCCAAAGACAACACAGTCCTAAAGCATAATAGGACAGTTCAAAGATTCTTAAACTCATGAGATTGGGTACTGGTAGCAATTCAGCCATGCCAGCAGAGTGCCTTCTTCTGACAAATTTACCCTAAGTGTCATCATCCAGGGCTTTGTGTATCCGCCATGGTCTCTACTGAGAGAAGTAAAGCACAACCTCTTCTCCACAGCCCATCAGCATTCACCCACCTTTCAAAGTCCCAAGTCCCCTGAGAACTTCAGGCAGATATCTGCTTACATCCAGGGGCTTTCAAATTGCCTTGCAATCTTTTAAAAAGCTTTGTCTTACAACTTTTACTATGGCATGTGTAAAGCACAGACCTGAATTTGAGTTTTTCATTTGGGAAGAGAGAGAAGCCAGAGGTTCAATCACCATGCTCCAGAGCTGTGGAGCTTGCCTTGCAAGCAGCTACACCTGGGACCTTCAGGAAGGCAGTCCCAAAAGAGCCACGTAAAGCCTGGAGGCCTGGCAGAACCCATTCATCCACAGTGTTGGCTTCATACCAGATTACTACTCTTGGCAGCAAAGTGTGCTGTGTATTTAAAAGGTGGGTTTTATTTGTTGAAAGGATTAAACATTTGTAAAATGTTTGACAGATCAAACCTTGATTCAAATAAAGATAAGATGGCAAAAGCACTGCATATATTCAATGCTTGGATGTCAAAAGGCAGTTTAGCTCCAAAAGTACTCCAAATCCACACCTTACTGATTTTCTCTGCAGAAGTTTCCAAGGACTCCTAAGTGCCACTACAAAATGATACAAAGTGAATTGTTAACCCACACAGCTCACAAGTCAGAGCATAGGCAATAATAAACAACCAAATAAACAGTGGAAGAGTAGAAAGACAACTGGTTAAAGACAGCAGAGTTCCAGAAAACATTAATTACAGAGGTATCGATGTTCACAGCAGGCTGCTATCTCTGCCAGCCCTGTTTCCCATGTTTTATGCCAGAGAAGCAGGTTCAGTTTTGCCCCATATTTATCACTGATTCAGTATGAAGTACATATTAAAAAGGATTTTTTACCATGGGCTCTGGCTTCACTTAAGTGAGAGATACCAAGCAGCCTTGAGACTTATTCAGTACAAAAAATATACAGAGGTTTTCACTGGACATAGAGTGCAAATTATCCATTCTGAGTCTCAAGGAAGCTAAGCTTAGCTAGCTAAACTAACCCAGATATCAGCTGGGTTTTCTGAAGTTACATTGCATGGGCCAAAACCTGAAAATTCATCAGAAGACCCATATACCAGAGTACCTAGGTGGCTGGTTAAATCAATAAGTCATTTACATTTTTAACATTTACTGTAGAATGTTGGAGCACACCTTCTGCAGTAAAAAGAAACTGGGAGAAAATGCACACAGATCTCCTGTTTTCTGGGAAAAGCCCCAACAGCATCCAGTTGCTTTTTCCCAGCATAGGTTTTGCAGTGGGTACTAATTCTGAGCAAATATGGACAGGTTTGGACAGGTTTGATACTGTTCATTTCTTTGTTTTATGGTGTGACTGTGGGAAATAGCCAAGTGATAAATACATTGACTAGCCACGGTTCTTGCCATCCGTACAAAGTTTGCTTCATTTTTCCCTCTTTACTGGTTAAATCCCACCAGCTTATTCCCGTCAGTCAAGGCTTATGTGAAGTAGTGATCCAGTCAGCCTCAGGCTAGGTAAAGCAGTGTTTTGGCCCTGTCTGACTTTGGTTGTATTGTGTTACCTGTGATATTCTCTAACCAAGAGAGAATTGCAGAGCTATTGAGAAGTGGAGCAGGGGCTCGTCCCACCACAGCAGCATGCTTCCTGAGAAGCTAGCAGCTCTAGACAAGGTGAAAGTGAAATTTTAGTATGGCCTTGGCAGTGCTCCATTGGCATGTCCCCAGATTTACACTACTGTAACCAAGATCAGTGCCTGTGCCAGCATCTGTATTATATTAAAGATAAATTGGACAAGATGTATTCATATCTGAACTAAACTCAGCAAATAAAAAATGAACTTAACAAAATCAAATCAGATGGTCTGACTCATCCTCTTTTGAGAGATCCTGATAAAATATGGCTGTTCCAGAAGCTCTGATGTGATCTTAATAAAAGATGACACTGTGAAAAAGGCGGGGGGGAAAGCACGGCAGGCGGGAAACTTGACAAAAAGAAGTTTTCACTGTGCCTGGATCCCAGCTCATATAAATGGAAATAGATGAGAAACCTCAGCTTCCTTCATTGACATATGCAGCATAAAATCACTGCATAGGCAGAACACTGAGAGCATGCCCAGTAGGCAGGCACCAGAGTATAATTTCTTGTTCAAAATACCAAAATGCACCAGTTTAACTGTAAGAATGAGGACATGATATGAAACAGGCATGAGCTAAAGTACAAAACAGGAGGGATGACTGTAGCCCACCTCTTCCTACTTCCAAAAAAGCTGCCTAATCATTAGCCTGGGGAGTCATGCTTTCACTCGCCTTTTCTCCTTCTCTCAGTGAATTCAAACCATTTTTCTGCACAGTGGTGCAGCTTCATGAGGAGTGGTAAAGCATTCCCAGAAAAATTTACAGTCTAATGACTAGAAGTGTGTTTGAATTCTTTCCAAAGAGGATAGAAACTGAGTGTGGATTTCCTACTTTCCAACCCCTAGGCTGATGGAAGATAGAAATGGTGATGGTTGCTCTTCCTCAAAGTTTTAAAACACAGTGAGGTCTTCAGAGAGTTTTACAAGGAACTTGGTCTGTCCAGGCTGCACTAGGCCTGCTCTAAGAGCATCTCCAAAGCCCATCAAGGGGCTGACGTGTCCTGTTGTTTGATCATTACTGTGAAGGAAGGGGTTGGGCAGACGATTTGTTTTCATACCTTGATGGACTGAAGGAATGGTAGTTAAGAGGGAGAGAACATGAGCATAACAGTAAAGGTGGAATCATCTACTTCAGAACTACAGAAACTACCTTTAGAGGCCAGGTAAAGGAGCAATCACAACTCTACAGCCATATCCCTCAGTGTCTTATTGAGCTGCCCACTTGCCAGGTGTTTGGCCATATCATTTAAATAGCAACATTCCTTCATCTGTCTTATTTTACATACTTGTGTGTCATCTGCAGGGGTTGTGTCCTCACATCTGGGACCATTGTCCCTGTAGGGGACAATCTCTCCTGATGCATGCCTTGGCTCCCACGCACATCAAGCCCAGGAGCAGCAGCCAGAGGGAGACCACAATGTCCTTGAAATCATTCTGCTCTATGGAAGCTGAGGATGCAGACAACACACAGGAGAGGGATGCACTCTACAGATGGCCACAGGTGAGATCAGATGCAGCCAGCGATCCAAAGGATCAGTCAAATGGTTTCACATGGAACTTCCTCTCCAATGGCACTTACAGCCTTACCAGCAAAGCCAATGTCCTTTAGGGCTTGCACCCAGAACAATGAGTGTAGGAGTGCTCCCATGTGAACTCTGGCAGTTCTTTATCAGTAAAGTCAAAGAAAAAGAAATGATAACGCAACCAGGCATGAGAAGACCTTTGTAATGGGGTCATTAAGATCAACCTGAGAGTACATTCACAAATATCATGACAACATTGTGGATGCTAAGTGCTATCTAAAAAATGCACTCCTGTCTAAGTGCTAGTATTAGACAAGGTGCATTCTTGTCAAATACTGTTTGGTCCAGTAATTGAAAAGGATCATTAAACATTTACTGAAAGTCAAACTGGCAACACAAGGATGAATGGAGCTGTAGCTGAGTACCCCATAGCTGTCACTGATACCACAGATTATGTGGCAGCACATTTCAGGTTTGCAGGAGAGGTGAGTCAGTCTTCACGTACACATATACATGCAGTTAAGGAAGTTGACATTGAAAGGGGGCACTCTTTCATGTGTGATCATCCTCTGTGATCTTGTCTTAGAGAGTCTTAGATGTAAAGTTGTAGCAAAAGCATCAATATTTGCACTTGCACTCCATTCATACAGACACACCTACAGATTTCTTTCACATGAATATTTGATATGACAACAGATTTGATATCAAGTAGGCAGAGTTTAAATTATTTAATTGTTTTCCTAGAGTATTATATTTTTTATTACTTAATGAATGCTGACTTTGTAATTGGAGCTGGACAGACACAAAGTAAGCCTTAACTCCAATGTGCTCATGAGCTGACCTAATGAAGTCATAGAATCCTAGAATGGTTTGGGTTGGAAGGGACTTTAAAGACCAGCTGGTTCCACCTCCCCTGTTGTGGGCAGGGACATCTTCCACTAGACCAGGTTGCTCAAAGTTCCATCCAAACTTGGCCCTGGTTGGCCATCATCACTTTGAGGAATTCTAGCCTCCATTAAATTCTGATGCATGGTGTTGTCTCAACACAATCTTCAAGATTAACCAGACTGGCACCAAACCTACAGATGAACACTGAGATAGTCTCCTGGTAAAACAGACCATGGATCAGAGTCAAACCCAGGGTCAGAGTTTCTGCAAACTCCCACCTCTCTTCTCCCCTCCTCTTATCAACCCCTTAGCTGCAGCAGACAGAACTTTTCTCAAAATTTGACATGACGTATTTAAGATGTGAAAACAACAGAAGAAAAATTAAAATGTTTGTGATCCATTATGCAGAAGGCTCATATTCTGCATGAAAATATTATTTACTTGAGTTTTCTATTCTAAAACTTGATTTTGTATTCAAGATTTAAGGTCTCCATGGAGGTGGAAAAACACTTTGAGACTCTGAGGCTTTGAAATGCTGAATTGCCTTGTATAAGATAAAATCGATATTTGGGAAAAAAAAGCAAAGTGGAAATTAATGTTCTTGTAATAGGTGAGTAGCTTTTACACAATTATTTCATGGTGATAGACTTGGTTTTGATGTAGCTTAATTAGCAGAATATAAATTATATATGTTTTTTTAAAGATGTGCATATGTATATTACAAGATTTTTTTATTTCATTGTGGAGCAAACCATTTGATGTGGCTCTGCAAAAAGCTCTAATACACATCAAAAAGCAATCAACAAACTCTTTGAGTACATCAAGCAGGATAATTTAGATGGTTTTTAATCAGGATTATGAAAATATAATTAGGTGGTTTCATGTTGGTTGGTGAGTGCGTAGGGAAAAGTGATTCTCCAAACAGAAAAATATGGATAACATTACCCAGGAGCCATGAAACAACCACACACACATGCATACACAAACCAAATAGAAAAGACTTCTGGCCTGCTTCTCCAGTAGATCGCAGGTAACATGTTTAAATAGAATGTCATTTCCTTTAGGATGTCAGGAAGATTCTTATTTAACAGACAGATTACACAGAAGGAGCTTTGGAAAAATGCCCCTTTTTAATGTGCTTGAAATCATTAGTCTGCAGTTTAATAAAATAAAATCCTCTTTTCAGAATTTAGTCAATGAGCAGAAGATGCACTTTGGGTCTAATCAAACTAGAGTTTTACTGAAGGAAACAAGAGAGTGCTTTAACTATGTCTGGGCCTCTAGTACCGGAGCAAATGGCACATCTGTTTGCAGAGTATTCAGGTGAAGCTTTCTCTCTTCAACCACTGTAAATGCCTGCCATTCCTTAATCCAAGGAATACTGACTAAAGACTCCTTTCTTAAGAGCTGCCACATCTAACCAACCTCATCTTTGCAGGTTCTCTTCTCATGTTCTCATTGCTCAAAGCTTCCCTGTGGTTTTAGTTCTTTTTGATGTGCTGATCCTGATCTCTGTTTCCCAAAACCTAACTTTTCTCTACAGCATTTGATTAGTCCTGAACACTCTGCCATGTGCCATGATATTCACCCACTTACATCAAAGTATCTTAAATATTTGAAGTGTTATTCTCAAGTCCTTTACTTTTATGTGCTAGCATTACATTTCTGGTTGTCTGTGAGCACTGAGCAGATGTTCTCACTATTCATAGATCCATCTTCTGGCTGGATGTAGATAATCCATAACCCCACAGTACCCTCAGAACACGCCTGTCTGTACATAATCCTCACACCAATACTCCTTCTGTCACGTTCCTCCCTCATCTGATTGGTTCTGGCAAAACAAGGTTACCACTGTCAGCTTGCCAATGCATTAAAGAATTAGAAAGATGCATTTTTTACTTTTTGATGTAGTGAAAATTGCCTAGTTTGTCCTTTCTCTTTATTGCCCCTCCTCACTGGGTGTTATTTCTTGCGCAGAGAGAGTGATTATCCCTGTAGTGATGGCTAGAGATATCTCAATTATCTCCTGCAATCTCATGTGGATCCCTAACAAATACACTCCCCACTTCACACCAAAGGCTAGATCTGTTTTCAGTGACTTAGAGGAAATGCATTTCATACTGTTATAGTGATTAAAAATTACTTCAGATGCTTTTTAAGCACTCTGATTTTTTTTTTTTTAATTTAGATACATAGTTTTGTTAGGAATCCTATAGAACCATATATTGTGGGAAAAAAAAATACCAAGTTTGTAGATGTCTGAAAGTGGTTTGGAGTTTTTTGTCAGCTAAACATGAGTTAACAGTGTGCCCTTGGAGCCTCTTATGAAAGAAAATGCCACCTTTGAGTCACTCAGTCTGAAGTTAAAAGTAAAGTACTTATGTGCTGAAATAGCAATCACAGAACACTGTGTAGGTGAAAGTCAGAAGTTTGGTTTTTTGAGACTAAATGAAACAGCAATTAAGTGCCTTTTAATTTAAGAGCAAAGGGAACAATAGAAGTCACTGCCCAGAGCATGGCTTAGCTTCGCAAGGCAAGAGCAAAAAGGGCAGGAGCAGGGAGCAGACCAGCAGCTCTCCTGGGTGAAATTGTGAGTGAAACAGCTGGGGGGGTTGCATGTTGTAGGTGGATGCATGAAGGAATGAAAAATAATGAGAAAAGAGAAGACATTGGGAAAGCCACCTGCAGGAATGGAATGGTGCAGTGTCAGAGGGTGAAACAAAAATACAGTACTTCTTGGCTCCCTAAAAAGAGACTTGCACTTCCAAACATGGAACTACTTTGCTTGTTCCTGCCTTCATGTAATAACACTTTGCTGTAATAACAACCTCTAGAAATAAACAGGGCCTTTCCTGAAATCCTGGGTTCCTATCATCCTCTTCCATTCCTAATGCAACAAAGACAGCAAGGCCCAGATTTCGGATAGCTACTTGCACCATGGGGACAAAAATACTAGCTGGCATCAAAGCCTGTGCTGCACAGATTAGATCTTCTTATCAAGAGTTAGAGAGATGAAGAACTACTGCTCTCTGCCCGGGAGGATGGGGTCCGTGCCTTCCCATGTGCTGTTGCAGGCAGGATTGCTTTCTTCCTTTTGGAAGACTGCTAAAAACTCTGGCCTGAGCTGTTACTGCTGAAGTGAATGGGAGTTTTGCCATTGACTTCAAGGAGACAAGAAGCAAATCAAGCCCTCTGCTTGCAAATCCAGTCTTTATAGTCCTTTCCAGATACTAAATAAAACTGTGCTTGGAAGTAATTTCAATGCCAGCAAGCTGGGCCAGTTTGCCATGGATTTCAAGGATGCCCAACAATGTAATGTTTATTAGGATACAAATAAAGTGTCTTCTTCACAGTGCAATGTGCAATTTCCTTCTCAGTAAAAATATAAAGGTGCCTTATGTGCAAACAATTTTAGCATTTCTGTTTTTATGCCATCTTACTGACAAGAAACTCCCAGCTGTTATAATTTGTCTCATCCTTCTCTCTCTTGTAGAACCAGCCTTTGTTCCTTTTTGCAGTGCCAGGGACTTGCTGAGCTCCACCTGATGTGATTTGTCCAGGCATTAATAATGCATCTTCAAGATGCAAGATGCATGAATTCCTTTAGTAACAGATCCGCCGGCAGACTGCCGCACCGTATTGTGCCATTTTCCCGAGATGGGGGAGGCAAGAGGGCCACACAGGCATCGTGCACCGCACAGGTCATCCAGCCTGGGAGCAAGGGGAGTCCTCTTATTACGACGGGGTCACTACATCCTCAAGATGAGGTCAGGCTGAGGATAATGAACATTTCAGGAGACGTTCCTCCAGCTGGCAGGTCCGTACCCGCTATCCAAGGAATCCCTGTGGGACGACCTGAGGTGACCACACTGACAGTGACTTTAGGAGAGCTGGCAAGCAGGGTTCTAGTGCTGCCCCGCTGGCTAGTGCTGTCCCTAAACATTACCAAACCAAATCAGCTTTGCCTCCGAGCGCTCCTCTCAGCCTGCCCTTCCGTCAGGACAGCACGGGTCAGAGCTCGGCGCCCGGAGGATGAGCTTTATGGACGGTGTGTGCTGCGGAGGCGAGGTTCGCCCTGGGCAGACCCCGCACCCGCCTGGTCCTCACCCACTCCCAGGGACCGCGGAGGGATCTGACGGCCACCTTCCGCGCCAGATCCCTCAGTGCCGCTTTCCCCGTGCGCCAATGTGTATGTGTGTGTGTATATATCTATATCTATAGATCTCGTTTAATCGATACGATCGCTCGCAGGGCCGCCCCCGGACCGCGGCTCGGCGCTGCCGGTGTAGCCATGGCAACGGCTCCGGCTTCCGGCGTGGGGCCGCCCCGCAGCCGCGGCCCAGGCCCTGCCAGCACAGCCCCGGCGCAGCCTCCGCATTGCCTCGGCATAGCCCCTGCACTGCCTCGGCACAGCCCCCGCACTGCCTCGGCACAGCCCCGCACTTTCTCGGCACAGCCCTGCTCGGCACTGCCTCGGCACAGCCCGGCACTAGCCCGGTACTACCCCGGCCCCGCGAGCACAGTCTCGGCACTGCCCCGGCCCTGCCAGCATTGTCCCGGCCCTGGCACAGTTCCGGTCCCGCCGGCACAGCCTGGGCCCCATCAGTGTAGACTTTGTGTCCCTCAGGACTCGCAGGTGTTGTTGTCAGTGATCCACAAGGTCACAGACCGCAGGCCCAGCCCTGCCTTGCGGCTGTGTCGGTATGTGCCCACTATAGGTACATTCTCTGCACAGAGAGAGGCCTGGGCATCCTGCTGGAGAACGAGCTGTTCATGAACCAGCTGTGGTATACTGGGATGTATAAGGCGGAGCATTACCAGCGGATTAAAGGTGCTGATTCTGCCCCTCTACTCAGCCCTGGTGCAGCCACGTCTGGAATGCTGGATTGCCATGTTCAGTTCTGGGATCCCCAGGACAAGAGAGTCGTGGAGCTCCTGGAGTCCAGTGGAAGGCAACAGCAGTGGTTGGGGGTCTGCAGCATCTCTCTTACAAGGAATGGCTGATGCAGCTGGGCCTGTTCAGCCTCAAAAAGAGACAAATCAGAGGGGATCTCATCAATGTTGAGACTAAGTAAATATCTAAAGAGAGGGTGTCAAGAAGATGTAGCCAGGCTCTTCTCAGTGGTGGCAAGCAATAGTATGTTTAACCAACAAGGCAATGGGCAGAAACTGATGAACAGGGGTTTCCACCTGAGTACCAGGAAGAACTTCTTTACTGTGTGAGTGACCATGTACTGGAACAGATTGCCAACAGAGGTTGTGGAGTTTCTCTCGCTAGAGATATTTAAGAATCATCTGGACGCAGTCCTGTGCTGTGTGCACTAGGATGACCCTGCTTGAGCAGGAATGTTCAACCAGATGACCCATTGCAGTCCTTTCCAACCTTTGCCATTCAGGGATTCTGTAATCACATATGCACATACAAACTACCCATTTCCAAGACAACATTTCTGGTAATGTTTTCAAGCTTCCTAGTGCATGGTAATGTCAGACATCACTGAGGCCTTTTAGAGAGAGGAGATCCTTTCCCAAAGGCCTTGGCAATCAGCAAGGGAGCCATAAAGCAGCTCAGTACGAATGCAGTCAATACCAACAGCCAGTCTGCTCTGCCATCTAAGCATTGCACAGAATTTGCCATCAAAAGCCACCAAAGCTGGTGCAGGCAAGCCTGGCACAACTGTTTTGGTGTGGGCTGCAGCCAGCCGTCACCTTGTGTTGATGGATGTCAGCCATGTCCCCTCCACACACAAGCACCATCAAGTAAGGTGGGCTGTACTTAGTGTGCCACTTCCCTTTGTTTGACAGGCTTTTGAAAATTTCAGGAAAAGATATGCATCTTCTTTTCATGTTCACAGAATGGGTCAGGTTGGAAGATATCATAGTGGGTCACCTGTTGATCCTGGTCATCCTCCCTGTTCAAGCAGGGTCATCCTAAGAGCACATAGCACAGTCTGTGTCCATATGGTTTTTCAGTGAGGGAGACGCCACAAGCTCTCTGGGCAATCTGTTCCAGAGCACGTCATCCACACAGTAAAGAACTTCTTCCTCATGCTCATGCAGAGCTTCCTGTGCATCAGTTTCTGCCTGTTGCCTCTTGTCTTATTGATTGGCACCACCACTGTGTCCACCCTTTTGACACCAACCCTTTATGTACTCACCCACATTAATGTAGTCCCCTTCTCAGTTATCTCTTTTTGAGACTGAACAGGCAATTTTTCTTTTTATATTTCTAAAATCACATTGCCATATTGTGTTTCTTTTTAAATAAAGGCCTTCCCCCAGGCTGTCAGTTGGGAAGAATATAAAAAGTTATCAATGTTTCTATTAGACCAGTGAGGTGCCAACAGGTAGGGGAATAATGGGAAAGATAGGAAAGGAGGTAAGTCTCTGTGAGAATCATTTTTAAGAATCCAAGGAAGACAAAAATGAACCAAAACTCTCCATCCTTTAATTGGACAATAGTTTTCCCATTTTATCCACAGTGAACTTTATGGGATTCTTTTTTATTCCAGTCAAAATATTTCTGTTGCTTTCAATAGGAGTTCAACAGGGTTTTTGCATACACAAAATGTTTGTACATAAATTAATATCTAAAAAGACAGTGAAATAAAAACTCCTGTAAATTTTGTTTCCAAAAAGCTTCCAAACTGTCTGCAGAAGTCATCTCGAAGTCACTTTTTATTTTGGGAGACTGCACCTACAGACCAGAAACAACAGACTGGGATTCTACTGATCCTTCATGAACAAACTGAATTACAACTCACAAAAACTTTGATACACCATCCAGTCTGTAAGCAATACATAGGCTAAAATATATTCAGATTAACAAGTCACAGAAGAATTTATGCAGCAAATAAAATTAATAGAAATTAAAATGTGGTCGTTGATCAACCACAATTAGGAAACAGAGCTAAATTCAACAAATCAACTATTTGCAACTAATAGTTTTCCTAGGTCTCCTGATAGATGTGGGTAAATGTTGACTGACTAATTATGACAACAGAACTGAAGAGAGTGCTGAGAAATCAAAATTAACTAATGCCTTTCCTGAATTAGTGTCAGAATCTGTTGACACAGGTCTCCAGCATTGCCGTGAAATGTCCTGAGTTCACAAGCTTGGCTTTTTTCAATATGTGGTTTGTAAATATCTGCAAGATCCTGATTTGTCTTGATATAAGGAAAGAAAAAGGCATAATTTTTTAATATTAAAATTTAACTGAGTTTTGGGCAACTGAAAAAGGGTTGTACGCAGTGAGATATCAAACAGTCTTTCTTGCTCCATCATTTACTGCGTTTTGAAGAGAAGAAATGTACCAGGCTCCTCTGAGTGGTGAGCTGGCCTTGCAGGTCCTTCAACATATCAAAGGAAAGGAAGCTTTCCACCAGGAGAGGCAAGGAAACAGCCAAAATATTACCTGACAGATCTGGCCTTGTGTCAGGCTGGGTTCTGACTCAGAAGTTATCAGAGGCAGTGTTAAACTCCCTACCCACAGCTTCCAGCTTTTTGGTTTTAGGAAGATTTCTACACATGCCAAGGAATGTTTCATCAATCTGCACCACACTGGATCCACTGCAAGAATTTTGTATAAGGAAATCTAGTTATTGTAAATGCAAAATACAATTTGAATGTCCCCTCTGTTCCGCATGATTTTCTTCTTGTTGCTCCAGGAGGCTGGAAAGGATACTACAGTTTTCCTCATGTTAATTCTGGCAATATTTTATTTGAAAAAACTTTGTTAAAGGAATTCTTGAAAACAGAGTGAAATGATGGAAAGTGCCTTGTGCCTGTGTCACATATATGACTATTCTGAAAACAGACTTCCTATTGTGTCAAGATTGGAGATTTTGAGATATTTTCTTGTCATATACTCAGATCTTTAAAATTTTGTATCAACTGCTATTCCAAGAACAACCCAATATGGATTATGCTGATAATTTTACTCTGATGGGTTTTTTAAAAGATTTATTTCAACTTCAGTTTTCATTAAACTTCAGTTGCCCTAATTTACTGGCACTTCAATTAAGCAGAATGGTTTGTTATTCATTACACTTTCTTCCCAAAAACATTTTGCATAACTATAATTCAATGAAGTTCTTGCTTTGTGAACCCTTCTGGTTTTAATAATTTTGGATTTTGGCATTTTTCAGAGCAGGGCGAAAATGTTTAACATTTCTTCAGAATGTTGGTTTTGTATGTAGAAATTGGAGCTCCAGGTTACAAAGTTCAGACAGGACTACCACAATTTACATCACAGGAGACATAGGGCCAGCCCTAGTCCAACACAGGATGCTTCCTAGAATTGCCAAAATTATCTATTTCCTACCATTTTCTGCAATCCTTGTTATCACTGTCAGATGTTCATTGAGAGCTGTCAAATATTTCTCAACAAATGTCATGCTGGATAACCCCCTTTCTCTCTTACTGAGGAAGTTTGATTAGAAGTCCTCAGCTAGCAACACCATTTGCAAAATCTGTGTCTCAGGAGTGGTGAGCTCATGGTGGAATAGCAGAGGGACTTCACAGAGCACTTGATGGTACAGCCTCACAGGAGCCCTGCCAAAAACACAGCAAGGCACTGACCTTGGCCAGCAGCTCTGTGACCAGGCAGAATGGAAGATTAGTGTGAAAAGAGAAAAAGGCTTATGGAGCATGGCTGAGGGAGCTGGGGTTGTTTAGCCTGGAGAAAAGGAGGCTTAGAGAAGACCTTATCACTCTCTACAACAACCTAAAAGGAGGTTGTAGCAAGGTAGGTATCTGTCTCTTCTCCAGGGAAGTAACTGACAGGTCAAGAAGAAATGGCCTCAGGTTGTGGCAGGGGAAGTTTAGATTGGATGTTTGGGAGAAAGGGCTGTCAAGCATTGGAACAGGCTGCCCAGGGAAGTGACTGAGTCACCATCTCTGGAGGTGTTCGTTTATAAGAAGAGTAGCTGTAGCACTTAAAAACATGATATGGTGTAGTTGGCAGTGCTGGGTTAATGGTCGGACTCAACCTTAGAGGTTTTTCCGAGTTCCAAGACTTCTGTGTGCTGTGTATTCCCCCTGCCCTTGCACACCTCTTGAAGAGTTGGACACAGCTGTTGCTCAGGCATAACCCGATGAATGCCTAGACATGAGAAGGCACAGCACCTCGCCTCTGGATGTTGTGCTATTGACAGTCACGGGAATGACCGGGAGGGTAAGCACTGCTAAACTCAAACACATCGGAGCTGGGAAGAACGCCTGATTACAACTGCCTGCACCAGGTCCCGGCGGTAGCAGAACCGATGCATTCAGGCAAGGTGATACAGGTCACTGTTGCTGGGGTAGTGAGGGAAAGATAAAGTGAGAAGAGAAGAGCATCTCTGCCTTGCTGCCCAGGCCCGTCAGGCAGATAAACCACAACCAAGAGATCCTGGCTGGCCCCAATGGAGGTGGTCCCTTGACATCCCCGAGGCAGCCCAGGCCATGGCAGAGGATCCAACCATCAAGGAAGCAGCTGGCCTTAGCAGGCAAAAGGAAAAAAAAGGCAAAACAGAACAGGGCCAGAGGCAACAGCAGTGGAAGAGGCGGGGGGGGGGGGGGGGGGACCTGGTCTAAGAGCTGTTTATTCAGAGACACTACCGCTGCCCCGTACAACCCACCACAAACACAATCCATTTTTGTAGGTACATGCATTTTATAGTAAAAACTTATGGAGCTTTAATGTTTCCTTAACTGCTCTCATCTATAAATATTAGTAGGTAGATTGTCTTTTCTCTATACACAATTTCATAACAATAGAGTGCATCCCAGCTTTGCAAAGCCCTAGTCATCTATTTGCTTAGGGTAAGTAATTTCTTATGACAGACAAGAGTATTCAGACTTCTTTCTCAACATTTACAGAGAGGCAGGGAGATGTGGGGGCTCACTGTGGTAAATAGTTCAAGATTTTAAGAAACTCACAACATTTCAATATTCTAATGATCTCCTGAAGGTTACACTGTTGCAGCTTTTTTTTGTTGTTTATTCATTTGGGGTTACATCATTATGTAGCCTGGTATGATATATTTTTCTTTGCATCAAAGAATATCAAACTAGAGTATGTACAAAGGAGGTAATGGTAATTGTTTCTGCTAACTATTTAGTGCTTTAACCAAATTCGGCTGTATACTGTGCAAGGATTTTAATCACTGCACTATTAGATGAAAGGACAGTAGAGGTAATTCCCCCTTTTCTCCACTTCCCTCTAATCTTCATCACAGGTATCAGCATTCTTCTTGGAGACTAAGAAAACCTTTTATTTGTGGATCTCAGAAAAGATAAGACTGACACAGAAGCCAAATGTTGCCACGGTTATTAAAGATGTTCAGAGAACATGAACTCTAGAAATCCACTATAAGGGTGGATCTTTAGCACCTCCAGACACATTCAGGAGTTTTAGAGTCACAAGTCTAAACTTTGGCACCTGCAGGTAGACTAAGAGCAGTATTAGGTACCTGACCTTTTTGTTTTGCATCTAACCCCAAAGTATATTCTAAAGAGTACAGGTTACAACTCCACAGCTTTGGCCATGATCCTGATTTAATAACTTCTTGCACATTGGAAGGCATTTGTTCTTAGGCCAGAATTCATCATCTCTATGAAACACTGCCATGCTTTGCACTGGTTTGCTAGAATTAAGTCTCCACTTCAGAAGAAAAAGATTAATTTTAACTGGTTTTCTTGTGACTTTAACTGGTTTTAACTGACTCCTTGGTCTCTTCAATTGTTAAGTTGCTTGTGAAAAAAAATTATTCATTTTCCCTGAACTGATATGGTGAGTGTGCTAACAGCCTTTTGAGAAGCCTGCTGTCTCTATGCTCAGATCAGCAAGGCAGTCAAGCACATACTTTCCTTCAGGTATGTACTTAGTCCCCTTAACTCGCTGCTTTCACAGCAGGTTAGAAAAGCAAAGCACATACTTCAAGGTAGGCATACACTTACCTTTCCCCTTCCTTATTACAGCACTCAGAACCAGTGAAGAACACTAACTGTAGCCAAATTCCTGTTTCTACTAATTCTGAAAACAAGCACAAATGTTTACTTAAAATATTAATATGCTTACCATATCTTATCTTTGACATAATTGCTTTAATTAAAGGAATTTACAAAAACTAATGTTACACCTACATGCCCTAGCAGTAATGTGTGAGAATAATGGAGTTTGGAGTGGCTGATTTGTTAATCTTAAAATATCTACTTGGAGCGAAGCAGATAAAATTGTAAATTGGGGAGAAATACATTATTTAGTCTTGGATGAATTGTGTTTATGCATATATAGGTTTACACTATCTGATTAGATTTGAACATATTTTTTCATGCTTATAATTTATAAAATATAAAAAATAAATATGAAGCATGTCATTTTACTGTTTCTGGTAGAAAATTTTTAGATTGTATTTACCTTTGATATGGACAAAATTTACAAGGCAAAATTACCAAGATCTTTAATAGTCTATGTACATCAATGTTAATATTGTATACTTCATATACTTGTATAAGCAACCCTAGTCTACTATCCTGTCCCTACACACATTACATGCATCTTTCTCTAATGTATTTCCTTCTTTGCTCCACAGAAAGATTCCTTCAATCTGTTTCCAGTGCCTTGCAGTCAGTGCCTTGAAGTCTTCATTGACCTCTTCATAGCCATCTCTGCCCTCCTGAACCTGTGAACGACTTCAGATATCATTTCCCTAACTTTTTCTGGAAACTGATTTTCCTTTGGCTTCTCTGTCTCCTTCTACCTGTCCTTCTGTCTCTGTAATTTCTTTTTTGATATGTCCTAGTGCTTTGCAATCACCACTGACCATGTTATCCAACATCACCTCACTGGTTACTTTTACTTCCTGCCAGCATCCCTTAGTCATCTCCTGGTTGTTATGTATATTACAAACACATGCAAAGAACCTTCTTTGTCTTCCACATTAATACAACACTCAGTACTGGTCTGAATTCTAAGAAGTACAACATGTTAATGTCTGGCTCCTGTGACATAGGAGCTACCTGAAGCTAAGGATATATTTTACTTGCTAATTTGTTTAAACAATTGTTAAAGGAATGGCAATGTATTGTTTACACGTATTTGTTTCACATCTTCTTTATGACACTGCCCTATCTAATGTGATTATGCAGCAAAATAAACAATGTCAAATCATGACTTTTTTTGTAGGGAAGTCTAGTCTCTTAGACTGCAAGTCTGGCATACTAGCCAAAAGCATGCATAATTTAAAAGGCACTTTGAATACTGCCAGAAAAATTGTGTGAAATATTGGTGAGCTTGAAGGGAAGAAACTACACAGAGGTTAAGTTGCATGAGAAAATCTTTTTTCACAACTACGATGCTATTAAAAAATAAACTACTTTTTTTTTTTGTGTGCATATATTCACATCAGTGATGTGGTACAGCTCACAGACTAGAAGAGACTCCATGTCAAGAATGTATTTGTTTGTGTCCCCACCTGTTTGGAAAACTACACAATCGATCAGTGCAAGAAATACAACTATGTACTCTGAGTAGGAGTGCTAAGATGTTGAAGGTTAGTCAAGCTTATTGTACAGGTCATCTTTTTTTGATACAGATGTTCTCACCCAACCACCTTTATTCCTTACCAGCATGCTCAGCCAGGTGAAGAACTACTAAACCAACAAGAGCTGCATAAGACACAAAGAGGAATGCAACTTTGCTTCAACCTTGAGTCAGCCTGGACATAATAACTGCACACAGAAATATAATTTGACAATTACAGATTTTGAGTTTAGAGAACATTTTGCTGTTGCTTATCTCTGCCCTTGCCTGTGAGTTCTGAACTGAGGTTCATAAGGTCATTAATTCTAATAGCAATGGGAAAGCAGGAGAAAGAGAGACACCATGGCATGAAACAAAAATCTGAAAAGCAAGAGTAATTTAATGTTTAAATCCAATCTCATTTCTATTATGTTAGGGAATTTGAGATGTGCTTTTTTAATCTTATCTTCTAGGATTTTTTTTCCACAGGAAAACTTCCCCATAAATTCACAAAACGTTCTGGCACTTGGTATGGTTTTACACTCTGAGAATTTATTATTCATGAAATAGGTCTTTTGAAGTACAATTTCTAAGTACTGATGTTTTATCTTTAAGCAGTGAACATGAGCAGAGGCTTAAAGGCCCACTGACAATCACTCAGGAATAGCTCAACTGCTCATGTCTGGGCGAGGTCTTCCCCACACAGGGAACCTTTTGTAAATATTAGTTACTAGAATCACAACACTAATACATGTAGTTAATAATTATCACAATGTGCCAAAACTGCACAGTTTGCTCCCTGATTACAATATTAAATTGCTATTGAGCTGTGGTATTTGCTTCAGGCAATACTACTGAGAAGCCTCCAAAGACTTTGGTTGGCCTCCCTGCACAAGCTTGGGAAATGCATGCCTGCACAGAAAGCAGAGGCAGTGCTGGGGTTTGCCAGAAAACAAACAAAGCTCAGACAATAGAAGGAAAGTTTTATCAGAGCTGAAGTGTCCTTTCACTTGGGAACTGTCATCTCATGAAAGTAAAATTCACACACACACTTGATTAGGGCTTCTGTGGCAGACCATTACCAAGAGTGAGGTGATTCAAGCTGTGTGTGGAGCATCCTGCACAGCCAGCTCTGAAAGCTTTGTTTTAGTTGCTTTTGATGGCATCTAAAAAGCTGCGCATCCACTTCAGAAAAGTCCAGAGGTTCTGCCTGACATGTTTTTGTTCATCTATCAATGGGTGTTTTCTGCTGATACTTTTGTCAGTTGTCCTGCAGATGAAGTAGTTTGGGATGACCAGTGGGAAGCACCATTGATGGTACCATTGTTCATCTTGGTCATGCATTCAAAATCATAATGGATCTAAACACAAACCCTAATCTTCAGCTTCCAGTTTTGATTCTTTATCTTTCTAAATCTGTGAACCAAACTGCCCAATTTGCAGAGTCTCCATTTGAATATAAAACTCAAAAATGGTTCAGTCTTTCTACTTACATTTTGGGCATTTGGACTGGTAACAACCTGGTATTCAGACAAGCTTAGGAGAGGGTCTAAAAGGTATAGTGATGTCTGAGCCCAGATCAGGTCACAGATTAAGGTTTTTTCTTGAGAACAAGAGTTGGAAAATGCCTCTGCACTGTCATCTACCTAGCGCTCAGTGATCTGCTATGTAAATGCAGTACTTATTTGGTGGGAGGAGAAGGTGTAACAAATCTATCAGAAGCAAAGTTTCAGACTCAGGGTTCTTTGCCTAGGATCGAAGATGACTTCTCTGTGATTTTTCTAAAGTCAATGCATTCAATGTTTTTTGAAGTCCTGAAGACAGCATAGCCAGAAGGATTGCAGTTTATTAGGGTGTCAGTAGGAGTAGCCCAGGAATGTGATTTGCAGGTACAGATTCCAATCCTTGCACTTAGAAAAGGCTGTTGAAAGAGAGAATGCAGGCTTTTGACTCCTTCTAAAAAGCAAAGCCAGGTGTTTGCACTTGGAAAGTGCAGGTGCGGGTTTATGTACTTGGGTTTATCAGGCCCAAGTTGAAACTGTATCCCTTATGAGATCATAGGCTATTGTCCAGCTTCTGCATCATTAAGGCATGCTATTCACGTAGGTTCTGGGACTTAGTCTTGAAATCACTGCGCTGGGTTTTCTAACTCATTTTCTGGTGACTTTATGGTTTCTTTTACAGAGCTATGTGAGTTACATGGGGCAAGGCTTCCATGCTCCTTCAAAAAACATATGTTAAATTGAAATAGTAGTAGTATTATAACCCCTAGAAGGAGAAACAAAGAAAAAGGGACACATGTTTGCTGGCTGCTTGCCTGAAGCCAAGCATAGGTACTTCAGCTGAATTCAGTATTTCATTTCAGCATTTGAAACTTACCTCTGATGTATCATCAGAGAAGATCCTAGCACTACTTGTCCTTTTTATTTATGTACTTGCTGAACTGCAGAATGCATGTTTCAGGACTCAGCTGTCAGCCTTGTCCAGAATGAAATATCATTCTTATATTAAATCACAAAGGTATTAAAAATGAAAAGAAAAATGAAATTTTGTCTCTAGACTGTTTTCAGGGTTCTTCTGAAAACCAAACATAAAGCCAAATTGAAAGAAACTGTTGTGCCATTAAATCTATCCTGCTATGAGCTTCTGCTTGTTCCCTAGTAACTATTTTAGGGGACATTATTGTGTCCTGTTTTAAGTGTTCCAAGCAAAAATTGTTTCTATGTGTTCTTTTGGTTCACACACCAAACTCAGAATAAGGTAGATACTGTCTTTTTCTTCTGATTCTCTCCTGCCAGGAACAGCTGAGATATTTTATAGCCTGTCAACAACCCCTCTTCAACAATAACCTGAAAAAGCAGGTAGGCTATTACAAAAGTAACAAGGGTCTGCTCTCTTTCTTCCAGTTTCTTCTTCTACGACAGCTAACACAGAAAAAGATCAAGGATTGTCATAAAAAAACAAAAAGCAGAGAACTACCTGGTGTTACCTGGTACACTGGCAGGTACAATTAATTATTTATGCAGTACCATGGGTAAAGCAGCAGGCAGGTCAGGTTCCTGAATCTGCTGTCTGTGGGTGTTTTGCTAATGTGTGTCAGCTTCATTCTTGGTCAGGTATTATGGCCTCATCCTGCTGCTGACTGTATCTGTCTTTTATTTGTGAATTTCCACCAAAGAAAAGGCATAGAGCTGGCAGGAAAACAGCTTCTCAAATAGCATATATGTGTTTTGTTGATTCTGGGTTGTACAATAATTTTATTCTGATCTTTCAGCTTTGATTCTGGACAATTTTTTTTTTTGATTTTGCAACTGCAACAGCTGGAATAACTGTATTTAGTATGTATAATTTCCAAGGCAAAACCAGAAATTTGAAATCTTTATAAAGGCTAAAATGAAGACTAAGAGACAAGCTGGGGTTGGTAGTATTTTGACACTTATATAAAAGTTATTGGTATACTTTTTTTTTCTAGCTTTTCTTTTTCTCATCCTTTCTAATATACCTCTCTCTTCGCTGACTTCTAACCAAATTTAGAACATATTTTATCCATACCCTTAAAACTCTCATCCTGAATTTCATAATCACCCCTTACCACTAAAAACATGGACTCAAATGGGCTGTGACTTCCCTATCTGCTCCTCCTGGTGAAGATCTGCCATCAGTTCTCACAAGCTGCTGCAGCAGCCTCTCTGGTTTCACGGAACATCTCACTGACAAAATATCCCATCAGCCAGTATTAGTCTGAAGAGCATGTCTCTCACCAAAAGCCCTGTATCGTCACCACAAGTTACAGTGTGAAAGCCCTACCATCAGGGCATCAGTCAAAATTTTTTCTCAGGCTGGCCTCACATGTTAACTTATCACCAAACTAAACTCTTTGCTGAAAGGCTGGAGCTTTATATTCACAGAGGGTGAAAATTGGTTCCACTGGGAAAGCTTCAAAGTCATTTCAGCGATTAAACTGTGGCTGGATGTATCATAAGTACAGGAGAGGTCGAGGCACTGCCTGTGAACCAGGGGACTTTATGAAGAAGTTCCTGCTGAAATTGGCAGCTCAATTTTGTATTCTTTTTCAGTCCGACTCTGCAGCAGGAGCAAGTCGCGTTTGTACATGAGACTCATTATGCTTCCCCTGTTTAACATACCAATTACTTTCTGTATTTACCATGTTTAGAGCGACTTCATGTCAAAAATTAATAGTGCTAAAATAAAGAGCTGCGCTGATGTATGCTAAAGGGGAAGCATGGCAAACTAATAGAATGTGTAATGGAAACAGAAGATGGATTTGCAGCTGTGGGGATCACATGCAGATGAATTTCACAGTGTGCCATGAGGGGGTCCCACAGAGGCTCTTGTGCTCTTTAAGGCACACTTCAGACTGTGATAAGTGTATATCTTGAGAGGTCACAGCGCCTAAGTAATTTCACCCTGAAAGCAGTGCAAATATGTAGTGGTGCCAGTCAGTCTCTCTGAGAGCTTCACTCCAACGAATTTCCTGGCTGTCTCTCCACATTGAACAGAATTGTTTGGGGATCAAGTAATTAAGTTTGGGGGACAAGAGGCTTTTGCCTTTTTTAAATGACTTTTGTACAAGCTTGGGCAACTAAAGAGACCCTGCTGGTCCTGGGCAAACTGTATTAGCAGTAGGTCTCTGATCTTCAAAACTCAGGAGTCCACTAAGGATTTTACCCAGGCTCCCCAGAGAACTTGACAACTCCATTGTATTAACTCTTCCTTACAAATTTTGAATTCAGCATCTCTGTGGTACTGGGGCTTGAAATCCTGTCAGAGTCTCTAGTAGACATGGACAAGCTGTCATGCACTGAGGAATATTTCCCTCCTCATGTTGATCAACACAGGGCAACAGAATGGCCAGCTTCTTAATGGGAAATAAGAGTAAGAGGACTATTGATTAGTGTTGTTTGAACAGTTGTCATTAATGAAGATCATAAAAGCAGTGACAATATTTGTAATCATAACAGGAGAGAAGTTTATCTTTTCATAAAAAAAGAACCTGTGTTTATGAAGACCTCAAGAAGCAATGAGTATACAGGCATGCCCTGTTATTTGTTACCTCCAGTTTCAGTGGGGCACCTGCTTTAGGTTGGTATGGAAAAGATGTTGGCTTCTGAATCACTTTGCTCACAATCTGTGATTCCTTTCTGAGGAACAGTGTGAAGGAAAAAGGAGAGAAGTTCTGACTGTGCCTACTAGCTTCAGCAGTAATGCATAGTGTTTTAATATTTTCCTGGTTTTCTGGCTTTGGGAAGCTAATCCATACCTAAGCAAACCAGTATTTTTACAGTAAAAACACACTTAATGCTGAGAGCTTTCTTCCTGTTTGCCCTTTTGAAAAGACAACCTCCACTAAGAAATCTGTATTTGATTGTCCATTCAGTAAAGTTTTAAGAGACGCTTAATGTGCATAAACTTTCTCAGGGCCAAATCCCAAGCTCTTTGCTCACTTCTTTCCCATTTGAATTCCCATGTGCCTTAGCAGAAGTTTGTTTTTTGTAGATTTCTGCTATTTGACTGTCACTTTTTGTCCACTGCAAATGGACACACAGCCACACTCAGAAGGCAAAACAAAGTTCTTTCTTTACACTGCATCACCTACATGATGAAATCTCTGCTAGCAAAGATATGCAAGCATTATTGTTGTGTAAACATTATTGGTCTCTTACACTAGAAGAAATTTCACTCATGCTGACACTAAATGGGAAAAAGGGAGATATCCAGGAACACTTGTTAACAATCAGTGTGTTTACGGACTGGTTGATTAACCGATAAGGACTAAAGAGTTCTATTAACGATACAGTAGAGAGGAACCAGCTCACTTGTCCTGAAGAGTGTTGGTTTTGCAGGGCTAAAAACTTTTCAGTTCTGAACACAGGCAGCAATGGTCCACAATACACAAGAGCAGGTGTGCTGAGTAAGAAGGTATCATTTTTATAATATTGCTTTCAGAAAAAGACATACATCAGTCTTTACTGTTAAACAAGATCACTGTTTTTCTTACGACATAAAGATCAAACACACATGATAGGAAATATAAATCACTGTTTCATCCTGCTTGGACTGAATGCAAGGCTACTTACCTCTTACTGACCATGTGAAAGATAATACAAGTGGAAGAAAACCCCAGATTTCAATAAACTGACCTTCTTCTCATGGTGCGGTGAGTGATGGGGTAAGGCTACTAGTGAAGAGAGGCTGGAGTTGTCACTACTGCAGGTAGGAATCACAAAAATGAACACCAGCTTCATGGCCGGATGTTACTCCCAGCCATGGAAGGCACTTTGCAATACTTTATATGCTGACCTCCAGAAATTAGGAGTAATAAACCCAACAGCTTGAATGTCTGTTTATTTTTGCCATTAAAGCACTTTTTATTTTTCTACACTCAGGACAGAAGGGGACCCAGTAGCACCAGCACCTGCTGTGTAGGTGTAAGAAGTGGCCAGTCTGTGGTGGTGTGTTTCTGCTGGGTGACAACATGGGGCTATTGGGTGCTTGTGCTGAGGTCTTTGCTTGCTCTAACACAGTCTGAGAGCAGTCACTCCAGGGTTTGTCTCAAATGGATTGACTAGTGTCAGTCAGCAATTTCCTAATGCTACAGACCAATTGTTTAAGCAAACTGTCCAGTGAGAGGCCTTCAAGGAAGATTTTCCTCTTGTCATGGTGAAAATCAGCCCATTCAGTGAGAACATTAATTTAGAAGACACCATTCTTGAACTTTTTTAATCAGAGTAAGGACTTTTCCTATATCCAAAGTGAATGGGATTTTTTTTCATCATTATCTAAATCAGATCCCAGTTTAGAAAACAGCACACATTTTCACAGTACTGCAAAAGCCATTTCTCTGCATGCCATGAGTTTTAACTCTCTAAGACACACACTAAAAGCTATCTATATCATAAATTATGCTACAAAACCTAGCTACTTGCTGTAATTACAGGATTTGGTTAATAGCAGTAATTTGTAACTGCTCAAAGTTATGAATAACTCTATAATTTCAGAGCAGTTCGTTGCCTGGACCTGAAGGAACCTCCTTCTTTGAATCCTAATAGGTATTTTACAGTAATCTCAAATCTTGCCGGCAACTTAGCAAAAATGTTAGGTGGAAGGATGGGGAATTCAGAGATTTATGTGAGAATGGCAAAGATGCGACTGTGTTGGGATTTCAGAAAAAAAAAACAGAAATCTCACACCAGAAGTCTGGTAAATAACTTAGGGACAAATAACATTTTACTGATCAAAAACATACTGTAATTTGCATGGGTCACATTAGGAATATACAACTGATTTCATGCAAGTGAAGGTAATCAAGGAGTCTGAATCTGAAATCTGTCTCCATCAAGTAATGTGCACCTTTCTATGTGATAATTGTACAACTTGAGGCCATCTGCAAAATGCAAACAGAATAATTAATATCTCTCTCATAACATAAAATGGTGGGATGGACTAATGTTGTTTGATCTCCTTGAGTCCTTTCCTTGTAATAAGCTCTTATTTTGTATTGCATTATGCATAGTATATTCACTCACGCCTCACTGTTGCACTGTTTTCTACCAAGATGATGAAAATAGGGCCCCCTTTTACATGAGCCCACACCACAGATTGCCAGAAGTAGCTCACATCTAACCTGAGGCCAATAGCTGCTGGGAAGTAATTAGTTGTAGTGCTGCTATAATCCCTTAGTAAATGTAAGCACAACTCCTATTTGTGCTGAAGGTGAAATGTTTGTGGTAACAAATGCCCTTTTCTCTGAATAAAAATGTATTTACTTTTAATCAATCAGGGACTCATTATCAGCATTGTCTTCATCTCCCTAAACCTTGGCCTTCTGTGTATGATTTTAGTGTTGGGGGAGAGCGTCTGCAAGGTTATTAAGAGAATGTTGCAAAATAGCTCTAATGACCTGAATCAGCTAGGGATAGGCAGTCAGAAATTACAAGGCAGTCCTATTATCTCCTGGTACCTCCAGGCTCTCATCAGACCCTCCCAGTCCTCAAAAGGAGAGGAGGAGAACATTATTGCTGTTCCTGTTGAAGCAGTGGGCACATTCACATGTTGCATGATGTGCACATGAGCACATCGTGTGGAGAGCAGCCTCTGAAGGGGGAGAGGTACTAAGGACTCTGACCTGCAGACTTTGGAAGCTGGCATGGAGAAATGTCTGCCTTAATTTAGGGAATGGAGCTGGCTGAGGAGCTGGGGGGTGGCTGGGAGAGGTCTGTGGGACCTGAGGAGAGCCTGAACTGTGCAGCCCAGGGTCCCAGGCTGACTGTGGGGCTGCCCACGCCTGCTGGGCTCCTGTCTCTGCAGTGCTGAGTCTGCAACACATCACAGTCATGCAAGAGGATGGGGAGCTGTGGTCTGGCTTCTCCCGAAGGCATCCAAGTGCCCCTCTCCCCAAAAGTGCTGCCAAACCAAGGCATGCAGCTGAGTAAAGGTACAATGGAATGTATGCTATTCAGATGCCTGTATAAATTTAAGTTTTATTGGCAGTTATAGCATAAACAAGGTGCCCTACCTGATATCTCTTCATAGAGGACTCCTGTTGTGTTCAAAAACACTCCTGGCCACAAGGAGCCCTTGAAGACCCTCTAGATGGCTGCAGCCCTTTCCCCTCCACCCACATCTGCAGTGATATAGCATCCAGAGCAGGGCTGGAAGTCTGAGCCATAAAGTTTTGTTGCTTTTAAAATCTGAGAAGGGAACTCTGGGAATTGGTTGCCATGAACTAAGGCAGTTGCTTTAGTTATTTTCAGTTTCCCCAATATGCTTTTCTTGGCCAGCCCTGGAAATAAAAGTTACAAATCTATTACAGTACGTAACTTCCCAGCAGAGGCTCTGCTGTGTGATAAGGCGAAGGGTCTTTTCAGCATGCTTTTCCAGGATGTGCACAGGAATAGAGGAGAATCCTGTGCTAAAAGCACATGAATGGTGCTTCACCTCACTCACCTTCTGGGCCTTCATGTTTGGCCCCCAGAAAAGCGCCACATCTGACAGGCATGTCATCAGGGATGGGAGAGTATTGCAAGAAGTGAGAAAAAAGTCATCATAGCAACCCACCTGGAAAAAAAAATATTTTTTGAATTTGTGGCTTCTTCTTCTTAAGCCAGCTGTAGGATAGCCTGTTCCACTCTGTGGTTATCCTGGCAAGTCTTTTTTCCCTCCCTGTTTTTTGGTGTCCTGCTCACAGCAAGGAGGGATGTGACTGATATTGCTGGATGTATAAAAATAGCACTGACTTCAAGTATGGCTGCACTACCTGGTATTGCTGTGGAAATTTGTTTTAAATTTTTTCATTAGTTGAGATTTCAACATTGATTGTGAAATATTATGAGCAATAAGAATGGGGAAATCTTATTAGTGAGCTCACACTTTAGAGAGGGGAAATTCAGAATCAGTGTGTTTTCCCTGTGGAGGTAATTCATTATCCCTCAATATACAGACGAGTCTTCCATAGACAAATTAAATGGCAGTGCATGGCATGTGTGTGCTATGAAAGGAGCACAGGACTATAGTAGAAAATATGTGTGTTGCAGAGGGAAATTTTGATTCTGAACACGTGTGGTTAGCTTTTGATACAAAACTCCACCATGACAAACTGTGATCTGGACTCATTATTACCTGCTTCTAGGATCACTTTCTATAACATCAGCAATGCTGAATCAAGGCAGCATATTTGACTTACAAGAACAGCTTTAGCAAAGGGTAAATTGTGATAAAAATTGTCTCCTTCCTTGTTTCTTTGTACAGTGCAGATCAAGTGATACACTCTCAGCAGTAATGCAGCCTGATCATTACTGAGCACTCTCCCTGGCATGCCTATGAGCAAACTTTCTATTGTTTCAATTAGATGATCTTGGGCATTCAGGGAATTTAATACTGATGCAGCTCAGCTCCTAAAATCCTAGAAATTAGAGCCTGAGAGAACCTAGGGAATCATTTTGTCCATCCCCTGACAATGCAGATTATTTTCTACTGTATTTTTACTGTGGTTTTTTTCCAGTCTATTTTTAATGATTCTAGCAACGGGGTTTCCATCACTTTTCCTGGGGGACTATTCCACATTCTAATAGATCTCACTGTTAGGAAAATTTTCCTGATATTCAGTCTAAATTTTCCTTTGCTCAATTTCATCCCATTACTCCTAGATATGCCCAGTAGAGGCGGGTGAAAACTGAAAGTGAGTAGGCAAACCTGACACATTATGTGTGCTCAGAGCCAATTTACAGCAGCAGGTAAAGTGATAGAGTCAATTTGCAGCATTCTGTAAGTGACAGAGAGGGTCTTAGGGCATGCACTCTCTGAAAATGGTTCTGAATCTTGATGAAAACCCCAAAGTGTAGAAAAATATCCAGAAGCTGTAATGACTTTATGTATATTTTTTTGCAACAGTCTGGTTGAACACAAGAGTCCTCTATGAAGAGATAACAGGTAGGGCACCTTGTTTATGCTATAGCTGCCAATAAAACTTAAATTTATACAGGCATCTGAATAGCATACATTCCATTGCACCAAGCACTGCAAATTGTCATTTACTTGTACATGCTAGACAGAATTAAAATCCATCTCACAATACTTGAACTATTACCCACCTGATAATGAAACCCAGAGCTGAAAATTGCATTTATATTGTAAATGTTCTCATGTAAGTAACTTTATGTCTGCATAATTTTCTGATACCCTGCTAATAAACTATCTAACAAAAGAAATTTGCTAAATCCCCTCTGCATACATGTACATTGTTCTTTTTTTTCTAGCTTCCCTTTTTTTCCTTTTCATCCTTTCATGCACTATTATGGGCCTTACCTCTGTTTTCTTCCTCACTGCTAATTCATTTCCAAAGAGGCAGCCAATTCTGCAAACACTTTGTTGTCCACATCACTAAACCTTTCAGACCATTCACCTGCATTTCTTACGGTGTATAAAGTTCACAGATGGCACCTCTTTATTTCTGGACATACCTATACCCTTTCTACCCCATCAACTTGTATTACCAAAAAAACCATCTTGTGTCTTACTCCTTACCTGTATCCTTTCTTATATCACATCTTCCCCAGCACCTTTTACTGATGGTCCCCAAAAACCTTTCTTCATCAGCCTTCATCCAATGTTTGTGTCTAACAAAAACTTCAATGTTCTTGGGTGGGGACAGTGCCTTCCCTTATATCCATAATGGAAGATGACAGAAAGCTTGGGAAGTTGTTTGCAATAGGGAGTGGTAAGGCCCCTGCAACAGGAAAGGTAGATGGTTTTCACAGCCTGTTGAACAGCTTTGAAACTGTAAAAGATTCAGCAGACAAAAGAAAACTAAATACTCTGTTAATCTCATAATGATAGGAGGAACTCCACAGGGACATGGTCAGAGCTCTATCTAGACACTTAACTGGTGGCTAGACTTGGTTAGCCATTAAACAAACCCATGGAGATGGTCTACTGATGACTAAATAGTTATATCTGGAAGAAACACGAGTCACAGGCACCAGAATTGCTGGCTGATCCACAGTCATGTGCTACAAATTCTACCCTTGGGGAGGGATTCAGAAACTGGGACAGGCTAGAAAAATGAGGGGCTTGTGTAAGACTGCAAGGAAATGCCAGTACTTGTAAAAAGTCACAGTCTAGTGAGGGCAAGGAACAAAAGCTATGTCTGAGACTTGTGGGAAGTGGAGAGGACTGTGCAGTCCACAGGACAGGAAAAGAGGTGAGGCATTAGAAGAAAGATCGCCTTGGGTTTCATGCATGTCTGATGTCTCACTGGGGCTGCCTGCGTCCCTGGCAGTGACATGAATGCTTTAGAACAGGTAAGAGAAGGAGTCATCTTTCCAGACACTTAGCACAGACTCAGAAACATGCTGTCCAGGGATCTGTGTGTGCAGTCCTGTGGTTTTGGTCAAGAGGATGATCGCCAGAATATATCACAACCATTTTTTCTGACCTTGAATTTTGTTAATCCAAACAACCTTTTCTATTTTCCTCATCTTTCCTTCTTTTTGCAGTGAGTTCAACTACTGCTCCAGATGCCACATTTTCCTCACTTGTATTTAATCATATAACCACCTGGCCTTCACGCTGAAGAATCTTTTACAGCTTTTTAGTCTTTTCTTAGTTGGAACTCAAGATATGTATTTTGAGGGAAAAAAAAAAAAAAAAAAACCTCTGCATCATTGTAGATCTGTTAAATTAAGATGTTGTCTCTCCTTGTAGCAAACTGCTATAGCTGAGGTCAGGAGATGCATTCAAACTGGAATTATGTCAGTATCTGGGACAGTGATCATCTCCTGAAGGGAAGTTCTGCTCCAAGAATTCTGCTCCAAGAATTCACTTCTCACAACAGTCCTGTAAAGTCCTCCACATGCCTTACCCATATTACCCTTTTGATTGTCCTCTCCCAAGAGTGAGGAAGTTAACAACACTTATAATAAGCAGCGCTCTTTATCAGAAGTTGTCCTGGCATAGAATAGGCATTAATCCTTAAATGCATTTAGGAATCAGAAGAAAGTGTTGTATCAACTCCATCTGTGTTCATTGTTTGTTAGGGGAACGTTCACAACTTTGCACTCCTTTTATCATGTTTCCCTCATTGATCCCATGTTTCTCTGACTCTGCTGCTCACAGTGCTCCCTGTGACCCCTTCTTCCACTCTGCTCTCTGCCTTCTTTCATGCCATTTGAGCTAGCTTTTCCCATCTCCTTCCTCCAGGTCCTCCCTTAAAACCCGTGGGAATGTTATCCTGAGATTCTCACCACTTGTGTTGCCAAGCCCTTTTTCTTCTCAGCATTGATTGTAATTTGTTTTGATGTGTTAACTCATAAGCTCTTTCAGCCAACAATCTTGACTCCTTGATTCTTTCAACAGTTGTCAGATATTTTGCCAGCTCACTGATGAAACACTTTGTCTGTGTGGTGATAAGTACTAAGCCTAAATTTCAATATTGTCCTTCATTTAAGATATCTGTAAAAGGAGATTAGTGCAGGTCTCCAACTGAATATAGGACATATAAAACTTAGGAGTGTTAGAGAGGATTTGCTGAGATGGAGCTGTGCAGAAGAGACAGTGTACAAGGGGAAAGAAGGTGCAGCCCTCTGAACAGATCGAATGCACAATTTCTCAGCATAGCTGTGCCTGTCTTGGGCAGCAATCCTCTCTCCTGGGTGCTACTGTATGTGGGGGCCCTAAATAGGCTCACATTTGGGGTTGATCTTATAAGAGTCACAAAAAGTAGAATGCATTTCACCTCTAACCCCATCACACAGTTGTCTACTCTACACTACCTAGACCTTTTTCTGTTTGTCGCTGGTTTCAGAACATTGTACTTTTGTCCTGTCTGTGACTCTTTGGCTAGGCATACTTATCTCTGTCTATGATTGAAGGAAGTGTCTCCTTAAGGTGTTTCTGCCTTTGGTGTGCAGATCTTCAGCCTTCCCAGAAGCCCCAAGGGAAGGATAATGGTGGGATTTTCTTTTTTTTTTTTTTTTTTTTGGACAGGCTTCTGGCAGAAAGGGCTGTGGGCAAGAAATCTGTGCATGATTAACACTTCCCCTAAAAAAGCAAAGCTTTGTACATTCTTATAAATTATCAGAACTGTATCTGAAGTATCTCCCTCATCAATTTCTCATTCTAATTGAAATAACCTGGTCAGGTCACAAGATAAAAGCCTGGTGTCAACACTGGGACGCCATTCAAACACAGAAATTATGAGTTCGTATTCTTCTTGAACCAATAACAAATCTGCTCTCAGAAAGCAAAACTAGCCAAAAAGAATTAAAGCAAGACCAGAAGGCGCTAAAGCAAGAGCTGGAAACTTTACAAAAGGAATTACAGCAGTATCTGGAGGTTTCCCAGAAATGGCTGAAGTGATTTGCAGGCAAAGGTGAAGTTTCTGTTGGAGTAATGACTACAAAATGTCCTAACAAAGTGAGAAGGCCTGTCTGAATTGGTAAGGACTAAAAGGTAAAAGGCAACAACTCTGCCATAGCTGCTTCCAGGCAGGGAGTCACCATCTGGGAACCCACTAGCAGGGATGAAGAGGAGCAAGGACTCACTGGCTAAAGTTCAGCCCCAGGAAGAGGTGTCTAGTCACAGCCTCATCATGGGAGCCAGCCATCTGGATGTCCAGTTGGGCCAGTCAGAGAGCTTAGGCAAAAGCATTTACTGCACTCCATCTGCTTGGTTGCCAAAGTCAAAGGGTCCCATCAGAGAGGCTGGACTTTCTGAGGCCAAATAATACAAATATCTAATATCTTTTAGGAAAATTCTGTTTTAGACTTACTTTACTAAGTATAGCATTATGGACTGAATGAAAGCTGATAAATACAGAGAAGAGTTCCAGCAGCAAGACTGAATAACCATGCCCAGAGAGTGACAAAGCTCTGATTTCTCAAAAGCGGGCTTTAGGCAAACCTTTCCTCTGGATTGAAGCCATCCACAGATCTGAGCTGATCCAGGCCTAACTAAAAGTCAGAAGAAAAAGAAAAAGGAAAAGGAAAAAGAAAAGGAAAAGGAAAAGGAAAAGGAAAAGGAAAAGGAAAAGGAAAAGGAAAAGGAAAAGGAAAAGGGAAAAAGAAAAGATAAAATCCTACAGGAACTGCAAGAGAATCAGCAGAAACTTGAGTTCCTGGCATGTGCAGATAACAGTGAGGGCTTTCAAGGATAAACTGGAGAGAGATCGATTCAAAGGTGCTCAGCTGGACTTAGACTTTTACATTTAGGTCAGGGAATGGCAGGCAAAGACACTCCAAGGGATTTCCAAACTTTACCGTTGAAATTGAGATTTTCCTTTTGCGCTCTTAGACCAGAGGAAGAAGCAGTTTCTGATGACAGAGATGAAAGACAGTCACTACAAATCTTCTAACTGCAGTTCTGTAACAGGAAATGAGAATACAAATGTGCCTCATGATGTTATTGAAAAATAATAAAAGGAAAAATTTGTCCCAGTAAAATGAAACTGAGAATAATATGAAGTTCATTTGAAAATTGGACCAGTGAAATGAAATATGGAGGAACAGCCTGGAGGTAGTTCTATGCCACCTCACATCATTTCCAGGGGTGGGTGAAGGGACAATCTTCCAGTCAATGGTGGTGTGGTTGGGTGGTCAGATATTGTCAGGGTTTCCTTGTAGTACAATGGTGAGCAACCATGTGTGAATTGTTGGCCTTTTGCACCCTGCTGTAATATTGCTGATGTTACTGCATCTCCGTATCTCATCGCTGTTTCCAGTAAATTGTTCTTATCTCAATGCATGATTTTTGCCATTTGTGCTTCCAAGTTCTCTTCTCTAGCCCAGTGCAGGGGAGGGACAAGGAAGAGGGAGGTGAGTTGAGTGAGTGGCACATAGTTTGGAATGTGTCAGTGGGAACACTAAATTGGGGAATACCATTCCTGGACTACAACACCTGGGGAGACCACCATTGCTTCACTGAGAACTTCTCTTTCAGCTCAGGGAATGGATGAACATCAAACTGAACAAGCAAAACTCCTGCTTGTGTCAAAGGAGCAGCACGCCATTTTCATCTCAAGCTGGACAGCTAACAACAATAATGGGAATTTTGGGGTTTGAAAGTGTAATAGAATTGATGAAATGTGAAGGAATTGTAGACATTGCCTCAAACCTTACATTTATTAGACCAGACAAGCAAAAAAGACTGGGGATTTGGGAGATTCAAAACAGAACCTCCTAATTGATTTCAAATGGAGAGAATATCTGGGGAATGTGAAGGCATCCAAAACTGGAAAAACAGATTCAGAAACTGGGACCTCTGTAATTTGAACAAGAAATGTGAATAACTGAGGTAATAGATGAACTAATATGTGAGATAGAGTTTATCATACCTAGTAACAATAGGAAAGGTGTATTCCAAATACAATCTTTGAAAGTTCCTTTTGAAGATGCAGGCTAGCTGAAACAAATCTATAAATGTGGAAAAGCTTAACCTTTCTGTAATTTTGCTGTGTTAAAATGTGGGAAAACTTTATCATTACTTTGACTAAAATAAGGTGGCCATCATTTCATTGATCTGAGTTGAGGGAAAGGATATAGATCAGGTTATCTCTTTCAGCTTGTGTCTAGCCTTTAAGATAACTGTAGGAGGTAGATAAACATGTGTTTTCACCCACAATAGAAAAAAGGTGACACAGAAAAGAGGCTTTACTTGATGGGGTTTTTTGAGAAGCATGAGGATGGTGTAAAACCCAAGTAGATAAGACACAGATCAACCCAAGAGCAAGAGAAAGGATACTTTTATTTTTCATGGGGAGCTGCAGAGAAGCTTAGAGCAAGGAAATTGCCTGTCTCTGAATCCTCCTCATGTCAAGAAATCAGGAATTGGTACATTTATTTAAATATACTACATGTATGTGAATAAACGTATTTCATCAAATACACAAACTCCATCACAAATTTCCCCTCCTAATTAGTGATATAGAAATTTGGCTACCTGCTCACATCTAAAGGAGTCACAAAGCTTCCCACCTTTGATGATGAGATGCAATATAGTAAAGAGGATCAGTAATAACAGATCCATGTTTTCTAGCAAATAACTTAAATACAAAAATCCAGGCTCAAAAGGATCTTCTGCCATGTTCCTTACAAAATTCTTCCAGGACTTAACAAAAAGTTTGGTTCTCAGAAGAGTACACCAGATTTAAACAGACTTTTTTTCCTAGTTGCAGAATGCAGAAAACAACATACATTTGAGTAGGAAAAACTCACAGAAACATAAAAAGTGATGTAGAACGACAGGGTGGATATTCTTTGCTGATAAGGAGAGACAAGTTTGTCAGGAGGAAAACATTATGATCAATAATCAGCACAGTTCAAACTGAGTGGCTGAGAAGCAAATTGAACAAGTGGAGCAGCACCTGATGTGGCTTGTTTTCTTTCCTGATGGACTGCTGGGTTTGATCTTTGTGTAAAGTCTTGGATGATATCTACAGAGTCTGAAAAAGACATCCCTGAAGTCTCACCTATTTATTCCTTTATTTAGCAGGTAGTCTGTGGAGAGCAAGGTTTGATCCACAACAGAGGATCCTTTGAGTTGTACTGTTTACCATGCTATCTCAAGCCCTAACCGCTTCATTCTTTGTAATTTGATTATTTGGTCACGCCCTGGAATGCAAAGTATTACTCTGATGTATTTGTATAAACCCAGGCTCTTCAAATACAGTAAGTAGCTGAATGATGTATGTTAATGACATGCTCTCAATAATTTTTATAATGCGAGATCTCAGCCCAGATTTAATGCTTAATATCCCTGGGATTCACATTGAAATTATTACACACATTATGTATTCCATTCCTTGGACTTAGAATTAATTTCAAAACAGAGCAACTCAAAAAAGAGCAAAAGTGCATCCTATTTGTTTTCTTGAGGGAGTTTGCATCGGTAACACTCTATTTATTCTGGAGTTTCTGAAGTTAGAAATACCTTTTCCCTTTGCTATCTTTGATCTATCCTGACGAATTGTGCAGAACATTTCATTTCTGTGTCTTGTCTTAGTTTTGTCATTTTCTTGTTCACTTGAAAAATATTTACCATAGTAAAATTTGCCTCCTTAAATAAAGGACAGAGGTTGTTACAAAACAGTCTCAGGGAATCTTTGACATAAATCTGTCTGCCAAAAATAAGCAGGAAAAAAAAAAGCTGCTTCTCTGGGTCCCTTTTATGGAAGACTGCATAGGAGAATTCATAATCTGCATTGCTTTGATCGATCATTCAATCTTTGCATTGGTGATGTTTCTAATACAGGGGCTTAGCCTCTGGAATGACTCCAAACAGGATGGAACAAAGCAGCTAAACGTGTGTTAGGTTGTGATCTGAGTACTCTCAGGCAATAAATCTTTAATTTACAAGATTGGCAAGTGTCTCAAAATTAGAATTAAAGGAACATTTAGCATTAGTGATGCTCACAGTGTTGTAAGGAATCGCTTTCCTAGACAATTTTTGAAAGACTGGGTCTCACTCCAAGCAGACTTCTAAAATACGCACTAAACCACTCTTTTGTTTCCCTCCTCAAAAATCAAGCCCAAAATGCAGCAAAAAGATGTAAAAGAGGAAAGGAAGCTGAGGCTCATATTTATTGTAGTTCCACCTGGTGGGATGATTTCTTCTAGCTGTGTTTCTGTCCATCCTCTTGTCCCTGAGCAGGCCTTTTAGCTTGAACGGTATGGACAGAAAACCCCAGTGTGAACTAGTCTGCTTAGGAAAGGGGATTTTTCCCTCAGGCATGAGAACAGCACTGTGGTAATGTTATTTGTGTGTGTAAGGGCAGAACAACCTCCCACAGTGGCTGAAGGAGGATTTCAGGTTTACCTATGCAGGTAGGCTTAAGCCTCAGGTGTGCATGGTTGCTTGGACACACAATCCTCCTAGGCTAGAGCCATAGAGGGTTCTAATTTCTCCTTCAGGCCTGCTAAACCAAAATCTATCTGGTTCCCAGCTTTCCCCTTTCTGCTTGATGTGTCCCCATGCACGGGTGAGCATCACACAGTTGGGATGCTGAAACAGTCCCACCTATTTCACAAAAAGTGCCAACAAGCTCCTCAAAACACCTTATCCCCTCCACGTCTGATGAATGCTCCAGCAAGCATTCCCTTAACAGCTCCAGGTAGAGCAAGGGGGGGAAATCATACCAGGTAGAGCAAGTGGGGGAAATAACACCCCTTCTCATCTAAAGACTCCATGAAGTTTTTATTTTAAGAACAGCAGGAACTGAAACATCCCAAGTGAGTGTCCTAATCCCCCTGCCTTGCCTTCATACTTTCTCTCCCTGGCTACTTAATTCTCTCTTACAAAATTGAGCTGCTTCACTGGTGACAAATTGGGAACAATCCCCCTCAGTCCCTGGCCTGTTAGTTATGGTATTCCCCAATGAGATACTAGCTTGAAGCTTTTTCCAGTAGAGGAGTGAACTAAGGTCTCCTACAGCCCCTGAAATACTTCTCCTAACCATGAAATGAGGCACATCTCTGAAGAACAGTGTTCCTGCCAATATGCCTTTCCATATGCAATTACCTTCTCCCCCTGCTCTGCTTTGGGATGGGGAAGAAGTGGGAATTTGGCCCTGAATGAAAGATTATTAGCTTCTTTCTCAGCAAGGGAAAGGACAGGGACATACAATAAGAATATTAATTTTAATGAGAAACTCAGACTGGCAAGAGAACTTTATTGGCAGAAGTGAAATTAGCTTTTCTACATAAACAGTTAGTGGTATCATGGGACTAGTCATTCATTGCCCAGAAGGAAAAAAACAAAACAAAACACAAGAGTCTTTAAGGGTCCTTACTCTCAAGAATGCTCTTCACTATTTAATACAGAGAGGATTTGCTTTGTACTTCAGAAAAAAATCAAGTATGAAAGATATCGTCCCTTTCCAGCATTTTGAAGAAGCAAATATCCAAATGGAACAAAGTGCTTCAGGCTTCTCTCTTGACCCTTCGCCTTCTTCCACCCAGACACATGCTCAGATGCTCTACGTATTTATTTTTTAAAGCCACTTCCAAGTCAGAAGGTGAGTTAAGTGTAAAAATCTTTGTGTTCATAAACCCATCCAGACCCTTTTCTGCTTTGGTCCATTCTTGCAAGACTCATTTTTCCTTGTTTGCAAGGAAAAAAGCAAGAGTAGTTCTCCTCTTTCACCCTCCCTCTTGCCACCCTGGTCCTGGAAAACAAACTGTTATGATTGGATTGTCTTTTTTTCCTGTTTTCCCCTTTCCAACTTCCCTGAGCTAAGAGGAATGGAGGGGGCATCAGGGGATCGAGGGCCCCCATTAAGGTGACAGATCATGTGGGGACCAGCCAGTGAGAGTCCCGAAGCAAAGGCTGTTTCTTGCCACTTGTGCCACACATATTAAGGTAGCCTCTGCATTACCAGGGCAAAAGCCAGCTGTGTAGCCTACTCAGTGGTTTTCTTCTGCGTGTGTTCCCTGGTAGGATGGGATTTAACTCATAGAGTAAGAAACCATGGAGGAATTACAGATTGTGCAGTATACAGCTTCCCAGAAAGAAGGTTTTATCTGGCTCCCACCTGGTATTGTGAAGAAAAATAACAATTTGTGTTGGAGAACAAGAATGCAGCCTGCCGGCTGCAAAGGGTGCTATGTAATAGAAGTGATCTTACTTTATACTTGAGAGTAGAGCCAAAAGGAGAATAGTCACTAAAGCTTATTTCTTCACAGAAACTGGACACATCTGATAACATCTTTTTTTTTACCCCAGCACAGTAGGAGGCAAATGCATGTAGATCCTCCAATATTCCATTTCTGTACTTCCCAGCCATGACTGCTACTTTGCCTGTCTCAGAGGCCAGCAAAGCCAGGATAGTGAGGACATACAGAGTGAAGCTACTGCTGGCAAGAGGTAAAAGGGAAAAAAAGCAAAATAGCCACTACTAGACCCTGTAGCTGTTGCCTGACTTCTCTGGGTTCCAAGCAGTAGCAAGATCAATAAGTTCCTCTTTTGAGGGATTTCCCCTTATTTCATCCTAAACCTTGCTCTGGTTTCTCCCTTCAGGGCCAGAGCAGCCAGGCACACACATCTGGGAGCCTTGCCTCTGCCTCTGTGGTGCCAACATGCATGGAGGGAGACTCATTTACACCAACAAAAAAATGGTTGTGCATCTATTGACTAATCAGAACACTGTTTGTCAAGAAAAAAATACTGCTTGTGCATCAACATTCACATCAGGTTTTTTTTTTCTGAAGATAAACTAAATCCCATTTACATCCAGCTGCCACATCACAGTAATTCTGAACACATTCAGTTTACGTATGACTTTGTTCATCCTTTTTCTCATCTTGAAAATAGGATGAAAATCTATCTCAAAATATATTCTGCTATAATTAAACAAATACAGTCAAGATTCAGAGCCATCTGTATTTCATACCATACTTCGTAATGTCTCAATATCACAAACTCCAAGGAGTAACACTATACATTAATGGGAACATGTGTCGTATCTACTTGCTCTTTATGACTTACAGGCTATCTATATTATCCCCATGTCTCCAAATCTCTGAAAACAAGTGTAAATAGTAATTCTTATTAACTGCAGAGACACCTGCACTGATATGGACAAATCTGGTCAACAGCAGGTTCCCCTGCTGTTTTACTAAGCCTGCAACATGCTCCTGTCTCTGGCAGATGCTCCTGTTCTGTATTACTTTTAGGCAGATATCAACTTTAAGCACTTTTTGAAATTCCTTTCAGGAATCACTGTCCTTCTGGCTACCAAGGGCCTTTTGCTGGAACAAAGCAATGAAGAGATCAGGGAGGTACCAGGAGACTGAATTTTGGTCCTGAAAATTATTGGCAGTTTTTGTAATCTTCTCATATCCCTTCTGCTAGGGATTAGCAGCAGCAAGAGGAGTAGGTTTACTGGGGATGTCTGGTAAAATAAACAAACATTTCCAATCTAAGCATCCACCCATTAAATACCAGTCAAACTACCAGTTTAAGCACCTAGGATTGCTAAATACCTTTCTTGAGCACACTAATAGGTAATACTTTTCTTCGTGAAAGCTCTGAGTATTTGTATGAAGCAAGAACAGCATGAGGGAAAAAAGTAACACATCATCAGCCTGGGAAAATACAGCAATAAACAAACCCAAATGAATCATAAATGGAACACTTTCCACAGTGGATTTTGCCTGTACTTGCAGCTCATGGAAGCACAGGGCTGAAGGGACCCCTTGGATCATTTAGTGCAAAGCTGGGTGGTGACAATTCAATGTCATTCTTTTCTTAAAACAGAGAAGCAATATCATAACACTTTCCAGGGTCCTGTCCCATATTTTTTTTTTTTTACCAGACATCTCTTCCCAAACCATACTGCTGGTTGTTTGCTTAGTGTGGCCCTGCAGGGAGATATCTGCCTTGCAGAGACGGTGCTGCTGGGCAGCATCAGAGGCAGCGCAGGTCTCCATGAGGCATTGCTCCTTCTGACTTAGCTCCATGTCCCCATGGCTTTCCTGGCACCCCATCTGATTTCAAAATCTTGAGGCTATTAGTATCAAACATGAAGGGCCAGAATCTTATAAGAGTCTGAAAATTCTGAAAAATTTACCAGCTTCCATTGCAATGGGCCATTTTCCTTCCTGTTGCATTTCTTGGAGGAAGAAACAATTGGGTTTGCAAGATTTTTTAAATCCTTTGTTCCCAGAGATTCAGAAGGGGACAGTCCAGAGCTGCACAACAAAGACTGAGATACCTGAGCAGTTTCAGGTATCAGACAGAGGCACAGCTCTGTCTATGTGGCCCAGCTTGGGACTCTGGGACCTTTGGCATAGGCTCCCACAGAAGGGTGTTTCTGCCCCAAAACCACCAGGATTTAATCACTGCATGGTATTTCCATGTAAATGTAGCCAACCAAGGAAAGGGAAGCGCAACTTGTGAAGCTACATAGATATTTCCTTTGTTCAGAAGCAAGAATAGATCCAATATAGATGAATAAACTATCTACTTCGATGTCTTTAATAGAAATACAGACATCTGATGTCCTAAACCAGTCTACAAGTGACATGCCAGCATGGCAATTAGGAGCACACAGAAAAATGAATACAAGCAGTGAAATTAAAAGGCAGCATTGTTGGAATTGTTAATTGTATGGTAATTGGAAGTCAAAGCAAGGACTATTTAAAAATCCAGGTTGTCTACTAGGAGTTCACAGACCAACAGCACGTCAACAAAAATTAGGGAAGGAGTCCAGATTTTAATTGTAAATGGGATACTAATCAGCAACAGCTCAGTTTCCCAAGTGTCAGTCAGAGGTGGTTGCTTGACATTTTACATTTTACTTTTTGCTTTAACAAAAGCTCACCAATGGCCTGTATAGGGGAAAGTTCCTAGTAACTGGTAACTACTACATGTTTAACTACACAGCAGAAGTACCTACTTGGGTAAATCTCCAAAGCCTCACATATAAATGTCTACATCCTAATTATGTACTTAGGGTGTGAATACATACAAGATGTCTGCAGAAAACAGTTGTACAGTGGCAGAGGAGTCAGCACTGCATGTTACTATTGCTACTCATTTTTCCTGCACTCCAGCTTTGCTGAAAGACAGGTCTGAGTACTGTTCTTTGTTGTATTTCTTGGGAAACATTGCAGAGTTAAACACCAGGGCTAATATGGGTAATTCTCTGAGAGGCAGACATTAACAGTTCCCTGATTCCTTTCTTGTCTACATAGGGAATGTACAGCACATTTTTCGGGGGTCACACACAGAGGGGTTTTCACTCATTCCTTGGAATGACACCTGGGGCACACCAAGAACATCTCCCTGGAGACTAAGACCAAAATACCTACTACACTCTCAATGTGAGTATCCTCATTTTCAGCTGAGAAATTTAGCTCAGAGAAGTTTCAAGCAGATGAAGATCATCTTCAAATTGAGGTAATTTCATGAGGCAAACTCCCCACTGGAGCCAAAATGAATTTGCCTCATCCCACCACAGCTAAGTGTACAAGTAACTACCTCCTGACATCAGGACACAGGCACACTCTTCTGTGTGCAGGGATGACAAACAGAATTTGCCTCATCCTTTTTAAGTAATTTTCTGCTATTTTGCCCATTAGCAATGGTACCTGGCCATTACCGAATGCCAGGTAGGCAATTAATACAATCATTTCTTCTTTGTTGCTGGTCCCTAAGACTCCAGAACTCCCCAGCAGCAGAGGATTAGTACAACCACCTCAGTCACAATGCCTGACTCAAAAACTTTGTGTGACCATGTGGCTGGGCATGTAGGGCTTCCATTCTCACACTGGTCATCATCACATTGCATTTGACAAGCAATATGGATAATAACAATCCTTAGAGTCCAAATTTCACCAAAACACACAGCTCCCAAAGGCTCCTATCCTGAGTGATGTATTTCTGCTAACAATTTTGCCACAAAATATTTTAATAGCTACAGAACGTTTTCTAAGAAGGCTTTACAGGTTATCTCTTGTACAGCCTGAGCTAGGCACTCAGGAAAGGTTTCCAGGAAGGGTTTATCAAGAGTCATCCATTTATTCATTCATTTCCAATTTTCTGTGTAAAGCCATCTGGCCATGTATGTACCATTATCCTATACCCATCACTTTGGTATCTAAGTGCCCTCTTCATGTC
Organism: Zonotrichia albicollis; assembly: GCF_047830755.1. NCBI lineage: Eukaryota > Metazoa > Chordata > Aves > Passeriformes > Passerellidae > Zonotrichia > Zonotrichia albicollis. Next base: position 108,946,574 of record NC_133819.1, read on the forward strand.
CCTGCCTATATTCATTATTCACAAACCTTTGTGAATACAGGATTTTGTTCCCTTTGAAGGTCTGGAGAAGGACTGCTCTTCATACAAATGGCCACATTCATGTGTTAACATGGGTGTCTGTGTACAACAAAATGTTCATTAAAGAGGCTACAAATCATTCATTCCTCTGTTTCAAATGTTTCCTGTACGCACACAAGAGACTCCAGTGGCTGCTTATTAGCTCAGCACCAATAATGCATAGTAGAAAAGAACAACTTGTGAAGACCTCCCCCAAACCACAAACACCCTCTTACAATAACACCTAACACAACTAAGCCCTGGTCCCTCCTAGTAGTTGCCACCATCCTAGTGCTGTCTCAGAAGAAATCTGTGTTGTCTCACCAGCAGGCAGAAAACAGAGAAAAAGTCGTGTTCCTCAAGCAACTGCTTCAAAATACCAGAGGGAACCAATGGACACATTTTTTGTCTAAGCAAGGATTTTGTGAGCTCAAAACACTTCTAGTTTGCCATTTCATGACCATTTTCATTGAGAGATGCACAAAGAAGTGGATATGTATGCAAATATCAAGGTGCCATTTTCATACTGAAAAGACTGAAGCCATGGTGCAGACAACCCCGCATCTCCAAAATCAAGTTAATGGGAATTGCTCTGCTATCAGAACATTTGTACCTAAAGCATCTGTCTAGGAATGCAAGTATTGGCTCTGATCTCTGCTTTTTTGCCTCTCATTCTAAAATCTTGTCTGAGGTATAGTCCTGTAAATTGACTGCAAGGTGAAGGCATAAAACTTAGCGAGTGAATAGTGCAAAATCCTGAAATAAACACCAAGGAATGTGGGAGTGCCAATACAAAAATAGCAATAAAGAGCATTTAAGTGTCTCACATAAATGGTTAATATAAGCCTGATGATATCCTCTTCAGCAGCAATGCACCTCAGGCCATGCCTTTGCAAACAATTAGGTGCAATGAAACTTTGCAGGCACATTTGTCAGGAGTGCAGTAGGAACTTGAGTCACACAGGGAACATGATGAATATAAATACAGGCCAAAACTGTTTACTGCTACAAGTAGCCTGCATAAAATTAGATCAGAGAGCAGGAAAAACAAAATGTGGTAAGAGACAGCTGAAAATTGGTTTGGACACCTCTTTATATAGTATACAAACTCAATGCCACATGTTTGATCAGTAGCAAGCAGAATCCATGGGTTAGTTTAAAAGGTGACTTTGAAAAATATTTAGCAGGAGGAGATGTCGTGGAGCAAAAGCTTAAATCTCCCAGAGTTACTGTCTTGCCTGTGCAAGGATGTTGTGTGGCCTCCACGGTCTTCCAGAGTGGCAAATTCTTCCCAGGATGCTCTGGGAGAGCTGACACACTGAACTAATCTTTAATTTATTGATGTACTACTTCACTGAGAGATGTACTATATCAATAAATGGCTTTAGTTAAGAAGTTAAGGTCTAAGAAGCAGTGGTAGGTGCTCACAAAAGTACATCAAAGCTTACAGAAAATAAAATCAAGAGCATGTGGGAGAAAATTGATGTCTAGGAAGGACAGAAAGAACAAACAAACATCGAAAACTTTAAAGTAGGAGTTTTGTGGAAGACAGTGTTGTTGGCCATCTTAAACATTTACACATTTCATTGGTTTCTACATCTTTCCCAGTTTTCCAGCAGCCTATGGACAGATGATTAAGGGGTAAATAGCAGCAGTCACCAGTAAAAAAACCCAATTGCTGTATGATTAAATAGGAAATCACTGTCCCACCAAGGGCAATATGGCCCGGTAACTGATAGATTTTTGCAATGATAAACTCCATATCACTTAATCTGCTACTGCAGTGGGCAGCCCTTGGAGTCTTGTTGGGCTTGATGGTAAACTCAGAATAGGAGTAAAAGCAAGTCTGAGTTCACTCAACAGAAGATGCACTGTTTATGGCCTTTTTCCTTTAACTCCTATCTTTTGATTTTTTTCTATAAAAGAGGAAAAGTAGGATATCCACAACAACAGCAGAAGTGGTATACCTCCCTGCAGCTGGTACCTCTCTATACATCTGGTTCTTTCTCATCTTCTGCACTCAGGAGAGTTAATGTTCTCCCCTTGCCCAGCCCATGGAGGAGGTGCATTGCCCTGTTCCCCACTCCCAATCCCACCCCACTGGTTGGTGCTAGCTGGCTGGATCCCTCAGCCCGCTCACACCCTTCTCTGTGTTACCCCAAAGGATGTGCAGCTGACACTGGACCCAGGAGAAGGCAGATCCCTCACACAACTCACTGCAGACCAAGAAAAGCCATCTGGTCTGTATTTAGCAAGGCCTGATGTGGTAGAATGAGGGGTAATTTTTGAAACTAAACAAGAATCAACTTAGATTAGATATGAGGAAGAAAATTTTTACAATGAGGGTGGTAAAGCACTGGAGCAGTCGCCCAAAGAGGTGGTGGATGCCCTGTCCCTGGAAACATTCAAGGTCAGCTTGCGTGGGGCTTTGAGCACCCTAATCTAGTTGAAAATGTCCTGTTCATGGCAGGGAAATTAAACTAGATGGTCTGTAAAGGTCCCTTCCCAAACTATTCTATGATTCTATGATCTGTGATGCAGAGAAAAGGATCCCCCACTTCTAAAGGTTTTCAGAAAATAGCTTCTTAAAGCAACATCTGTAGATGAAATGCTGCTGTTATTGGCTTTGCTCTTGGAAAGCTGCTGGAGGTAAAGGAAGAAGCTGTTTCAATTGAAGAGATGGGCAGGATTCTTGAGGCAGATATTGCTCCTTGCTCCTGGATGCAACTATCCAGAAAAATGGAACAAATGGAACTGCTCTCCCCCCATGGGAAAATGGCATGCTACAACCTTGACACATTCCTGCAGAAAACAATTTTTTTTTTCACATTTCCCTGCTAGAACTGGGCAATTTTCTCAAAAACACTGTGTTTTCTGTCACCTCTATTTCCCATCAGTATTCCCCTGCACCACCCTTAAGTTCTTGGGAGCCCCAAACAGGACAGGGAATCTGTGTTGCCAGATGCAAAGAGCTAAAAACAGACAAAAAAGAGCCTGATTCTGCCACCTAACAGTTCCATTGCTGGGGAAAATGTACAACCACAAGCTCCAGTCCTGGTTTTACTTGTGCTGCTCCTACTTTTTGGGCATTCATGGAGCACTGAGTCCCACCCCACAAATTAACCTAATTGAGCTGCAGGACCAGCTTTTGCCCTTGTACCAGACATGTCCTTCTTTTCAGTGTGCAGATGAATTGAGGGGATCCCTGGACAGAAAATGAGCCTGATCAGTGATGAAATTTCTGATTCAAAATAAAAACCAAAAAACCATGAAAATAGTGGTGCCTATTCTGCTGTTGCTGCTTCCCTTCCCTACTTCATTGTTCTCTTAAAAGCTTTTCCAGTTCTCTGTTCTTCACTTGAGCTTTTCCTCTGACATGGGCCTTTCCCTGCAGCCTATTGCATCTGAAGGATGCTGAGTGGTCTCTCCTGGCCTTGCTGCAGCTCCATCTCTCTCCCTGCAGCTCCTTTTTTCCTTAAGAAGAGCTAAGACAAGTGTCAGCTAAGGAAGCAAGACGTATCTTTGCTAACAGCTGCTCCTTAAAAACTTGCAAAATGAGTAAGTGCTGGGAAGATTGTTCACCCAGGGGTTACAGCTTCAGAGAGCACTCTGGCCCCAGCCCTTTCCTCTCTGATGGGTTCTTGAACTCGAGTGGAGCTGTTGAACAATCCTTTACTGCATTCTTTTCTATGCCAGACACATCTTCTCAGATGCAAATCACTTATGCCCCAATGCACTGTTTTACATTCAGGAACACCACGGCACTCATTTATTGCAGATTTTACTTGTGCACAGCCTGTATTCCTGTTGCAAAGTCATTTAACACATAGCTCTTAATGTCACAGGCATCTCCTAGCATTTTAGGCAGGACATCCAGGTCAGCCCTGGAGATGTTTTGGCAGGTGTCTGGCCATGGAAGTCTTTGCTGTCCCAAGCTCTCAGACACCTTTCAACATCACTGCTCCAGCTTTTGCTTTAAATCAATCCAATGGTTATGAATTTCTGCAGTGTCTTTGCAGTTTCAAAGCTTCCTCTTAAATTTCATACTCGGGCAGAGCTGCCAGTGAAAACAATGAGCCATTTGCCTGAGTAATGAGCATAAAATTGGACCTGAGGTCAGTAAAAGTTATTGCAGGAGAAAGGTTGCAATAGCTGAGCCTATGCAGCACTCCTGTTAGCTCCCTGTCAAAAGACTAAAACTTTCATTCTGTGAATCTTTTTATAAACCCCCCTAGCTTACAATTTTCTCTATAAAACAACCATGGATTTAATTTGGCTTTTAAAGAACAGAAGGAGAGGAAACACCCCGTACCTGATCTGCATCTGAAAGGTAAAGAGGGAATTTTACATAAAACAGATCAAGTCAGAACTTTTTTATTTCAGTCTTTACTGGGGCTCTGATTTTACGTCAGAGAGCATTTCATAGAATCTCATATTCTGCTGGTTTTGTTTCCCACTGATATGTTTTTAATCCTCGGCTTTGCCGGTAGTCAATTGCTTCCCCTGCCCCTTGCTGCCCACCTCTGCCTTGCTGTCAGTATTTCTGGCTGACTCTATCCACAGCCCTCCCTTGCTAAGCTCCATGTCTGCACTGAGATTTCTCCCTACAGCCACGAAGCCAAAAGCTTTAATATAACCTGGAAACCAAGAAAAGTCAGTGGCAAGAGACTGAACAGGAGAGGGGGAAAAAACATTGAATGTGTGCAACTGAGCACTCAATATGTATTTATTGTGGGAACTAGACAGAGTAGAAACTGACCTGTTTCATGTTCAGAAAACATTAAACCAGTGGCGGAGGCGGTTAAATCCATATATTTATTTTTATGATATGAAATCTGTATCCCCTATAAACCATTAGTAAGGTGGGTTGGGCTAAAGGTTCTTAAATTTTTGTTCTAAAGGGTAAACTGTGTCTGTCTTGATTTTTCAGGATTGTGTGCAGCTGACAGCAGAGCTGGTATTTCTGTCAGAAACTTGACAGAATCTAAACCTGAAAAAATGAGGGTAACATACTTCTACTTAGAGGATTTAAAGCTACTACTTTTTTTTTCTTTGCCATAGAATCTCTTTACTATACCCAAAATTGGCTAGGGGAAAACATCTCTGTTATTCAGCCTCTAAATTAAAGGCTGATAAATCTAATTGTTCTGAAGTGTTCTCCTTTAGCCTACCAAGGTGATCTCCAGAAAAAATGAGCAAGACATTTATTCTTGTCCTTATGTATCAAGTGAAATGAAAGAAAAGTATGAAAACCTAGAAATTCATCTGTAGTATTTCATTATGCTTATGCTTTATACAACTCTTTTTTTCCCCTTATTCCAAAACACTTTCCAGGATGCCACTTGCATGACTTTTAAGAAAGACCACATTAAAATGTCAGACTACTTTTACAAAAAGCCTGGAGGCAAGTAGCACATTCTTCCCCTCACTTTAATAGGATTAAAAGTGACAATAACAGCTCATTATTATGATTTTGAACAATCTCCAGAAGCAGTACACAATCTAACAAAGAGAAGATGCCATGCTCACTTTCAAGATTCCTGAAAGTACTCTGCTGGAAGTTCGTAGACATTTGACTTACAGGTCTTAACAAATTTCAGACTTGTTTGGCTCAATTCATTCATTCAATCTCAACTTTTTAATGGAATGGCTTTGGTCAAACAGGAATAGTATTATTTAGTGAATAAAGTAGATTCAGCCTAAAATTTTTCTTAGCTCTTCTGGTGGTTCTCAATATTCAACTGGAAGTCTATAAACCAAAACTCTGCCCTTGTCATTTCAAAGCCACCAGGAAAAACAGCCAAAATGCCAGAAGAACACATGCAACAAGAAGGTTGTAAAATTCTATTAAACAATTAATTAATGATATATAAGAATATTTTCTTGTGAAAGCAGATTAATCTTACATTCCTTCCCAGCCGGAGCCCAGTTCAGAAGAATGCTGAAAACGTTAAGTGTCTTCATTAAAAAATGCAAAGGGCAGCATGTAAGTTCCTCACCATAGCGAGTTTTCTTAAGGAGTGAAAGAGAATTGAAACTGTTTTTCAGAAGACAGTTATTCAATATGTCTTATGCTAACAGTTTGCTGTTCCAGAGAAAGTCTTTGGAGAAAAGAGTGGAGGCAAAAAGACCAACACAGAGGCACCAGCAGCAACAGGCTCCTTATGTCTAGCTGACAGTTTTGGCAAAGCAGAAGACCAACTGGGGTTAGATGTCATCAGCTATTTTAGGGGATTTGTGTGTTTATTTATGACATTTTTGCATTTTGAAAGGGGAGAATTGTGCTGCTGCTCTACTGACAGCAGTGTGCACTTTCTAAAAAGTCTTGGCAAATTTTAATACCCACAACCCAACCTAACAATTAATAGGAGCTGCATGCATAAATTCTAATTCCCCATTCAGATTCCTCTTCCTTCCCACAAGAAATGTGATTGCTGAGAGGTAAGTATTTTCTTTCCAGGGAAGAGAAGAGAAGTCGCCTGACCTCCCAGCTGACTGGCATTGCCTGACCTCTCATTGACCTCGCTGCAATTGCATACCCACAGCTTAGACAAAAAAAGCCACCTTTCAAAATAGGCCACTTAAACACGGTGCTTGGGGAAGACATGGGAAAAGGAAGCACTACCTGTTCAGTTTTAACATTTTAATAGTTCGACAAAACGCACAGTGAGGAGAGACAAAGTTCTGGAAATGCCTTGGGCTAAGTTTTTTCTCCATTACCAACATCCTTTCTCTTTTTCTTCCATGAGTTTGTCATCCAGCTATCCCAAAAGTCAGAACAAACCTGAGAAAACTGAAGAGTTCTTTAGCTGCCGTCTATGTGATCACTTTCAGAAAGTGCAGGCAAAACTCTTAAGATCAGTAGTTAACATTTTTCATAATGAAGTTTGAAAAAAACAATGCCTTTAGGAAACATCTGGGCAGGTGGGTCACACAGACAGCAAAACACAAATTGCTTTGGATATCCTTTGTCCGCTGGAGCTCTGTCAGGATTAATTTAGTTCTCTGGATCTTGATGTTTCTTTTCCTCTCTTCCAATGGTAATTGAGCAACTCCCCAGCTGTCTGTTTTTAAACACCATTTCCAGAGAAGGCAACACAAAACAATAGGGTCTTGTGGTACCTCTGATGAGTTCCCCCACATTCTCTGTTCCCAGCCCCTGGGTGGCCAGGGACCAAGTGAGACAAATGCACAGGGTGTAAGGGTGCCCAGGAAATGGTATCTATAGCAACAGCAACTACATTAAACATTTTGAAATTTCTTCCTACTCATCAGGCTTTAAGGTTTCAGACATTGCGGAGACTCTGACCAGGCAGATGCTATTTCCACATGGTGATGTCTGATTTGTTCCCATCAAAACCAGTTTCGTGTGGAAGGGAATTCTGTTTGGGACATTTAAAAGAAGATGTGGCAAACCAGCAATAAATAAGCAGCTGAGAACAATGCTTACTGTCCAGGGGAGGAGTGGGCTAGGATGATCTGGTAGATATAGGCACCTTTAGGATCTCTGGTCCAGCTGTATTTTACTGTTTAAAGCTTCATATTATATGCAAGTGCCCTCTTCCATAGCCTGAGTCTTTGGAGAAGAGAGAGTTTGTGTAACTTAATGTTCTTTATTTCCTTGCCATTAATTCTTATTTAAATGAATGTTCTTTCTGCTTAGTAGCTATGCTGTGTGACGGACTAACAAACACAATAATACAAAAATGGGTATTTTATGTGGTATCTTCCTCCTTCAAAATCTTGCAGATGTTTGGGTCCCAGTGATGCTTCTTAGAGGATGGAGTTTGCAACTGCTATAATTAAGCAATATAGTACCATTAAGTCACTCGAGAGGAAATTAGGAACTAAACTAGTGCTGTGTGCCGAGGAAGCCAAAATTATGAGCTGAGATCTTAATTCAGAGCATGAAAGTCTGCCTTTTTTTCTAGCTTACTTTAAAAGAGGTGTTATTCCTATTATACACCATCAGAAGATGTAAAAAGTGAGCTAAATCTGTATTCAATGTTTATTTTACATGTAAATTGGGATCTCAGATTGTGGGAAAAATATGTTTTTGTTGCCAGTGCTTTCTGTTTTTCTAGTACTGTATTAGTTTTTAATGGGAAGGAGAAATGTGCTGATTTGGAGGCTTTCCAGGGGTTTGGCAGGATTCCACTGCATCAGCGCTGAGTAAAGAAGATGTTATTCTTTCTTGTTACAGTGAGAGCTGGGTGAAGGCAGTGTCACTTCTCCGAGCCCTCCTGACAGAGCTCCACCTACAGAGAGGCAGCGAGACCAAAACAACCAAAGCAGTGTGAGAGGGGGAAATGCTGTGTGGTTGGAAATGAACTCCCAGTGACCCGTCTGGGACGGAGCTGGTGCCCATCGGGTTCTGCTGCAAACCCAGCAGTGGGGTCAGGAGTGCTGCATCTCATGGGGGAGACAGCATTGATCAGAGCAGGGACAGTCCGCTGCCACAACAGCCTCACCTCAGAGGACCTGTTAGCTCATGTGGAGGTTCACAAAGCAGAGGAGAGCTCTCCTGCTTGCTCTCTGTGATGGTGATTTTAAGACATGCAAGGTGACCCATCTGAATGCAGCTCAGCCTCTTCTGCTTCCTACCAGCAGAACTGCATCTCTGCCAGATTGCCATCTTCTTGGTGATCCACTGTGTGCAGCCCCACAAGGATCGCTGTTTTGTCTTTGACAGCCTACAGGCAACCTTCAACTGGATTCTTGACTTTGAAGGTCTGGTGGTCCCCCAAAGTACCACAGCATTTGTCTGTCTTGAAGAAATCTTTGTACACCCTGAACTTGTCAAAAGTATTATCCTTCCTCTCCCCTTTCCAGGTGATGTGCTTTTACTCAGCTACATATAGAAGGACCAGCAAGATATGGGTGTACATTTTCCATTTAGTTCTCAGACTGATCTTTCTGCACCCAAATTGCCACTTCAACAAATTGCTTTTTTCACTGGTCCTGACATACATCTCCCCTGATCTCACACTAGGCTGGAGTTTGGCAGCTTTCAAAGATGCCATTATCTATTCTTCCTCTGCTTTCCAGGCCCATACACACTCTTCATTCCTCTCTACTCACCTACCTTGTCTGAACAGAATTAAAAGAAAGGGAATCTCTCTCTTTGCATACAAGCAAATGAATAAATCTACTGTAGTCTAAGTGATCCCAAAGCCTTGCTGCTCTCTCACAGGGCCACTCATGAACATGTCAAAAGATGCCATCAAGGTGCCACTTCCCTATCACACCAAGGTAAAAACCTTCTGAGGTCAGATTTCAAGCTTGGTCTCTCTGGAGTGAGCTATTAACTGCAGGAATATCCAACCACAACAAACATCACCCTATTGTGCACACCTTTGTGCAAAACCAGAAAAAATAAAATAAGAGGGAGTCCTCTTCTGCAGAGCCTGGCAAAAAAGTCTTATACAGCGGCTGAACCTACAAAGAGAATGACCAGGTAAAGTTTATTCTGCTCTGTTTTTCCTCAGTGATAGGCAACACTCTCATTTTGATGTGCTACGGAATGCATAACACATTCAGTGATAGTAATCATCCCACTTTTGTTGTTAGAAAAGAAAGGAGAGGCTTCAGAAGGGGAGAGGGAAGACCTGGACCTATCTGCAAGAAGTATTCCTGTGGGGTCCCTCTGCAGTCCTCCAGACGCCTTCATTTTACCCTAAAAGGTGCTGCCCCTGCTCAGAGGTGCACAAGTCCTCTCTGTGGTCTTCAGAGGTTCCAGGAAATGAGCTCAGCTCAGACCCATGGCTTTTCACTGGTTTTACTGAAAGACAAATCTCACCATGTGTGACTTGAGAGCAAGTCTGGCAGTGCTGGGAATGAGTCTTTTCCCAGCCCCTGCCTCCTGGAAGGATGTGGCAATTTCTCCAGAAGGAAATAAGTCTTTGACGGCTATATACAAGGGATGGCAAGATAAAAAAGTATCCCATTATTTGGTAAATTCAAATTTATCATGACAGTTATTAGAATGCCAGACACTGCTCAAAGAGTTTTGAAAGGCGAAAATCAGCTTTGTCTCATACCAAGTCTCTGCATAACAGGGGGAAAAAAAGCCTTGTTTGTCAGCTGCTTCCTTGATTATGTTCAATAAGGATACACAGGGCTGTTTTTATTTTCACTCGGCAATTTCTGTGTTGCTATGACTTCACTAATCTCCAGTCCATAAATCATTTGAGTAAACAACACACCAACAAGCTCAAATCCAGAGGAAATTTCTCCAAGGCCAGCCTTTATTCATCTTTCTATTTTAAAGGGAGAACTCGAGAGATTCCGCCTACATGGGAAGTCACCATGAGAAAAAGACTCCTGACATTCCTGAGGTTCAGCTTTAAACCATATCATTAAGTGTGGGTATAAAAGTGAATAGAGAATAGTACAGTATGGTCAGCTGAATATTTTTCTCCCTCTATGTTCTGCTCCCTCTTGACCCTTACATGAGGATCCTTCTGTTGACTGGAGGGTCTCTGCTTCTCCTCCCACTTCAAAACCCTTCCTCCTAGCAACAGAAACACTATCGATGTGTGGAGGCTTTCAAGACAGCCCATAGCTGTGCTCCCTTGAATGTCAAAAGGGGTTGGTCTCACAGCTACAAATCAAACATCATTTTATTCAATAATATATTTCGTGGTGGTCTGTGTCTTGTCTGAATTGTTTAGTTGCACGTCTACCTTTTGAGTTTTCTCTACAGCTGCAATCCAGTGCAAATAACACGGGTGCTGGGGAATTGTGCATTGGCTTTATAACACAACTTAAAATATAATCCCTCAGGGAAAAAACACTTTATAGGAATCAGAGGCAGGAAAAGCAGCATGCAGAGATGCACTTACATGAACAGGTAGTCAGCTGGTCTAAGTCTCTGCTGCCTTGTATCTTGCCATTAACACAGCCTAGAATGAGTTCAAAACGCAAGGAAAACAGTGAAAGACCCAGAAAGTAATATTCCCACCATTACCCACTCTGTGCAGACATTAGTAGCCGCACAGTGTGAAAAGCACAAAAAGATGGTGCACCTACAGTTTCCTTCATGAGAGGGCATACAAAACAAGGTAACTCTGGAATACAATCAGAGATTCTACAATGTCTTTTGCAGGCTGTGAATAAAGATTTCACATGCCAGCCTCTGGGAGCTCCTTGCCTGGACAGATGATGTTTCCATGGACTGGCTAGAGAAAGATGCCGTGAGTGCCTTGAAATCATCTTCTGCTGAGCAAATTCTACAGTCCTTCTTTGTAATTTTAGTATTTTCATATTAGCTGACACACAAATTGAGAAGTGAATGACCTGGTACAATCTATGCCTAGGTATGAGTTGGATCTACTGCATGATGACATCAAGAAACTCAATTGCATTGGCAAATAGCTTACCTCTCTGTAAAATGGGGCTATTATTTTTCTCATAGTAATGAAAAAGCTTAAGAATTTCTTGACGTTGTATTTCCTTTCTGCTCACAGAGATTAAATAACTTTTATTTCTAGAGTAGATATTCTGGTCCTTTACTTTCACCCTCAGTCCTTTCAGTAGAAATATGACTCTGCACATTCATGCTAGGATCTGTGTTTTCTTTCTGACCACCAGTTTACCTAATCCTCTTCCTTAAAAGTATGTGTACTTAATTTTCCTCTGTGCCAAGATTTTTTCCAAGCTGTTTTTTGCCTCTTTGCTGCCACAGGAGACAGATGTCGAGATAGTATTTGAGAGGTTTTGCTTGTTTCCTCATCTGCCTGTGTGTGAGGCTCAGTTTCCTTCATTCTCTGGCTCTTGGCTCTCTTCAGCCTTGCTCCAAGTTCACCACTCACAGGAGCCATAGAGGCTTTCTGGCCTGTCAGTTTTTGAGAGAGTTTGCTCTGCCATATCCTTGTGAGAGTCTTCAATGACAATAAGAAATTCCCAGTACGGAGCAATTTGAAGGATGGAAGGAAGGGAGAGACCTGCATCACAGAAGTCCTAGCACAGAACAAAAAGTCCCAAGACACAAATCTCTTTTCTGTTCCTGCTAGGCATATTTCCTCTTTGCTTCCACTTCCCTTCTTTCACATGAGATGATCTGCCAGAAAATATTTCTTCAACTATATTCAAATGTTCATCTTCTTTTGACTACCCCAAGGGCAAACTCAGTCCCTGTTTTATTATCACCTTTTTTTTTTTTTTTTTTTTTTCCACAGAGCCATCATACAGCAATCTCCAAATAAAGGCACTACTTTTTCATCCAAAATTGTCAAAGTGTTTTACAAAGGTGAGCAGGCAATGAGGGTCCCACGTGCCCAGCACACAACAGGATGTGTCAGAGATCACACTCAGCTTTTAATTCCTCATCCCTGTCCCATCAGGAAATCCATACATTAAGCACATACAGCATATCTAGGTAGAAAGGTGGAACATGCCTGGGCAGATTGCTGCAGAAAGTCCTCTAGATAAAACCCCAATATTATTCATTATCATTCAGGAAGAGAAGCTCTCTCTAACGAATGTGAAACTCTCCAGAATGAGTTGTTCATTCTTACTTTTAGAAAGAAATTACATTGATTTTTTTTCCTTTCTTCATGCCATTGTCTTATTTCTCTGAAGATTCTCAGTAGCATCACCTCTTTTCTCTGTGGGGAATCTTTATTTGTGGATGCTTTATGCAGCTGTGCTGTGCTAAGTGCACCACTAAAGTAGAAGAAATTAGGTTATCAATGAAAATCAGCTGAATATTATCATTTCTTTCTGATGTTCTCTCCCCTTTTGTTTGAAAAGTTTCCCCTGCACACTCCGAGTCCTCTTATTCTTCTGCCCCCCGCAATCTCTATCTCCTTCCCACCAAAAAATCCACAACATAAAACAGCTTATTACCTAAAACAATGGTCAGACATATAAAATCACTTATTCTTTTAATGTAAGTGGGATGCTATTCTTCTTCCCAATAGTTTTCTATTAGGAGGAATTTTATTTCACTGAATATCTTTGAGCACCGCAAGAACTGTTAATAAAACAGATATTGATCTGCTAAGGTTTTTAAGTTAAAATACATCTGAGAGGGTCAATCTTCAAAGAGAAATAACAAAATAATCAGAAACCAAATAAATATATTCCTTTTTAATATTTAGATAAAGAAATTATGGTAAATTACAATTTATTTAAATACAATTTTGCAACAGAATTTTGCAAATATTTCAAAGCCATTTGTAGTGAAAATTCTCAATTAAAATATCCAACCTTTTGGTCAATTAGTCAATTAGAATGACTGCTGTCAGTGTGTACAAGTGAAAAAGGGTGATACATGTGTATGTCCGAGTCTTAAACATATTGCTGCTCATCATTTATATTCCCACTTGTTAATCCCAGGCAGCCAGAGCAGGGGGAGAGTGGGCAAAGGAAAGCCTGGAGCCCATCCCAGCCCCAGGGCTGTGAGGGGGAGGGACAATGGAGACTAAAAAAGAAAATGTTGCATTGGGCAATTAATTACCAGTTTTTAAAGTAAACCAAATGTCGTATAATCACCAGCTAATTTAGATATTTGTGCAGTTGATTGAAAATATGCAAAGAAAGCAGCATTATTGAAAATTATTTTTAAATGTTTGGAATTTATTAGACTCGACTGTGGAAAAGAGATAATTAAGGATGCTAAATATAATTAATGTGTTGAGTTATAAAAAGCACTGCTTAGGTTAGGGGTTTTCCAGCAGTTAGAGAGATGGCTGACACTGTAATGACAACTTTACATTTAAATATGTTTTGGTTCACATAAATATGTATTGAAAAATAATTTCTCAGTTGATGTATAAAGAATATACCTCCATCTTCATATACAAGAACCCTTACACAGGAGCAAGTACAGGGGAGAGATGAGGCTGTGGTAGAGAAGAAAACCCAAACTGCTGCATGATATGGATTTTCCTTGTCTTCAGCATGTGCAGATTCCCTACTTGAGCAGGCAAGGAGAGGTGTTAATTTCTGGAGGTGTTAAATGTTGGGGTTTAAATAAAGTTGATGCACAAACAATGCAAAACAAGGTGAGATCAGCTCCAGAAAACAAAGGCACATTTTGCTGGTTTGTTTTTTCATAATCTGAGACTGCAGCCTTTTCACTTTGATTTGCTTCAGGGAATCCAATTCATGATTTTTGATCTCTCAAGGTTTACAGCCCTAGGGGTGGGGAGGCATCCTCTAGCAAGAGGAGGTCCAGTGTAAGGGCAGGTCAAAGCAAGATGGCAAAAGCCTCCCTGCAAAGAGACGAGTTTTGTTTCTGTGCTGCCATTGTAAGGATGGTTTGGGTTCCGTATCTTCTGTCAGCTTTGCCTGTGCACTCAAACCCCAGTGTAACCAAAGCTGAAACACAGGGATGTGGATGAGGTGGAGCTCTGGGAAGGGCCAGCTCATGCTGCAGAGGGCTAACATCATTCCCAAGCGATCTTTGCAGTTTAACTGCAAAATCTCTTTGAGGAGCCAATACCAGGATGTGCTGCAGGGAGCCACAGTGTGGGTGCTGTGGGTCACTCATACCCAGGGCATCAGGCTGAGGAGTGGTCCAGGCAGTCAGACAGAGCAGAAAGACATCCAAATGGACTGACAGACTGTATCAAACCATACTATGCCAGCAGCAGACCGATGGATGTTCTAGGAGCCTGTGAAGCTCAGATGAAGGACTGCTGCAGGTACAAACAGCTGTGGGCTAGGCCTCCACATCAGCTGTTGGCATAGCAAACACTTTAAAAAAGCAATTTTAAAAATGCACAAAGAATCACAAGTGTTATAATTATATGGAAAGGCCAGACTTCTCTGACTAGGAGATTTAGCATAAAGAGACTTTGGCACTCCATGATTTCCCATAGGTTATAGATGCTTGAAACTCTGTGCCACCATTTCAACTGGCACTTCACATCTAAATCTATCAAACGTGAAGCTTGCCATCAGGTACAGTGAGATGTTGTACTTCACCCAGCAGGAGGATGAGGCTTGCCAGATTCCCCTGCACTGTGCTATTTGGTCTTTGTGCTCATCCATCCTCAGGAAAAGTAAATTCAGACTGTGCAAAGGAAAAAAAAGCACAGATGGCAAGCTGGAGTCTGTAGAAGGAAATCCACAGAATCATAGGATGGCCTGAGAGACCAGGGGACCTTAGAGATCATCTTGTTCCAACCTCTCCTGCCATGGGGCCGGGACACCTTCCATTAGACCAGGTTGCTCCAAGCATTGTTCAACATGGCCTTAAAAAACTTCCAGGAATGGGGCATCCACAGCTTCTCTGGACAACCTGTTTCTGTGCCTCACCACCATCACCACCATGATGTAAAGAATTTCTTCCTAGCACCTAATCAACACCTGCTCTCTCTCAGTGTGAAGCCATTCCCCTTTGTCCTGCCACTCCAGGCCCTTCTAAACAGTTTCTCTCCATCTTTCCTGTGGGCTCCCTTCATTCTTCTCAGAAGGAAAAATTATAGTATTGCAAATATTATTTTCAGAAATCAGGTCAGATAAAAGAGAAAGTCTTATTTCTGGGCAGGCTAGGACTGCGTTTCTTTGGGTTTTGTTTTTTCATGTTCTAAGATCCTTACTGTATTTTTACTATTGCCTGAGTGGATGCTGCACATGAAGAGCCTCCCTGATGTTTAAGATAAGCACTTAGCCTCCTGGAGAACAAAAGCAGCCAGGGTGAGACTCCTGCAACCTTGAGAAACTGAAACCAATCCTTCCTGTAATGACTTTCCCAACGTTTTCCTTTTGTTTTTCTCTAAGCCAAGGAGTATGTCTGAAACCAATAACACACAGTTCCCTTCCATGGGCATTTCATTGCTACCTTTAAAACTAGGACTTATAATCACACTTTGAAAGTCAAACTTTTTCTTCCCTGGTGCTTTAAATGTGAATTTGAGGCCATAACTTAGCATGGGCTTTAAATGAACTTGAGAGTACTCGACGGTCTGTGTTCAGTTTCAATGAACACAATCTAAATTACTGAGGACAGAAAGTTCCTCGACTTGATGTTTTCCACAGACATCTGAGATTTAAATACTACTAAAAGCCACTCATTGCATAAACCTTCATTGATTACAGCAGCATTCAGTGCCTGCTGTCTGCTCCCCAAGCACTGTTGCTCATATCCCCAATTTAGGACATCTTGACTTTGAATGGGCATAGTGGCAGAAATCCACCTGACACTCCAAAATTAGTTGAATTTTGCAGCCATTTCTTACTAAGCTTTGGAAATGCTCCATCCTCCTCACAGTTCTCTAAGACCCTTGGAAAAGTTATTTGCTGTGGTGCAAGCAAGTGTAGAGCTGAGGCTGGAGAGCTCAGTGTCACCTGTCTCCTTTGGATGTCATTTTCCCTCATTGCAAACATTGCAGACATTTTCCTCCTCATTGCTAGGAGACAGACAATGCTTACCTGTATTTCTGTGTAGTCATGGATAGTCATGAAAGGAAAACATATCCCTAAAAGGTTATTGCTACTAATGGAAGAGAGCACTATGGAAAGGAAGGAAGAAGATAAAACTCCCAGATACATGTTGCCTAGTTTTAGGGCTTTAATGAGAAAGAAGAGACCTCCTGCGAGGTTCATTTTACTCAGCTTATTCTCCAGTTGCAGTTGCATTCTTATTTAGGGTCCTAATATTTGGCAGAGAAAAATCCTTTTTCTGTTGACAGTGTTTCCCCTGCTAGAACCTAATGAGATTCTGCTTTTGGGAATAAAGCACAGAGAACTAAGGGTGGCCCCTCAAGAGGCCAGCTCTCGGATTGCTCCTGAGACATCCAGGGGAGCAGCAAGCAGTGCTGAAGCCCAGGGTGTGAGGGCAGCACAGTGAGCAGCTGGCAGCCCTGACCACGGCTCTCCTTTCACCTGCCAGGTCTCCAGGACCCTGGAGCACCTTGAGGGCTCCACTTTCCATGTGCCATTCCACAAGCAGAAGACCATTTCCCCACGCTGCTCTTTCCCAGTGGGTTGTGTGGTGGGATTTGCCCAGGTGCAGAGCCAAGCTGTGCTTGGGGCTGTCATCCCCCGGAGAGCAGCACCAGCAGCCTTCCTTGGGGAGGACACAGGACCTGAAAGGGCAAACCTCAAACTTCATGTCCCTCTTTGTCTCACAGAGCCGTGGAGGAGCATCTGCTCCAAGGGAGAGCAAATGGGCATGGGCAGGACCCCACAAACCACCCACATGTACACACACACTTGGCTGCTGTGCTTTCTCAGATCATAAACTTGTGTTTTGCAGGCAGGAGGGGGATGGATCTCAGCTGTGCTTTCCCCTGGCTTTGCTTTTCATCCTGGTCTCTGCTATGGTGTTACCTGTTTCCTCCCCCACATCTGATCAGACTAAAAATAAGCCATAAAAAGTCGTTATGACTCCAGTTGGAAACAAACTGCTTTCTGGAGCAGCTGTTCCCCTCTGCCTGCAAATCCCAGCTGGCAACTGAGCCCCACTCAGCCCCTTGCTCACTTCTCCCTGTGGGATGGGGGAAGACATTTGGGAGAGTAAAAGCAAGAAAACTAACCAGTTGTGATAAAATCAGTTCAACAGGTAAAGCAAAAGCCACACACAAGCAGAGCAAAACAAGGAATTCATTCACCACTTCCCAGGGGCAGGCAGGTGTTCAACCATCCCAGGAAAGCTGGGATCCATCCACCTAACAGTGACTTGGGAAGACAAACTCCATCACTCTGAACATCCTTCCTGCCTCATCCTCCAGCTCTTTTTGCTCAGAATGATCCCATATGGGCTGGCATACCCCTCTGGTCTGTTGGGGCCAGCCCTTCTGGCTGTGTCTCCTCCCAGCTCCTTCTGCATCCTCAGCCTCCTCATTGGTGGGGTGATGTGAGGAGCAGAAAAAGCCCTAATTCTGGGTGAGCACAGCTCAGCAAGGGCTAAAACACCCCTGAACTATCAGCACTGTTTACAGCACAAGCCCAAGCCATCACTCCATACCAGCTAGTGTGAGGAAAATTAACTCTACCCCAACCAAAACCATCACAGGAATTCATCAGAGTGGAATGAAGACCTTGGAAGGTGAGGAGGGGATCTGCCATGAAACTCAATGCCAGAGGGATGTGGAAAAAGTCACATAGACATGCCTGCACCCTGGCTAGGGCTGGGGGTAGATGTCCTGGGGTTTTCTAACCTGCCCAGCCCATCCTAGATGGTTTTCAGACATACATCCCTGGCTTCCTAATTAAGGCAAAAGTCACAAGAAGAAGTTTCCCTCTTCTGCAGTTGTTTCTGTCAAAGGGAAAGATTAGGTTGACTATAAATGATATTAATGTTGTCCTTAAAAAGTCATAAGGAAATCTGCTGTAAATCAGCCTGCTATTCCCCTGGAATACAGAAATGTGTCTGTTTGCTTCCCAAACAGTCATTTGCTGCAGACAAACTGAGTAAAAGGAAATATATGGCACCAAAAAGTGATTGAGAGAGTGGGAGAGTTGGGAAGCACTACTGGAGCAGCAAAGCCAGGGCTCTCCTGCAGCCCCATGTTCAATAGCAGAGTGCAGTAGGTGGTTCTTGGATTTGTCATTGTTATGGAGCTGGTGAGGTTTAGAAGAGTCACAACAAAATTTTCATTTTAGAAGTTGTTTTGTTCCCATATCGTATTAGCTGTATTTCCCTTTTGTCGTTGTCATTTATGAGAATATTGACAGATAAACCAATGTTTGTTTTGCTAAGCTCATTTTCTCTTCCTACCTACTTCCCCTCTGAAATCATGAGGTGAACTATTTGCAGAAACAATATATTTGATAAATAAACTCCTTTTCCTTTTCACAAATTATCTGGGAATAGACATTGATTTTTTATTACTTTGTTCATTATCTAAAGCATTTGTCAAATTCTTTCCAATAAAATTCCAAACCATGCGTTGCTGTCACAGCTATCATTAACAGTTTGACTTAGTGATTTACTTTCTGGAGCAGGATCTTGAATAATTCTTCATGTCATTTCCAAATCCCAAAGACACTGTTAATTTGCTTTGCAGGAGCATCTTCTAGTTCCTGCCATGCATCAGGATGACACTGTGCTAGGTGCTGCATAAAAGATCAAAAAAATTCTTATTCCAATACCCAGTCTAAGCCTAGAAACAACTGGATATTACCAGGAAAGCCAGAGCACAGCAACAGGTGGGTATGATGGACTCTGGTGCAAACAGTTGTCACATATTTTGTAGGCATTATAGCAAAGAAGTCTGCCGAAGCAGAGAATGAAAAAGCAATGAGGTATTTTACTTAAATACTGAAATTATTTTGGTTTATTCATTGATCTGATGCTTACAGCCCTCTATATCATTTAATGCTGCTTGAGTTCTTCCCAGACCTTGCAGGCTAGCTGCAGGAATAACTTGGGTATCAAAATGTCTAGAGAAACAGATTTGTAGAGATATTTGTAAACTCCATCAATATTTCTTGTAATTACATTTTCAGAGAGTAAAAGAGATTGCAAACACAGTCAGAGTGAATATAAGAAAATGTACTTTCTCAACCTTTTAACTTAAAAGTCAATTCCTAAGTTCAATGAGGAAACATTCTCATTTTAACAGTAGTCTTCCTGCCTGAAAATGGAAGAATTTGCAAAAAGAGATAGAGAAAAGACTCCACACATGAAGAATTTTCCCCATCATTTTTCAAGAGAAGCTTGCAGCTCTTTAAAAGTAATAATCATCATTTCAATATATAAAATCAAACTTAAGCAGAATCGGGCAAGAGCATATCATATGTGACTGCTGGGATTATATAATAGGAAAGTTCTCATTGATTTTATAAAGCGTTGGATCCCAGAGATTTTAAAATCACGCACGAGGCTGACCCAGTTTGGGTGGAAAAAGCTCACAGAATCCCAGGGAAGTGCACAGCCCAGGGAGAAGTCTCAGGAGGCACTGTTATTTTTAACCTTTTGGACCTGCAAGACAAAGAATGAATTCTGAAAACTCTGGGTAGAAAAGAGGTACTTAGTTTTGAAATTTTAGAATCCTCTACCCCCTCTCCTAGATCCTGACCCTGGAAGAAAACCTGTAGAGCAAACTTTTTTTTTTATAAAAAAAATTTGGTGTAGACCGAAGCTGGCATTCTACTCATCCCTCCACAAGCAAGGAGGACAAAAGGAAATTTTCTAGGATGTGATAAAAGAAAGAAAAGAAAGATGCAAGGTTAGACCACCAAAGCAGAAAGGGGTCTTGTTTTAGCTGAAATCAAGAAACTTAAATTTATAGCCAACACGGTAAAGAGAAACTATTGAATACTGAAACTTACTCTCAAAATTAACATTTGAAAATTGGTCTAAAAAATGCTGCAGTTTCCCAGTGATTAAGTGTGCCTCATTAGATGATTCAAACAAAAAAAAACCAAAAAAACAAAAAAACTTGACCTGAACAAGTATTCTTTAGAAATTGTAATTGAATTTTCTTTCAACATACCAGAAGATTTCAGCTTTTCTTAAAATATGAAGGGACCATTATCTGAGTAGACTCTATTACAGGTGCTGAACAGCATTTCAGATACAAATTTATTTGCAGTGGAGTAATGTTAAACAGGTGTTAGTGTTTTGAATCAGGTGAGGATGAGATGCTTGTGTACCTGATCTTATCATACCACTGCACAAATATTTAGTTGCTCTGAAATGGGAAGAGGACTGAGCAGACCTTTTTTTTAGCAATTCAGTTACATGGTACTAGCTATTTGTATATGCTTCTGGCTTGAAATCCCCACCACTGTTTCAGCCTCATTTCATCACCTGAGAAGGTAGACTAGGGCTTCAACACACTTCCTTGCTTTCATCCCTAAGAACAGGATGTACAAACAGAAGCAGAGCAAGGATGGATACCTTGGGTCTAATTTCCAAAGACCCTTCTAAAAGCTGGGACACAAATTAGCATGGGGAGCACCCAGCGAAGCAGAGGTGCCCAGACTTGCTGGTGCATGATGACTTCTGTAGCATCTCCCACACTCATTTCAGGCATGCTTTTATTGGCCAGTGTGGAAATTTTACAATATGGGACACTGGAGGAGCTTTGGCCAGCGACAGGCAGGAGAACCTCTCTGGACACGAAGCACAGCCCTCCCTGATCCTTTCCACTCCTGCCCATGCTGGGATCTTCCCCAGTCAGCCCCAGCCTGCCAGGCTCCGTGCAGGCAGGACTGGCAGCTCCAGCCCTGCAGAGCACAAGGCTCCAACCCCAGGTGTTTGCTGCTGGCACCTGGGGAGCAGCAGCAGCTCAGCAACGGGCAGCTTTGGGCCGTCCTGTCTGGGTTATCCCCTGCATCTGCTGTCTCTTATTCTTGCCATTCTGTGCCTGTCAGGTGTCCCAGGACAGTACTGCTGGCAAGAGCTTGAGAGATTTGTCTTGTTGTTTAGGTTTAGGTTTTTTAAGGTTTTTTTTCTGCTCAAGCCAGATGAAATTCCGGATTGTGTCCAAGTCCTGGCACAAATGTGAAGGTAAGGCACTGCAGTACTGACAGAAGGTGGCGGTGCCTTAAGCTGGTACTGCCAAGGAGGACACGGGCAATTTCTCAGATGGAAATCACTGGCCTCACAGCCATATTTTGTTAACAGAGCTGAACATTTCTCATTCATTGCAAGCTGGCTTTGTTTGAGTCCTACTTCTGAATTTCAGTGGCAGAAAAACAATTCTAAGTCACTGCCTCAGAAATTAAGTTTTGAGGTTTTTTTACATAATAACTTTCTCTAGCTCTTGCACAATTTTACCTTCTTTATCTACATATGTTAATGTTGTCACCTTAGCCCAAAAGTCAGCATTGCAGTCCTGCCCTGCTGATACTCAGCTATCTGCTGAAAGACACAACACAAAGCACAAAACTGTAGAAAGGAGCTTGGACAAACTTCATTCTAAGGCAAAGACTCAGATTTCATTGATCTACAACTTGACATTCAGTTCCTGCAACTGAATAGAAAAAAAAGGCATTTATAACCTATTAAAAACCCAAGGATGATTTTAGTCTTTTTTTTTTCTTGTTGGAGAAATCAGTCTTTCAGAATAGCCTGGGAGTTGCAAATAAAAAAGAACTTTGCTATGTTTATTTAGAGAACCTAACCCCTTGGAGCCAGCATTTTCACTAATGCATTTTACATTAGCGGGCTGCATCAGGAAATCCTGACTTTTGGTGCCGGGGGGTAATTAATATCAGATCATGTTAGCAAAATGGTTGTGTTTATGTGGGAATGAGGACTGAGCTCTAACTGGCAGGGTTTGAAGTACTCAACTTTTGCTACGAAGCTTCCATGACTTGCCAGGATGGGAAGGTCTTCATAACTTGGTAGAGCTACAGCTGCTGAGGAGAGCTGCAGCCTTTAGGATTCTGTTCAGAAACCTTTAAGGGGCTTCTGAAGAGTCTTAAGAGTGTGAGATTGGAGGTAACATGCAAATAGTTGTTTTGCTCCCATGGTCTCAGATGTGGCATTAAGTGCCCAAAATAGGCACACTAGGATTGTCATTTCCCAGTGCATCCTACCTCCATTGCTCCCAAATCCCTGTGCTTACTAGACAAGGAGCATCCATAGGTGGTACAAATGCATTTTATCAGCACACCTCAGAAGCAGTACTTGCTTTTGTGCACACATCAGCCAGCATGGTCCGAAACAGGAATGGGTCAATTAAGGAGTCTTGAAGCCCAGTTTCTCCTGAGCTCTGTGTTTTGCAGGGGATCTGCAGTGCCACTCCAGTGTTCCCCACTCTTGGAAGTGCAGTTCCCCCTGCACTTAGTACTCACCTGCTCTGCACACTGGCTTCTTCTGAAAAGAAGGAGGAAGCATACAAGATCTTTAACTCCTCTTCCTCCCAACTCAAGGCCAGGGTATTCAGGGAATGGGAACTCTGCTCATGATGGTGATTCAGCCTCCTGTGCTAGCACAGGCATGGTCTGCAGCTCCAGCTGGGCCAGCTCCAGCTCATCTCCAGCTGATGAGGATGATGGAAGGGTATCCTGAACAGCACTATGCTCTTAGTATCAAAGAGAAAAAAACTACCGAAAACGGTTTGAGCAGCCAGATCTAGTGGAAGGTGTGCCTGCCTGTGGCAGGGGGGTGGAACTATATGACCTTTAGGATTCCTTCCAACCCAAGCTATTCTTTGATTTTAAGATGGTGCCCAAGAACAGCCTATTTAGTAAAGACCTTGGTTTTACATCTGCCCAAAAATCACAGTTTCTTAGCACCAGTTAGGAAACTTGGAATAAAGTTTAATAAGGTTGAAAATCGCTCAAGAGAACAGGATGCACTGAATCATAACATTACAAATTGGTGTAGGCAAAGTTTAAAATTAAAGGATGCTTTCTGAAGTTGAAAAGAAGAGTGCAACTGAATAAAAGCAGCAACTGATGTTCAAAATGGGTTTTATCTGCTGGTTTCCCAGCATCCATTTCAATGGGATGTGGCAGCTGGCAGGTTCTCTGCAAGACCATTTATTTACTCTCTCCCCATCTCTCTCCTTTGCTGGAAGTTCATTACTCCCTCAGCGCTGGTGGGGATTAAAAGTAAAGGTGTAATCTATGTTAGATCTAATATATGTTTTGTACTATAATGAGCCAATATACTATTATGGATCTTGTGGTCAGCTCACTGTGTTTGATAAATATGATCAATAGATGTTATTCCCCTCTGAGATGCCCCCACCATCATCCTTCCATACTCACCTCATGCCAGTAGTCATTTGGGGATAATTATCCCCACCAAGATCCTACCTCTAATGTGCCCACTGTCTTTCCTTCTGTCATAAATTGGCCTGATAAGATAACAAATCTGAACTCTATTGCTGTTATTGCTGTTATTTTACTAGTTCCTTGATCCTAGAATAGGGCTAGCAATCTTCATGGCAACAATAGTAAAATTCTATGTACCTAATGAATTTCTCCTCATCTGGTATTTGTGTAACTGATTATTCCCACCTAAGTCTAGGAACAATGTCCTAAGCTTGAATCCTCTTCAGCAACACTGCCTACAGCTTTTCTTCCCTGAGAAGTAATGGATTAGCTCTTCTTTTTTTTTACCAGTATCTCTCAATAATTATAGTCCTGTTTGTTGCTTGCCTTGATTTTATTTCAATGTGTTCTACTGTTATTTTAAGCCAATTCCTAACAATGAGTGCCTTCAGTGCCCCTTTGTTTGAAGGCACTGATGAGCTCTTGATCCTCCATATTGGGATAGTTTGTACACCTACCATAGTGTAATTTTCTTTAAGGACTTGCCAGCTCTTCTGAATTTCTTTACTGTTTTTTCCCCCATTAAAGTTTCCTAGGGTAAAAATCTCACCATGACGGCTGCATTTGGTCTTTTCCAACTTGTTGTTGCCATGCATTCTCAACTGGTAAATCTTCCATGCCTCAGAGAAATACCTTATTCACTGATAAAGCATCTCCTCTCTTCAATTGTAAAAAAAGATGTGTGTATGTTAATGTTTGAAACCTGTAAATAAATAAATAGAACTATCAATATCTATTTGTGCACAAGATAGTGGAAAGAAAGGTGTTCCAGTTTGGGCCAGTGAGGTCGGTCAGTGCATCTGTGAAAATTTAGGAGTCTTCATATGAAAGGAGTAGCAAACTCTTCTTGTTGATGGAGTCACAGGTGCTCACAGTGGTAAAAACGGAGTACTCAGTGCTGGGATAGGTTCCACACAACTTTACAGATTTTTTCAGGCAAAATTTGCCAAAGCAGATTTTGCTGTCCATCTTCCTTGCAAGTAGACTTTTTCACTCTTAAGTCACCAGTCAGTGAGCAACAGAATCAAACCTCTTGGGCACCCTCTCCCTCACATGCACTGTTGCTTGGAATATGCTGTGATCTTTTAGAAACTCATGGAGCAGTTCACTATAGAGGTCTTCACCCAAAGACCCTGCTTCCAAATATAACGTAAGTTCACTAATCCATGGCTATCTCTTGGGCTCAGAGCCCACTCGCAGCAATGGAGAAAGCACTCTCAAAACACACACCATGTCACAGATATCTCACAGTATCTCCAGCAGCAATTCTGCCTTTGCATCCTTATCAGGCATCCAGGAGAGAGTCTTGCCTGTTACCCTTCTAGATGAGTATGGTCAAAAGGTAAGGTGTTGTGCCTTACAACAACAAACAGATGGCCAACATGGTCCCACTGCTGTATGAGAAACAGCAGCAGAGGAGAGAACTTAATATTCATCTATATATACTAACTGTCTGCACTACTGATGCCATAACATAGGGTAGCCTACAAGTTACTGAGTGATTGGATCAGCCTGTTGCAAGGACACAACCACACACTCACCAGCACCACAGCACGCTCCAGCATCCTCCTGCAACAACTCTCAGTGATAAGCAGGCAGCCCAAAAGGTGCTTTGACCCACGAGTTCACTCTTACCAAGCAGCTGATACAAGCTGGACGTGCAGCCAAGTGCCAAGTGAGCAGCTGCTGTCAGTGGTCACTCAAACAGTGACAATGGGAAATCCTGGACAGCCGGTCACCTCTGTCGTGCTTGGCCCACAGATCTCAGGCCTGCCACATTTTAAACTCCAGATTTCTAAACAGTCAAAAGAACTACTGAAGCAGTCAAATCAATTAGTCTCATGTTCCTCGTCAGCAGATTCTCACATAAGACTCCTGCTTTTCTGCCTTCCTTTTTTGCAGCCAGACAGGAAGAAAACATGAAGCAATGTGAAACTGATGGGCAAATAACACGGGCAACTTAGAACTAAGCTTCTGAGGCTATAGAGTATCGGTGCTGTCTTTACAGCAGCAGCTGTAACAAGCACCAATGAACACGGGCTCCATTAGACATGTTTGCATGCACACAAGGTGCTTGTAGCTGTGACAGATACCCTCGTACTCACAACGTATCTATTTCGGTCCTAAAACCAACCTCTTGCCATCAACCAAAAATGCTGGGGGATACAACAGAAACCTTCATGCTGCCTCAGGTTTGCCAAATGCACTTTTCCTGAGCCTACATGGACACTGAAGCAGGAAATAAATCCTAAGCCAGTGTCACTCTAGCAAATACTTCGTCATACTCAGATGGGCTGGATCTCTGTGCTTATGAAATCAGAAACTCTAGGGTTTATAGCCAGAACCCTTTTTACACACCAGTAAGCTAAGAAGGCATTCCAGGATAGAAGGCAAACATTTTTGCCAAGCTGGAAACAGTGTTGTGAGCAGATAGATACACTTATCTAGGTGCCCAAATTTAAGAGCTAGCTCTTAGACAATCTGCATCCTTGCTGGGATGAAAAAAAAAAAAAAAAAAGAGACAGAGATTCTGATCATTAACCTTTGAGACTGACGCTGCATCAACTTGCCAAAAAACTACCTTAACAAGTAAGGCCATAATTAGCATAATTAGCATTTAGAAAGAAACTCTAAGAACTGGAGCACTTGTTTACATTGTAGCCCTGTGGAAAGAAAGTCTAAAGGCTCTGGGCTGAGAAAAGCTACATGTAGAAAAATGTCAACGTGGCAACTTAATACCGGAGACCAAAACTTCTTGACTTGAAATTTGCTAAAAGCATCAGGAAGTACAACTGATGAAACTTAATTTCATAAAAACAAAATCTGTGTTTCTACCAAGCCTGCCCTCACAAATGGTATTTTTCTATAAAAGTATCTGTAATGAACCTGTGTCAAGATGCCAGCGCACTTCTGGCAACACCAACTGCAGTAGGTGATTAGAATTTATGCTGTGTAAAATTAACTGTGAGATTAAATGAAAATTATGAACCAAAATGCAAAAGCATTTATATGGCAATTCACCTACACCATTTGTTTAAAAAGTGCCAAGGCAAGTGAAAATAACACAGTGCCCAGAAGAGTTCACAGACTATTAGGTCTGGCTATTCCAGCAGCTTCCTTTCCAGCCCCACAGCTCTTCCCACCAAAAACCCCAAGTGTACCTCTGTGAAGCCACTGACATACCAAAACTACCTTCATTTCCTAAGACCAACATGTGAATAGTTAAGAGAAAATTAGAACACTTTATCTATGGAAAACAGAAAAATCTCTTGTAAAATCATTAGATCTCAAGCAGGGAAAAACAGACATTCTGCTGGATTAGTCAGAATTTTCCTGAAAAATTGTCATGGGAAGCTTAAGAGAGTTCAGTGAAAGTACCCAGCCAGCATCTGGCAAGACTGAAATGTAAGTATTTCACTATTCACATTATTTTGGAGATATATTTCACCATAGCAAAAAAATAGCTTTCTGAATAGGACATTGCTACCCCAGTTCAGCTCCAGTTTGATATTGGAACATACACCAAGTCTTCTGCTAGTGCTGCCTACTCCCAGGTTTTGCAGAGTGACATTCTAAGTGTGACAATTGTAAAAAAAATCAAAATATACTCACAACATTTACTGTCAAGGCACCAACAATGTTCTACACTCTGGAACACTGCTTATTGCACAAAGTTGTGGAACATGAGGTTTTAACATTCTTTCAAATTAAGCTTTTCATCTGCCCTAATTTAATTGTTTGTGTGAAATGAGGTTGCAGCAAAGTGGGGGTCAGGCTGTTCTCCAAATAACAGCTGGTAGGACAAGAGTCCTATTCTCCCCTCACCAACTCACCAAAATACACACAGGGAGGTTTAGATTTGGTATTTGGAAAAAGCTTCTCTTCCAAAAGGGTTGTCAAGTGTCGGAACAGGCTGCCCAGTGCAGTGGTGGAGTTGGCATTCCTGGAGGTATTTAACAGATGTGGCACTTGAGGACATGGGCGCTGGTAGACCTGGCTGTGCTGCCCTCATGGTTGCACTCACTGGTCTTAAAGGTCTCTTCCAGCCTAACCAATTTTACATTACTGTACATGTATCAAATTCACTTTTTAATCCTACTAAACCCATGGGATTGAGTCTGCAGTTCTGCATGCCCTAAGAAGCATTCATCAATTTCAAAAGTGCTGCTTTTAATTTTGGTCAAGTTGTCTGTATCCATACAAAAACTACACTATCTGTTATTCACTGCTGGTTTACACATTCTGACATTTGAAATAACCCCAAACACTGTATTTGTCCTTGGCCATTTGTTACCCACTTACCTTTTACGTGAACTATCTTTTTCATATGGGAGAGAGAAGGTTGAACAATTCTGAAGTGAAAAGAATTCTTATCAGTATTAGAGTACTTTGTTAAGCATTCCACAGCACAACTTTTCGAGTATTTTGGTAGCCCTGTGACTCCTGACACCACTGAACAGAACTTTTACTGTATTAGCTGCTGGACTACTCCTGAGAGCTAAATAGCTGGGTATGAGTAAAAAGGAATTATCTCACCCAGTACTGTATTTATAAACATCAGTGATTTCTTAAGTTCTGCTCTGTATGTCCCATAGCATTTCTAGTTTAAGTCCTGCATAACTTAAGTAGCACCACTTCCACCTCTTGTTGCTGTTGAAATACATGTTCTTTTCTCCAATTTATTTTCAACTGTTAATCAGTGATCCCTAGAGAGCTCCAGAGTAACTTACTATCAACCTCTATTACTTGTGATACTTAGCATTTATTCCTATACCCCTTTTGCTGTCTTATCCCATTCCTAGTGCTTCACAGTCCTTACTCCATGCTTCATTTTTATGATGGCAGCTTCTCAGAGAACTTCAGGCATTGTGACCATAAAGATCAATTCCATCAGAGTGTGCTATGAGTTGTTACTATAACTCTACCTGACTGAGGGTCAGCTTTCATTGTTTTGAATATTTTTTTTAAATGAGCATATTTAGCTTAGGTTGTTGGGTTTTTTTAACTTACTACTTTATCCAGGTATCTATTCATCTCAGAAGGTTTGTTTGGCTTCATTTCACAGGATTTCACTTTCATGCTTCTGTTGTATGATACAGCAATTGTTGTTCCTGTAGAGAAAGCCTGCTACTTTCTTTTTGAACTTCTTCAGTGCTTCTGGCAGAACTCCATCTAGACTTGCTGAAGTAACAGTTTCTCTTAATTTTGTAAATTTAAGTATTCTTTTTTTAAATCGAAAATCTGGTGGGTTTTTTATCACATTGTAGTCTTTTAGCATCCTCTGTGGTGAAAACTGTAGAAATACAACAGTATTTTTGCACTGAGGTCCTTGCCCCTCTTTAATCAGCTGCATTTTCTGAAAAAATCTATTACTTTACATATTTTAGAGTAATTTAGGTATGAAAATGGAAGTGTGTCTTTTGCAAAATGATACATTTAGCCTGCCTACAAAGCAGCACATTTGCTTTCTTATGGACAACACTGTGAAGTCAATTTCAACTGAAACAAGGAGCCAGCTTCTCCCTTCTGCAAGTCATTCACAGAGCAGAAAAGGAAATAAAACACTCTGAATACAGAAAACATACAACGGCAAAAATCATAACCCTATGATAAACAGAAGTCACTGAATGCATTAAACCCTCTTTACTCTTTTACCATTTTTATCATTTCTGCTCATGTGTTTGATTTGCTATGTCAGTCCTCCTCATTTTCTATATTCTGACTGTAAAATGCCAGTTGCAACACCTTTTTTACTAGTTTCCTGTTGGCTGGACTGGATTTTATTTAATAAGGAAGACTTACTAAAATGAACTTTGTATTTTGCCATTTTCTCCTGGTCCTGTCATGCACTTCTGCTTCTTTTGTTTAGGTAACACACGTTCCTTTCTAATACATAGTTTTAGAAAAACAACTTCTGCATGGAGCTATCTCCTCTCAAGTTGTTCTTTTGGCATAGTATCAGAGGAATAAGGTAATTTTTGTCACCACCAATTAAAAAGTTTTACGAAACAGGACTGTTATAAAACAATTAAACCTTGCAAATGCAGTAGTCTCTAGGAGGGAAACCCTGGAGGAAATTCTGCTTATTAAAACTGCAATTTTAGTTTCCATTAAAAAGGAGAATAAGACAACAGAAGATGGGTTGGCAAGACAAATTATTTCTTAATGTCAGTTGAGCCTATTTCAAATGAGATAACGTATCTACACCAGGTTGGGTTCAACACATTTTTGCCTCGTCAACTCATTTATCTAATTCAGTCATCTTGATTATAGCCTCATGGACCTTCATTTTCAGAGAAAGAATTTCTTAACAAACAACCTACACAACATGCTGATTACTGAACAGTTAATTCTAATTAACTTGGCTATGGCAAGAGAATTTTGATAAAGTCCTAGACTGCAAATAAGGTCTGGTTATTCTGGCCAAACATCTTTAAAATCAAAACCCACAGCAGAGTCTCCAGATGAGACATCAGAGTGATAGGGATCTAATTTAAAGAAACAAATGAGAAAATTAAAATCACAAATAATTTATTCTTCCGTTAGAATTGATGGAGTACAGTTTTAAATAGCAATGAAGTACACAGTGGTGGAAAATTGGCACAGAACCTACAAGATTTTAATTCATAATAATGTTCCTCATGCCATATCTGTTCATACCTTGATGAGTATTTTCTATTGACTTTAAGAAAACTGTTTTCCTTTTAAAAAGGACGCACAAATTGAAAATCTTGTCTTCCATACATAATGTCACACACACTATGAACATAAGTCATTTTTTTATCCCCCTGAACATTGATTGCAAACTGAAAAAACACAAAATATCATTTTACTCCTGGGTTAATTTTAGGTTTTATCATTTATAGAAGTTGCAAGGGATTTTTGAATGCATATATTTCTGCAGAATAGAATATCCATTTATTTATCTGATGCACAGTTTTAGGGCAATTTCAAAACCAATTTTTTTGTGTACTGTTGTTATTGATCAACGTGCTGCCTCTCTCACATGCAACACTATAAGCATTAATGCAATTCCAAACAAAATTTGGCATTTGCCTCACCAACAGGTTTTATACTTAATGTTATAAAACATCCCCTTGGTCTCATGTTAACCAATAAGAAAAATGGGCACAAACAAAAATGTCCCTTTTCTAATGTTATTAACTCCCAGTTAGGAAAGCTGTCCTGGTTCCGGCCAGGACAGAGTTAATTTCTGCAGTAGCCAGGAGGAGACACCTCATTTTCAGGGGACCCTTCCAGGCAGTGCAGCATGGGGTGGAACCAGGCTCTGCATGGTGAGCAATCAAGCACGTGTGAAGCCTTCACCTCTTTCTTGCACCCTCTGGCACTGGCATTGCTGCCGTTCCCTTCCTTTTGCTGTTTGCAGTAAATTGTTCTCTCAAGCCCTGATCTTTCTCTTTTGTGCCTCTGATTCTCCTCTCCAGCCTGCCACAAGGGAAGGGGAGGGAGAGTGGGGAGCAAGCGAGCAGCGCGTGGCTTGGAGTGTGTCAGTGGGAAGACTAAAATTGGGGGGCACCATTCCTAAACCATGACAAAAGTTTAGATAGGTTTTACAAAGTCCTCTAGGCTATTGTGATACATACAAATTATTCAACTAAAGGTTAAAATACACTTATACAATACAGTCCTGTTCTCCATATTCTTTTTCAAGTTCTTTGCATATTCAAGCCAAGTAAAATTAACACTTGTCATTTTCTTTATTGCAATTATTAAGAAGGATTACAGCTTGCTTATGCAAAGCTCTGACAAAACACTTGAGAAATAAAACCCAAACGTTTATCTTGTTACCCAAAAAATGTTGCAGAAAATTGTCAAACTATGTTAGAAACAATTTTTACAAAACCGCTTCACTCAGAAAAATTGGAAAGCTTACAAAATTTATCTTTGCACAAGACTATATTACACTGTCCTTAATTATGTTCCCATTTAGATAACTGGGATTCTCAATCTTTGTATGTGAACCCATCAGTGACATAGAATGCTCTCCATCTTTTCACTGTTATCTTTATTGTACACCATTTCGAGACTAATACAATCAAGCATTTACCATGCCCTACCCATTTTAACAGTAGATTTGTTATCCTGCCCAGCGAGTAGTGTACTGTCTTGCATATTCATCACATGTAAAACATAATATACAAAATATTGCTGCTGTAAAAAGTGTGCATTTCCCCTTTCCCCCTACAAAAAAAATCTGTGGAAAAAATATTAAATTCCCATAACCTTCATAAACATACAAAGCTGTTTGCACCTCTCAGTCTGTAACAGTATATTTGACATACAGTTCTCGACTCACTGCAAATTGTTATGTCACAGATTTTCTGTCCAATATTGCCATCTAGAGTAGAGATGTGAAACTAGTTTCTGAGAATCTACAGTCTTTAACAATTAACCCATAAAGACTGTATACCATAAAACAGCCACAAGATTTTTCCAAAATCTAGATGGAATGGGAGGTTCTCATCTCGGGAAGATGTCCACAGTGCTGAGGAGAAAATATGGCTGCTAATAGATTTTGCCTACCGGAATGTGAGTACTTTTTCACTGTTGGTAATTTCCATATTGACCCTAAAAAAAATTCAAAATACATAATTAGACTACAAGGCATATTTTCCTGCATTTAAAGCTGCAATTGGAAGACCATCCAAATAAACTGTGATATTAAAAGATGGAAACTAATACAAGTAAATGATATACTGATATGAGTAACTAGCGTAGTTTCATCTCACTAAAAATACTTTGTGCTTTAATGCAGAAGTAAGACCAAAGATATGAATTTAAGGCCAGGAGCCTGATTTGATCAAAAGAGTATGCCTTTATATTCAATAGGCTGCTGTGAAATCAGTAGAACATCATTAAAAAAAAAAGATGGTGATTATTTCCCACCTAAACTCTGAAAATTATTTCAAAAAGTCAAGGTCACCAAAATTCAAAGTAATTTAGGAAAGTAACCATGAAACAAGGTACCTAAAATTATTACTCTATCAAGCATTACATGTATTTCAAAACCAAGGCACATCCTGGTGAACACTAACAACCCAAGTCCACATATCCTACAGGAGGCAATTATTCCACAGATCTGATACACAGAATTACCACCCTTACTGATATTCTCTATATCTTTTGACAGAATGTCATGTACTGCAGAGGTGGACAGAGGTGAAAGCATCAATGCTGTAAGCTTACCATGATCCTTCACCACAGGGTTCAAGGCTTGCAGAAAGAAGTACTGTGCTAGGAAATGAGCATCTCCAAACTGATCCTGCCACTGTTCCATGTAAAGTACTACCACAACAAGGTAGTGTTTTACATTTTAGTTTTATGTTGCAATGTCAGTTATATTCCATTATAATATAACAATCAGTCACGAAGAAGAGTTTCACAACAGCTGCCAGATGAGAATTTAAGCAGCACAATTCCTATAGGAATGGCCAGTATGAAAGAGAGGTCTTCTATAATTGAATTTCCCAGTGGAACTTACAAGTGCACAAACTGGAGGAGCACAGCCTATCTACAGAGAGGGCTATCCACCTCTACTGCAAGGAAAGCTGGAAAAACCTCGGCAACTGTGATTAAGTTTCCTTGACCCTATACTGGCCACAAGCAAAGAATTCTTCTGTAGCTTATTGTTTCCAGAGGAAGGTACTGGTTCAGTGCATAAACATTTTATCTGTTAAATAATTAAAAGTAACTGCATCTCTAAACTACCACACAGAGAGTTTGTTCCTTCTTCCTTGTCTTTTCTAACTTCTCTAGAAAGAAAGCCAACTGTTCTTCAAAATTCTGGGCAATTCTCACTTCCTCAGAGTAGTTTTTCTTGAAAGTTCAACTGATCTTCTACTGACATAACAGGATTTTATTTAAACATTAGAACCTCAAATTTATAATTTAGTTAATCTTAACATTATTTATACCAAGCAAAGTAACAGTGTACATTTTAATGACGTTTCTGAATGATTCGTAGTGAAAAGTTTGGATTTTTAAAAGTTAGTACCTTTTACGGGGACAAACCTGTTTCATCCTTTAATTTGAAGACAGCTCTTTTACATGAGCCCTTCACTACAACTCCAGCCCAATGTTTTGGTGGTAATTGTTTGTTTGTTTTCATCTTGACTTAGCAGTGATAGGAATGAAGCAGCTGATTTTCAGGTCACTTCCTTCCCATGTTCACTGCCCCCTTATACTGCTCAGAGAAAATCTGTGCAAAAACAAGTTCATGTCTCCCCATAAGCTCTGCAGCTGAAAGACCTCAGCTGCACGCCTCAGGTGCTTCTGCAACTGAGGAGGATGATTATGATTAGGATTTGTGTTTGTGGAAAATAAATTCAACCATTTCTATTGCAAAGAAGTAATGAAAAATGATCCACCATGAGATTTGGAAACCTCATCTTTCATATTAGTCATTCACCATAAGGCTATGAAACACATCACCTTAATTTCTAACATCCAAAAACACTGCTGGGAAGACCTCACTTTGCCAAATTGCATTAAAATTTAGCAAACTCAGGAGAGAATGACTAATCACAATTCCATACAAATGATTCTTGGTAACTCACCAAGAAATAAACTCCATGAGAATTGTATGTACATACCTGAAAGACCATGTCCTAAAATTCCTTAGTTTAAATGTCCAGAATCTAAGATTATTAAATGAGTGTGTAAGAATCACAACTTGCTCATCAAACAGAAGAATACCTGGTCATATCCGTAAGGCCTCTGCTGTGGTGGTTGTGGTGGCCCAGGCTGCGTGGGTCTGTATCCCCCATACTGTTGTCCTTGTCCCTGTGGATAATTGGGATACTGAGGCCCTGGACCACTCTGGGAAGGACCTGGGGATCATTAAATTAAAAAAAAAACAAAACAAAAAAAAAAAAACAACAAAACAAGAGTGCTTAAGATGTTGGAAAAAAGAGAACAGGGAAAACACTGAATTTTACAGCTAAAACCACTGAATTTTACAGCTAACCAGGACTAAGAAATACCACTACTATGCAATTAGGTCTTTTGAGTGTCCTACCTCCCTCCCCCTGGAAAGCACCTTGGCTGCCAGGGCCTGTGCTCCAACCACAGAAACATTTACTTTTATTTATATATTCATTATTTAATATCAATGCATGTAGTTCCATGAACAGGACAGAGAAGAACAAGGCAAGAAATGATACACATGAGCCCTTTCCAGGATTTAGGAAGGCAGTCTCCTGATGTAGGCTGCTTGAGTTCCAGAATTTTCTAATGCCAAGAGCAGCCAGATAATCAGCTATGTTTAGCATCTGGACTTTCTGAAGAGACCAGCAGCACTGTGCTGCCAGAAAGTGCAGTCCCACACCACAGCAGGCAATCATGGATGGGGTGTCAGGCAAGCAAGCTACACATGTATAAAATGTGAGATGTGACAAGCAGTAAAAGGTATTGTGAGATGGAAAAATGCACCCTCTACTCCACACTCCTCTGGTAATATTAACTTTCCAGAAAAAGGTTAAGAAAAACCCAAAACCTGGACTCCAGTCTTTTTTGTCTGTAAAAGAAGTGGTTCTTTTGCAAGTATAACTCTCTGTTACTATTCACAGAGACTTGGCTTGTCTACCACTGGAAGCTGCACGTTACCACCATCAGGCATTGCAGCCATATTCCAAACAAAATTATCCCCATCCACCCCAGCACTGGGAGAGATGTACTCTGTATTTCAGTGGCACTCCTATGAATCCTCAGCAGTGGATCTGTCAGCTTTTTCAACAACACTCCTCAAAAACTGAGTCTCTATTTTTCAGAGCTGAAGATCTACAGCTTTTCAGACAGGCTTTTCTTTTAAACAAACCAACACTTTTGTTTCCTTCCCTTCAGAAGAAACAGATATGTTTTTAGCAATGGTGATTCAGTGCTAAAGAGGTCTAATCTGAGCTACAGGCACTGGACATTAAGATGACATCAGTAATTCTGGATCTGTAAGACAGTGAAAAGATGACCTGGAGAAGAAAAGCTCCATAAGCTATCACCATTCTCCTCAGGCCTCAAATCCCCTTGAACTATGCAGTTTCACCTTTCCACAGTGAAACAAAATCTTAAAGATTGATAATGATGTCTGAGATATTGATTTATTTCTGAAAATTAGAAAGCAATTAAATATTAAATTGAGCAAGAATACGACATCCTAAAAGTGCTGTGTTCATCTGATAAATGAACATGGGTTTATTTATTCATGGTAATTCTTTACAGCTGAATTCTAAATATTCACTGACAAATTTCACAGGAAAAAATGGAACTTCAGTAACAATTTTGGCTAAAAACAAGAAACTGAAAAATATGTTATTCTGTTTTACAAATTATATTGGGTAAGTGGCTCCAAAAGACTTCCTAATCCCTTTTTCTTCTAGTATTTCTTAACCTAAACTTTCTGAATAAATCAGATTTTATTTCTTTACTTACAAAGTTCAGAGCAGTGATCAACATGACCTCTACTCTGACCTTTAGTCTATTCCTATATTATGTTTAGCAGAATGTAGGTACAAGTATTACTCCAGAACTCTCAATTCATCCATAAACTACAGAAGTAGAACTTGGTAAACCTTTGGATCCTCTTAAAGCTTAACTCTGTCTCAACATAACTGGATTTCATGTGAATCTGGCATTTATCTACATGGCAAACAAATTACCCATGCATTTCCTCACATACACACAATGCTGAAAGCTTTAGCATTTAAGCCTGCAAAAGAGCTGAAAGCTAATATACATGGAATTTATGAAATTTCAGAGATTCCTTCTTCTGCCATAAATTTATGTATATTGCTTTACAGTATGAAAGCAAATAAAACTTTTTTGAGTTTCAGCATGCTCTTCTGACACGAAGTTTTTTAGAATTAATTCACCAAAATTACATTCTACTGCTTTAAGTTTCCTTTTTGGGTGGTTTTCCTTGAATCCAGGGACTTATGGCAGAGGATTTCTCATTCCAGCCATGTACCAGAAGGTTTTGACTACTAGCGCAAATTTAAAAGGCACAGTTGCTTTAAAGGTGTGCTGTCAATGCTTACAGTCACTTCTCTGTACAGTACAGTCACTGATCAGTACAAAAATTTGAAAATAATGGTTCATGTATGTTGAATGAAGTTTTAAACCAATTTTAAAAAGACTGTTTTAATTGGCAAATCCACAGATGAAAGTGGTTCTTTGTCATCTTTGTGCGTATGTTCACCTACAGAAGACAGAAAAGAGCAGAATCTTTCTGGGTCCTTCTAAATTACAGACACCTACTGCAATGCTGTTTAGTCACCCTCAGTTTTCTGTGCTACCACACTCTCTAGACTGCCTAATCCTAAACAGATCTAACTCCCAAAAGACACTGCCTTCTATGTTTTCTTGTCTCAGCCCAGTGAAATTGCAGGCACAGAGCTGTTCTGTCCAAGCCTGGCCTCTGGACACAGTCAAACAGGGATGGAGTAACACACAACAAAGGTCTCTCTTAGTCCTTTCTGTGACAGCTGTCTGTGTCCTCAGGTTCTTACCATAACCCTGCTGTTGTCCTGGATAGCCTTGCTGGCCGGGATATTGCTGCTGCTGTGGTGGATAACCCTGCTGCTGGGGTGGTCCTTGATATGCATCTTGCTGCTGACCGTATTGCGAGTTTCCTGTAAGATCATTGCAAGAAAGCAAAAACTCATAAAGATACCTATTTTATTTTTTTTCCTTCTAAGATGCACAGCCAACAACACAAGAACAAAATGAAAATGCAATATTGATTTCAAAAACTGAACAAAACAAAGAAAACTCAAACCAAACAGAAGGAACTCGGCCAAACAAACTGCAGTTAAAGCCAATTTTGCAAAGTTGAACTGCAGCATTTTCAGCATCTCTGCCAAACGAGCATTACATTTACTGGAACATCACAGTCATAAGATCATGACTATGCTAAATAAAATAAAATTAAAAAAAAAGACAAAATTAAGGACAGCTACAAGAGCACAGACTAGCTACACAAGATCAGCAAGCTGTTTCCTAACGGCACTATAATTATACAAAATATACACACACAAAAAGATATATAACTGAACCGACAACTTTATGTTAAAATAAAAATTTCCATTGAGGTAAAAAAAAAAATCTCTAGAGTGTTTTAGTCATTTTACTGTTGTTAGAATGGCAAATTGTAGTTATTTATTTAAGGTGTTTGCAAGAAATTATTCTGAAGGCTCCAAGTTCCCTGCCATTTCCAAGACAGCCAGCAACTAGTATTCTACAAGAGCTTTGCATGGGTATAAGTTGTGTTGTGCAAGAATGTCTGTTCCCGTTGAGGGTGGGGGAGGAGAGGGAATGTCTGTGCATATGTGTGTGAAGGTATATAGATACCTCCTTCGTAGTAATGTTGTGAGGAATCCTCATAAGGCCTATCGTAGCCTTGTTCAGGATACGACGGTTGCTGATAACCGTAATCATTATGACCTACATCAATTCGACAAGAGACAGGAAGAAACGTTAATGGCCTCTGAGTGAAAACCCTAAAAATATTTCATTTCTCAGAAAAATGAAAAAAAAAATTTCAACTGGATATACATGAAAAAGAATTTTCAATTGTATTAGCCAAAGACTTACTAATATGATTTCCTTTCATATTGAATTAACATGTGACAGGGGAAAAAAAAGGCTTAATGCAGTAGTTCTAGAAACATCACAGTAAGGGATGGTCTTAACCTTCCAATAATCCTTGTTGGGGGAGTCGGAGGGGGAGAGAGTACTTCATCTTTCACTCAAAAAAAAAATGAAAGCATTTAGGCCTTTCACATGTAAATAACCTGAATTAAATTAGAATGAACAAAGAAAGCAATTATCATACTTTGTCTAACACCTGTTCTGCTGATCTCCAATTCAAAAGCATATGCTAAAAGCAGTGTGAAATATAACAAATAAAGCTCAATGAAGTTATGAACCATCATCTACATTAAATTCTGGTTCTGAATGACAGAAATACAACACTCCCAAGGTTTTCCCTACAAACAGAATTTCTACTTAAAGTCTTAAGAAAACTTTTCCTCTTACATTCCAGTCCTGAGCAGACTCATTACAAACAAACCTTTCTACTCAGAGACTACAGCCATCTCTGATTAAGAAACCAATACATGTAGTAAGCACCCCACCTGTTGTTGTTTTTAGCACACGTCTTTTCTGTAACAGATTATCAAAATATATCTTATTGCTAATTTGGTGAAAAATACATGCCAAAACTTTGTTTACATTTGAAATTAAATAGTATAAATTTGGAATAAAATTTTTAGATACAAGTAAGGAAAGGAGGAAACAGTTCTGAAACTCAGTGGTTTTGTCGTCAGGTCTGCAACTGTACCATACATCACTGACTGAATCTTACATGCATACATAACCATTAAAACAAGTCTTAAAATATTCTACTTGTACTCCACATAAAAGTAACAATGAGGTAATGATAAAGATGACTCTTAAGAAGGACTAGATCTTAGAAGTCATCTGTGCTGCCACAAAGCTGTTGATGGTAACATCAAAATGCCTTTACTAGAGCAAATTGCCTGTAACAATTTAGCGTTCATGTGTACACATAAATGTTCCAAAATGAAATCTGAATAATTATCATTAATGCAACTTGTAAAATAACACTGCACACACACCTCCAGAAATTAACACATGTAAGCTTATACAGATAAGGCTTGATGTACCTTAAAATCAATTTGATGGAAATCAAATTCAAACAACTGACTTGCATCCCTTTATCTGCTATGAGCAGTTGCTTTGGCAATTACACAGCCTTGCTTTGTATATATATTTTTAAACATTAAGATCTACCACATTTCTTGAGCTTCGTAAGATACCATTAAGTTGCACACATGGTTATCACAGCAGTCAGGAGTTAGCATCTTTGTTCTCCCAGTCTCTGTTCGGCCTGAAAACAAGTTAATTTCAACTTTTCTAACTTATAACACAATCCAATAGTCTTCAGCACTCCATAATCCAAGGGATAGGAGGACAGATTTATGAAATTCAAAGTTTCAATCTTGTCTTGAAAGCACTGAGGGGACATCTAAAGAGGATTCACATTTTCAATATCCTCAGGGCAGGGACCACTTTATTCCTGTATAAATGTTAAACTGAAGGCCCATACCATGTCAGCAATAACACATTTGTGTGACTTACACAAAAATGAGACACTAAGTTAAAAAAGTAGAGTATTTACAGAAAAAACCCACATCTTTTTAGCAAGTTTTTTCAGTTCAGTAAAATTTTTAATAAAAGGATATCGCCCCCTCTCTTATTGATAATAAATTTATGACTGTTTAAATTCATGTCAATCATATTAGAGATGCTAAGGAACTCTCCATTCTTTGAGAGACGCAAATTATTTCCATTCTTTTGAAATACTAAAACTGTTTTTAAGAGTTTCAAATGGGAGTAATACAAATTACGTGCTTTAAGTTGCAAATTTAACTAGTCACAGTAACTTAAACTGTAGTACAATTCTGAATTTGGAAGGTTTTTTAAATGTGAGGTATGATATCCAATTACTATTCTTGCCTCATCCCCTAATTTTGGGCATATGACTACATTAGTATTGGGCAGGTATAGAAAATGGGAAAGTTAACATTTATGAGAGATTACCATCAGGGTAATATTGCTGGTTCATGCCTTCTGGAGGACCTTGTCCACCATGACTGTATTGGTCCCCATAATAGTCTTCCTGGCCTGAGTACTGCTGTGGTGGGCCTGAAAAACCACAACCAGTCAATACGTAAATAACTTGTTTTGTCTGTTATAAAGCCTGCTAATTTCTGACTTTAGTATGAGAAATATTTCTCAAATGTATTCCCCACCCATATTGTTGCATTACAAACATATGTAATCTGGTTTAGCTTAAAAAATAAGTAAATGTATCTATATACATATACAAACACACAGTTGTTTGGCTGCACTAGACTGAGACTATATATATCAAACTTCAGTTTTAAGCTCATTTTAAGAATATGTGTATAACAGACTAGGGTGTTAAAAATAAAATTATTCCTCGTTGAAAAGGACTAAAAGAAAAAAGATAACCAAAATCGTGGAACATCGTTCCTTTTCCATAACTGAATGAATCCAGAAAACCAAGTAGGTATTCTGTTCCTTTTCTGTCCTATCAGTTAAATATCAGAATATCAAATTCTGCATCAGCATATCTGAGATGTGCAATTTCAGAATGTATAATCTCAGAAAGAACCAAAACAAAAAGAAAACAAACTTGTCTTCACATTTCATGGTGACAGCAGTAATCTCTTGCTGCAAGAACCACCCTTAAAATGGGTAACAAAAAGAGTGTGCAAACAAAGTCTGTCACACCAAATGACTTGACAGAAATTTGGATTAAGCAAGAAAGAGATGCAAAATGGTTTTAAACATGGTTATTTAAAATCAATGCAAAATACTGAAGTGAATTCCTACCTTGCTGTGGTGGCCTGTATGGAGGAATCTGTCTCTGCCCCATCATGTGATTTCCTTGGTTAACCTGGCCCATCATTCCCATCGGTGGCTGCTGCCCCTGGTAATGCTGGCCACCTGCCTGTGGCATGTTGTATTGCTGGGAGGGAGGCTGCTGGTGCATCATTGGACCTGCCAAAGGAGAAGTAGCAAAATTGTCAAAGACACAAATATGATTTGTGATTAAACCTTTCCAAAAGAACATAGAAAACCCAACCTTTAAAAATGGACCAAAAAAAGCTCTGTATATCCACTGTTCTGGTAAGGGTTTGTTGTTTCTGGACCTATGCAAATGTAGGTGAACAATTCAGCAGCCAAACTACAAAAGAGAAATCAACCTCAATAAGGTTGCTTTTTAGGTTTTTCTTCAAAACCACAGATATTAGTTTACACCTACAAAAGGATAACTGAAACACTTTGATGACTTTTTGCTATAAAAACAATCTTCAAAAAAAGCTTAGGTGAAAACCTGATGGTGAAACCTTGGTAAGTCATAGAAAAATTATTTAACATTAGTGATCTCCTTGGAGCATAGTTTCAATACACATACATAGTTGCTGTTATATTCCACCAACAAACCACTAAGCTGTTATCACAAAATCAACAATTTTATTTAGCCTGTAAAGACAAACCACATGAACCAGACAGGCAATTAAACAACAGGCATATGCAGAAAGCCCACAGAACACAGGCTCTGCCTGACACTGAACAGTCCTAAACAATCGGTAACAAAAAAATCTTTCATATTTAGTTGCACCAAGTTCTATGAACCACAGGAAGAGACCAAGAGAGATCAAGTACTGTCCATGTTTTATCAACTGACAAAATCTGATTAAGGCTCTACTTGGAGAAATGCAAATTTCAGTAATGAAAACAGACAGTTAAAGAGCACCCTACTGACACCACACAGCAATGAAAATTATGATTACACAATTTCATTATATGAGATTGCAGGTTAGACTGATACATTTAACAAAGAAAAGCCTCTGTGCCTCCTCTGTAGTACCACTTCAGAAGAGAGTTATTCCAGTATCAAAAACATGAGGAGGAAAAAGTTGTGACAAGGAGCTAAACTTTTTTAAGCAACAGATTTTTGTAATATATTCATTCAAACCACTTCACACATACTGCCCAGTCTATCATGGCAAAACCCTAAGCTTTTCTGGCTTTTAAAAAAATAATTTATTTTATAAACTACAAAGATAACAAGAAAGTAGCAGCTTCACTAAAAACTAAAACAAACCACGACATCAAACATCAAACTAGCAGAGCCACTCCTAAGTGCCATCCAGTGAGAAAAGGGAAGATATCACTTTTTTTCTGTATGCTTAGATTTTTCCCTTCCATTTAGTATTTCTGAAAAACTAGGTTCTGAAGCACAAACAGAAAGTCCTGTGTGAAACAACAGTACTGGGAAAATACCTAGATACACAGCCAAGCGACAATAGATTTATACAGGCAAAGGAATATGTTCTCACTTATATACTGTCTATGCAGA
Source organism: Zonotrichia albicollis (assembly GCF_047830755.1). NCBI lineage: Eukaryota > Metazoa > Chordata > Aves > Passeriformes > Passerellidae > Zonotrichia > Zonotrichia albicollis. The sequence goes on from NC_133819.1 coordinate 108,989,310, forward strand.
GTTACGAGGGAAAGTTATGACAAATTAATTAATGGTATGAATTCCAAGTGCATTAGTTAAATCCCATAAAACCCAGTGTGGGATCTCTCACTGAGAAGTGGCCTAAGCTTCATTTTCCTCTAAAGATAAATATTGGCCACTCTTAAGAAGATCCAGTTATGCTTCTGTCCTTCAGTATGGCAAGTTTCTGTGTCCTGACTTTAAAGTAAAAAAAGGATTCAATTTAGATGTACTTATTTTAATTGTTGGCAAAATACTTTTCCTTTTTTTGATCTTCTAAATGAGTAAGTAATTTAGATTATTCCGTTTCACTGCTCCTCTGTTTGGAGGTACTGAGAAACATCAGGCAGTCTTGATAAAAAATAGAAACTTGTTGCCATAATATTCCTAGATCTCAAGAAAGCTTGTTAATTAACAATATTAATATTAGTCACAATACAATGTGATAAAATGTGTTGGGTCCCTGTGGTGCAATGTAGAGATTTTCTGTTTGCTTTTTAAATTAGAACTTCATTAACGCTTTGTAGAGCCACAAAGAGAATTCACTACCCTGTATTAGGCTGTGTGTTGTGTTCATAACAGACGGCCTGGCTTCCTTCCAGTTTGGTTCTTCTTATTAAAAAGATACCTAAAAGAACCACCATGGTCTCTATTGCCTCATGGAACATAACCATTCTATGCAGTGGTTTTGAGGGATGAGGGAATTTTGACTTTATTCTTCCATTTGAAAAATCTAGCCTAGGAGAAACCTACATTTATTCATCGTGTAATACTTAATACGACATAAAATCCCAAAACTTAACACTTAAGACTCTTAATTCATTATCTACTTGGATATGGACAAACTTGAGAAGTGAGCCCAAGAGAACCTCATGAAATTCAACACGTCCAAGTGCAAGATGCAGCACCTGGGTGGGGGCAAACCTAGATATGAGTACAGAGTGGGAAACTCACTGAGAGCAGCCTTGAGAAGAACTTAGAGGGTTTGTGTTGATGAAAAGCTAGGTCTGCTCTGGCAATGTGGGCCTGCAGCCCAAAAAACCACCTGTATCCTGGGTGGCATGAAAGAACTTGTTGGCCAAGCGAGGTGAACCTGCCCCTCTGCTCTGCTCTGGTGAGATCCCACCCAGAGTGCTGTATCCAGCTCTAGGGGGTCCAGCACAGAAAGACACAGAAAGACCTGCTGGACAGGGTCAAGAGGAAGGCCAAAGGATTATCAGAGAAATAGATAAGGAAATGCTAAGAGAGCATGGAGCAGAGAAAGCTGCAGGGAGACCTCACTTTGGCCTTCCAGTACTTTAAGGGGGCTTTATAAAAGGGAAGGAGACGGACTTTCTATACAGGCAGACAGTGACATGGGGCAATCGTTTTAAATTGAAAGAGGGTAGGTATAGATGGGATATTAGGAGGAAATTCTTCAGTGTGAAGAGGCACTGGGACAGGTTGCCCAAAGAAGTTGTGAATGCAATACATCCCTGGATGTATTCAAGTCACCAGGCTGGATGGGGCTCTGAGAAACCTAGGCTAGTTGTAGCACAGGCAGGGAGGCCGGAACTATGTGATCCTTCAGGTCCCCTACAACCCAAACCATTCAATGACTTTATGTTTTCTAATATTTGTGGCACAGATTTTTGTAAGCACCCTAAAACACAGCTTTTGAATTCCTGATCAGGTAACACCAAAAACAAAATGCAGCAGCCCTCATCAAAATTTTTTTGGTGTTTTTCACATGTTTAAAAAAAAAAAAAGCTTCTTTTTTAAATGATGGTTTTAAGCCTTGTGCAAGCTTTCTTAGAAACTATAATGAGGGTCAATTTAACTTGACAAACACTACAATTCAGATTTGCTTAGTCAAATGAACCACCATCCTAAATTTAACACCAGGAGCAGTTTCAACATTTTCTCAAAAGATTTTGAGGATACAAAACTTTTTGCTACTCCTAATATATGATTCAGGCTGCAAATTAAGGACAGTAGACACTTCTCCACACTTTATTACTCCACAAATTTCTCATCTCAAACTGAACCTCAATTTCAGGTATCATTTTAAAAAAACTAGAACACAAAATGTCATAGAAAAAAAATCCTTAGTTACCAACACTGCCTTTCATGTTTTACTCCAGGGAAAGCAGATGAAAGCACAAGCTCCATGGCAGCTGTTTATATCTTTTGTTTTTTCATGACAAAAACTAGAGTGTCTTCTACAGCTAGACATCCTACACAATGCAGCTATAGCATGATGGCATTTCAGAAGGTGGAGGCAATTTTATTTCCCTCTAATACACTAGATTTCAAACAAAAAATGAGACTGCCCTGCTTTTTCCATAGCATCTTGACTACTGTAAACAGTTGAGGTACTGAAACCTAACAGTCTCAGCTTACACGGGAGTGAACAGATGGGAAGACATTTACAGAAGGCAGTCAAATTCAGAAATCACTTTATCCTGATCTGCCATACCCTGAATATGTTTATACTTTAGCTAACATTGGATGTTCCTATCTTTATGTTCCTTTCTTATGTGCACAACTAAACAACCAGAATCTGCATCTGTCTCATCTCTACTCTCTCCATATCTTCATATTTGCTTGTAAGTCAAAGAGCTCTGAAATTTTAATGGAATTTTTCCAAGGTTATAGAAATTAAACTATCAGTTAAGAATTTCAGCACCAGATTTGACAATTGGTCTCCAAGTTGACTGAGTCAACATGATCTTGTCCTGTAGAAGGCACCTGTAAACTTGTTCTCCTCTCTTACCACAGGAAACATATAATGCTCATTCAATAGAGACTGGGAATTTGATAACCTTGTGTCAAGCTCTTCTAGCACAGTAATGGAATCCCAGCAAAGGGATCTGACAAATGAGAAACAGCCTCAGGGCTGGCCATACATAACAGTTTCTGAGATGACCAAGCTACAATTGCTTGGTTCTTACTTATAAAATGCATTAATTCCACTACTAAATATTATTTCCTGAGTGTGAAAGATTTGTTCAATATAAAAAAAAGAGGAATATCCATGCAAGTTTCAGGTTTCAGAAAAATTATGCCTATATCTTCCCCCCTGAAAAGTCAAATACTGGCAACACTTGACATTTTTTTCAACCTAAGTAGTTTACCATACACAAGAAGAAATGCACCCATAAGAACATAATGCACCCATAAGAATATAGTTTCTTCAATATTCATTCAGTTCCTTCTGTTTCCTATCTTTTCCAAAAAGGTACCCAATATTCCTTGCAGATGTCCTGGGCTGCTATATTCACTTTTCAATGAAGAGTCATCTACAGAATCTTCCACTTAAAATATTTTGCTTTTTAAGTCCAAAATCACTAGAATTCCTCTTTTAAACTGGACTAACTATATGAAATCAATACCATGAAAACTTTGCTTCTCATTTAAGCTATTCCTCTGGATAGCATTTTATAACTAGTACAAAGCAATAATGAGTACAGAGATGATACAGGAAGTAAATCCAGCAAACAGTTCTGTTACTATGCCTTTTATTTCTTAATTAGCGCTTTTGCATTTTTTTCTTGCTAACACCATCTGCCTCACAAGGTGTATATACAGCAAGATGTTTTGGAAGCAAGTGCACATAAAGAGGTTATGCTCAAGCATAACCCAAGTGTTAGAGCAAGCCTTTCTGAGTGTTATGGTGGTTTTATCTATTATATAAAAGTATGCTTCTTTTCCCCTGGAAGTACTGGCTTCATTCTGTACATGGTAGCTATCACCCACTGAAGAACTATTTCAGTATTTTGTTTCTGTTCATGTGATACCTAGTCAAAGACTGAAGACAGAATTATTAATTTATTCATAGGTTCTCTAATGGCACCCATAAGTAATTTGTCCAAATCTTCATAATGAATATACTTTGACAACTCTCCAATGAAATCAGATGGTATTGTAATCTTACCATCAAATTCATTCCTCTACAAATGAGGAACCCACATAGGGAAAGATTAAGGCAAAAAACATCTACTAATTTTTAACAGCCACCTTGAGATGCTAAGACCTCATCTTGTGGAATATTTAGCATTATATTTAGCTAGTGCTGTTATTAACTGACAGATGTAGTAGGATCTCTCATTTTCAGTATGGATCAATCCTGGAGGACAAAGAAACAAAGCATACTTAGGGGTTCACAAATGTCTCCTGACCAACAACACTGATGTTCAGAAACTTTGGTTCACTTGTGTTTCTGAATTGTTGTATGTATGACCAGTTAAGAAATCTCTGAGTTCTAATCTGTTTATTCCCCTTTTGTTAAACTGCACTGGGTGCATCTCCTAGCATTCTTGTTTCTTCACTTAGGAGAGAAGCCTGAAGTGGCCATGCTTGGCTGAGACATCTGCCCAGCCAGACTGGGGCTTGGCTACCTACCTCTAAATTTCTCATGGTCTCACAGATTGCTGTCGTTCTCTGCCCAGCTGGCTTGAAGTCACAAGAGAGTGAAGATATAAAAATACTTCCTCTAATTTGTCATCAAACATCAATACACATGGAACAACTAAGAGTAGAAAATGGAGGAAATGTACTAAGTAGACCCGATTGGGAATCATCTTAGATCAAAATAACAAACATCCCCATTTTCAAACATAAGACTTCCTCTTTCACAGGTAATTGGAACAGTATTTTCATTTAACAACAAATAAAACTTTGTTTGCATAACAGACAAGTTTCAAAGCCTTGCTTTAAAGAAAGGGGCACATGCACTCTTACATTTATATGTGAAGTGTTCTGTTTACTAATGTTTTTGTGAGACATTGAAATATTTTAAAGAATATGATTTTTCACCCCACTGGCCTCTCCTGTGAAACCTCTGCAAAAAATAGAACCAGCCTTGAAGCAGACACTTGAAATGGAAAAGTCTCAGCCTAAAGGGTCAAAACTTGGCAGAATTAGACTTACACTATGCAAAAGCCTGCTGTGGCCTTAATGGCATTGGTGCCATTGTTCTAAGTAAAGATTTTGCTGTTGTTCTTGAACCTATAATTTGGTTAATACTGTTTTATTCTATATTCCCCAAAGTCACTTCAGTACCACTATTTGTTCAGCACAGAGATCTTTTAAGTTTATTTCTGCTTAGTTTCTAATGACCAATTTTCAAGTTTGACGGAGTACTGAAAACACAACAGAGGAATGAAGAGTAAAGAATGCTACTTTGAGATGGAATCATCTCCTAAATTTTAGGCCAGTCACATAACGTTTCCTGCAGAGTGACTGACTAGATGGCTCCCTCACATACACTGCTACTAATTATTGCTAACTCTGCAACTAAAAAATCTGAAATGAAAACAGCATAAGACTTTTCCAAAGCATCTTACAACAGAATTACTACACTATGTATTGACCAGAATACAGAGATAACTTCCCAGTTCAGAAAGACAGTCAAAAGTATTCCCACTTATGATTTCCCCGACTATGTACCTATCTTTTGTTTCCTCCATTGTTATACATTAAGAAAAATGCAATTAACTATGTGGATGCTAAAGGCCTCAGATCTGGTAAGAAAAGTGCAGAAATAGCTTCTTTCATCATGACTCATTTTTAGTCTCTCATTAACTTAGTCTTTTGTCTGTTTTGCAACTTTCTGTAACCTAATAATCAAACTGATCAGTATGACCTGGTCTGTCTGTACACCTCAGGAACAGATGGTATCTACACATAAAAAAGTGGAGCTTAGGTTTGTCATATGTCTTCTAGCAGGTGCTAGATCCAATGTACAGGTGTACTTCTAGCATGTACATATCCAAATGCAGTAACAGACTTAACAGGTAAGCTGAAAATACTGATTGCTGACTTCTAAAGCACCTCTATAAGAATATGCAGTACAGATACAACTTAGTAATTTGCTGTGCTGTGACTTTAATGCAATATTTTAATTCCACAACGTCCTTGCACTTCAACAAGGACATCAAAACACCATCAGTTTATGCAATGGAAATACCTTAGATACAAAATTAGCTTTGATTTTTACTATATACACAAGGACATCTCATGAAAACAGTAGGGAGTACCAGATTTGTTCCTGGAACTAATTCTTCCTCCACTAGTGAATTTTGCTTCTCTAAGACTAAACAGACATTCCATGCTAAAAAGGCTGAAAACAAAGACTAACTAGGTATAACAATCTGAGGGCTATCTGACTTTGATTTTTCCATTTAACCAAGAAACTTAAAAGTAGAAATGTATTTTATCAACCTGAATGACAATAACACTTCACTAGAAGTGTAAAGTCTGAAAAAGACAAACAGTAGCTCCAGCTTATAACTGCTGAAAGGAGATCCATTTCCAGATTCTCACATTATACCTGAAAACAGTTAAATGTCTGCAAATAAACAAAAAGTCACAGATATATGGGAGAAAAGAGGTGTAGAATCCTCCAAACATGAGTACAGAATATTCACAGAGTATTCTGAGATGATCCTTCCACAAGGATCTTTGAGTCCATGCCTTAGGTAAATGGCCCATAGGGTGACTCAAGTCACAATTTTTGTTCTTTAGCACCATGCTCTAAGCAACTGAGCCAATTTCAGGGTACAAACACATTTAGAGAAGGAAATCTACAAGATAAGACCTTTAAAAAAATCTGCACACAAGATATTTTCCTTTTACAGAAGCCGATAGATACCTCACTTACCTTGGTTTGGTTGCATATTCATGTTTGGTCTGGGCCCATAGTTGCCCATTGGCTGTCCCTGGCTCATTGTCATCTGATTCTGCACTGGCATGCTCTGTGACGATGGCACTGAGTGATTATAGCCACCCATGGACCCGTGGCTACTTGAAGGCATGTTCATGGAACTGTTTGTCATATTGAGCTGGTTAGGTCCAGGTCCTTGCATAGGCATATGGTTGGGTCCTTCAGAAAGAAAAACAGGGAGAAAAGTTGTACATTAAGCATCTTAAAAGCAGGTGCAAACAGTCATACTGAATTACAAAACTAAACAGAAGTAATTAAATACAATTACATGAAAATAATTTAAAATACAGTTTGCATGTGATTTTCTCACTTTTAAAATAACAAAGTGAACAACAAAGTTCATCTCTACTAAGAAATACATTTTCTTTTGTTGAGTAACTGAAGCTACTGAAACAAAGGTGAATTATCATATAGCTCATCTTCTATCCATATCATACACAAAACTAGCCTTTTTAGTACTTGCATAATATAGCCTGAATTTCATTCTGAATGGCAGAAGACCAGTGTAACAGAGAGGCTGAAACTTCATCAGACCTGTAATTGTTACAATGGAAGTAACATTTCTGTGTATTCAAACAACTCATGCTAGACAATTTTTGAAACTAACAATTATTAGTATTATTATTTTTAAATGCAGGCAGGATTAACATTGAGATGGTATAATTACATAGAACCATAGAAATATTTTGATTGGAAAAGACCACTAAGATCGTCAAGTCCAACAACAAATTTAACACTGCTAAGTCCACCACAAAACGCTAACTTAGGCTAATTTTCATTCTAATGATTATACAGTCACCCATAGAAGAAAGAGAAGGTGACAAGCACTCCATGGATCACTGATAGAAGAGCAAAAAAAAAAACTGTGAGCCAAACTCGTTCTACACAAGTGTTTTAGTGCCCTTGTGATAAAAACGTAACCAGAAGTTGTTCATTACAAGGAGACAACTTCTGAGTTTATTTCCTGAGATGGGAATGAGAACAAATCTTTTTGGTCAAGACTTTTTTTTGGATACTTCAATCATGACTTTTATAAGAATGACATGTAAATGGAAAGCATTTAGTGACCTAGGCTGGTAAGCACATCACTTTTGCTGTGAATACGTGTAAAAGAACAACCTTGGAAATCAGAGAAAGGTGTGAAAAAAGGAACAAAGGTAAAGTGTTACAGGCAATGAGCTGCATTCTTCTCTACTTGTAAATAAAGTGGAAGATTTCAACACAACAGTAAATCAATGTTTTTCATTTCTAATGGACCTAGCATTGCAGTGATTCAGATAGTATCAAACAATGTAGAATAAAAATGGCTGAAGAACTGTTTAACAGTTTTGATCATGTACTATATAATCAATATTCTGCAACTGTATTTGCAGATTACTAGTGTGGGGGATGATGACTGGAAGGACAGTCTCCAAATTATCAGTTCAACTTGTGAAGATGCAAAGGAAAAGCAACTTGCTCCAACACCCATGTGCCAACAACATCTTTTCACCTTTTATTTCCCTTCTTCCTGACAACAGAGGATGAATTCAGATTATTCTCTGAATTCAATCTACTCTCAATAGGCAGTACAATATTATAATACCATCTGGTCAGTTCATTCATTACTTTAGTGGAATAGGTGAACAGCTACTAGAACAAAAATTAGTAAGAAGTGGGACTGGATATAACTATGACAAGTGAAAAAGTAGATGAAATGCATGGATTATGCCCATAACAAGCACCACATAAAGACCTCATGAAAATATGTAGAACCAGAGGACATGACAGACCAGGTCAACTGTAAACAAGGCAAATGCTGACACATATAGATTTCAGCAAGAAGATGCTCCTGTTGCTTAACATGACACAGGTTTTTTGTTAAGCTAGAAAAGTCTAAGAAGAGGAATCTAAAAGAAACTACACTATTAGAGTTGTAGGAAAGTACTGATTAAAAAAAAAAGAACCACACACACACCTCCTCTGCCTTCAGGTGTAAACAGCTCCTAAGTCCTTGGCTAATGAAAAAAATGCACTAATCTAGAGTAGAATGAAGGCAGAAATAAGCACACAGAGAGCTGCACACAAGGTCACAGATACAATACTAACTGACTGAAACAAAAAGATGCAGAAGAAAAAGATAACAATGATAACTGAACATGGTTATTTAAAGCCAAAGTGAATAAACAGAGGATAAGTTTTAAAATGTGTTTATCCTCTTGCCCTTAAGACACCTTACTGAAATAAACACAAACCTATTTTGTCAAGGAAAGTGTAAAAGCTGAAAAAGGCATCAAACATGCAGTTCACTGCTCCTGCAAAACAAGGTGTGCAGAGATTGCTGATATGTACAAAGGCAGGTCCACCACAAATACAGAAAAAGTAATTCAGTGAAAAGGATTATGCCCACAAGAGTACTACAGATGCCTATGCTGCCCCTCTTCAATTCAACACTGCTTAATTCTGTAATAATGAGAACATGGAGACAGTTTAATTATGAAAAAGTGAGCTTGTCTCTAACCACGAGCTCAATCAAGAATGTGCTCTGAGGTAAAGCTACAGTGAAGAAAAGCTTCCTACCGTAGTGCCAAGCAACAGTTGCAGAGCTGCTAGAAGACTATTTCCTAAGTAAAGGAAGGAATACACAGCGTTAGTGGCAGAAGGCTAGGGCCTGGGAGTGGCTTTGTTTCTTTCTGATTAAAGGAAGACATTATCAGTGATAGACTTCAGAAAGTTAGGCAAGCACACAGGTAAGCAAGTTTTTAAAAACTGATAATGTAAGAAGCAAAATGAGGAAGGCAAAAATCATCACAAGAGACAGCTTGAAAAAATAACACACCTTCTCTAAAAGGTTGGTTTATATTCATGTCTCAGCACTAAAACAGAAGAGAGCACTCCTAAGAAAAAGCTGCCATATGAAATGTGAGGTACATGTATTTTCTGTGGTCAGAATCTAGGGGGTTTGTTAGTGAGAAGCTAGAAAACAAGAACAGAGATAAAGCTAAGACCATAGGATCAAAAACCTTGCAAATGAAAAATAATAAAAACACACTTTACACATAAGTTTTTTTTATAGTTTCTCAAAACACTTCATTGAGCTCTCTTGCATATAAGGACAAAACAATTGATTTTCTTTTTTACATGCATAAATGAAATAGGAAGAAGAGAATATGAATGAACTGAGAGTGAATTAATGAGGCATGAAGTATGTATCTCCACTTTAAAGTAATTGCTTTAAATGCTATACTCTAGATATATACCTTATAATTAGATTTGTGTTACAATGAAGTTACTAGAGTAACTATCTATCTTGAGTATAAACAGAAGTCCTCTTTCCTCTTAACCACCTGTGCACATATCTTAACTCCAAGAAGCTGTAATCTGAACTAAACACATTGGAGACTACACTTGCAGGAAGGAAAGATTTTGAGAGAACTTGTTGGGAACACACAAACACCTGTGTTGTGGTTTAGAAATGCTATTCCCCAGTTTACCATTTCCACTACAACACTCCAAACCACACACCACTTTGCTTGCTCCCATGTATCCCCTTTCCTGTGCAGGGCTGGAGAGGTGAACAGGAGGCAAAAAAAGTAAAGATTACAAGTTGAGATAAGAAAAATTTACTGGAAACAGCAATGAAATCAGAAAAAGGACAGTAACAGCAACAGTATTAATAAGAGTGTACAAGATGCAAAGGATTCACAGGCAATTGCTCACCACACAGAACCCTCAAAATATCCTGCAGGTCCTGGCCATGCCTCCTCTGGCTACTGCAAAATTTAACCCTGTTCTGGCTGGAACCAGGACCTGTTATTCAGGAAGGTCACCTACCAGTGCCATGACAAAGGACAGAGACCCCATATCTAGTCTTACCTTTCAACTTTGTGTATGTGAGAAAACAACCTCAAGGTATCAGGAAGACAACTTGCCCCCAAGTACATCTTAGTTCATCATCTCCTTCCAAATTCAGACCGCCCTTACTCTGCATGACATAAACTCAGCCAAAGTAACTCTTCAGACAGCAATTTTTTCAGCTAAAAACCACAATCTGTCACAGGTACAAATAACACTCAAGTGTATCACCAGTTGAAAAAGGTTTGTCATGACTGTCTTCCCTGGCAAGAGGACACAGACACACATTTGTCAGGGGATGCAATTAAAGGCCCCAACAGCACTTCAGGTTCTGTATTAACCAGGACACAAGTACAAGAAAAATCATCCTTTGCCCTTCAGGCAATGGGACAGGTCTGAAGCAGAACTTTAAAATTACTCATGCCCTGATGATCACTAGGCAGTTCTTCTAATCCCTTCATCAACCATTCTCTTCTGCCCATACACAGATCTGTGGAAACCCCTACTCAGGTAATACCTGAAATCCTTAGCTGGCATTTTTAAGAGTCTGCATTTTATTTTTTCCATGCTGGTCAACTGATGTCAGTCCTGGATTCTCTTCACTTAAGATTAGTGACTTTACTCCTTTTATACAGATAATCTCTACAGATATTTAAGGTTTTGTATCTGGTTTTTAGTAGAAATGTTTATGTAAGCTCAGAGTAAGTGCCCTAAAACCAGAAAGCAAATGTATATAATGCAGAAATTATTAGAAATACAAAGAGAAATACAGAGAAATTTCTCTGTGAAATACAGAAAGGCTCACAAGCAGGTAAACTAGCACACACTTTAAAAGGTATGTGTAATTCAGCTACACACTTACCAAGATGATTCTGTTTCCCTTTTTCCAACCTATAAAATTATTTTAGCAAGCCTTTCTGATATTAGAGATGCCCTCATCCTAAGCTGTTTATCTTCGCATCCTCAGAGAAAACTTCAAACTGAGATGGAAAGAACAGACATTCAAGAAAGGGAATATGTTGGAGGAAAGGCTAAATTAAAGCTTAGCTGGAAACTGTATTTAAGTATCTGTCTAGGTGAATACCAAAACAAAGCTATTTACCTTTCACATATTTTCCTAACAGCTCTTTTCTTATTCTATTTAATTACAAAATATGTATGTTTAAGGAGTGACTTTTCTCCCCCGTGGCTCTGCAGTGAAGTCATTATGCTCACATTGTGACTTAGTAATCCTTCTCCTTGGAAAAGATCACTATAACAACAATAATATGATTACACTTGAGGGTCAAAGAGACTGATTTTTGAGAGGCAATGCTATTCTCCATGGGAACTGATGGATCTTACTTGGATAAAGGACACCATAATCAGAATATCTCTGCCCTACTTAGGGAGAAGCATGTATTGCTCTTTACACTTCCAAATGCAGACCATGACCACCGTGTATGATGAAACTAACTTCTCTAGATCTTTTATTGCACTTCTTACACACAGCCTCTGGAGGCTATTCAAGTTACTCTTTCAGAAAAGCCACCATTATATCAAGTCCATTTTATCAAGATTTGCACAGAAATTAGAGACTACAGCAATTGTTACATTTTTTACTTTGTATTAAGTTTTGCATAGTTATTACTGTGTTTGCTGTCAGGAAGGTTATCCTTGACACCAGTGAGAGATTAATTTTCAAAGATCCTTTGACAGTAGTTTTCTTTCTTGAAAGTATCAATACCTTGAGGAGCTTTTGTATGAAAAGTTCCTCCATAACAAAAAAAAAAAAAAGAAAAAAAAGAAAAAAAGAAGGGATCCTGAACAAAAGCAATCCTGGGAATGCAATTTTAAGCTGAAAGTCATTTCACATGAAATAGGCAGTATGATTTTACAAGTGGAAATTCAGGAAAATAGCCTCTATATAAAAAAGCATGCTCTTCCATTGCCTACTCCACTCTGATCTGACTGCTAAAGGGAATAGTTACCCCTAAGCCAGTATTGGTAGGTACAATGTGGAATTTTATCATCCTCCTTTCTCTGCTTTGTTTCTGTCCTCCCAAGTACATTTCTTTTTATTACAAAACAGGATGGCATAGAAACTGAACTTAAAATTTACACCTAGAACAATAATCTGGAGGCCATTTCTTTACAAATCCCTTACAATTCAACACATCTTCAATAATAAAGAACACAGGAGATTAGTGGAAGCTGTATAAAAGCAACCTTTTTTTCTTTTAAACATTTACCCAAATCAGAAACAGCCGCTTTCAGATGTATCTATTTTATTATTATCTAATTATTTAGCTACAATGATTTCACATTATCTTTTTATTGAAGGATTTGTGTTCGCTCAGCCACAGGCCAATACCTTTCCCCAGTAAGCCCTCTAAAGCCAGCTGTACTGCATGGTTTCAAACAGACTAAATTTAGCCAGTTCTGTTCATCAGAGGAATGCTGTGTGTCAGCTACATCAAAGCCCAAGGGCAGCCTGATAAACACTGAATACAGGTCACGTAGCTCTGTAGCTAACAAACTCTAAGAGAGCTTGTACTCGGGGGCATTCAAAGCAGTTTTGTCATCAACAATCTAGTATCCCTTGAGCCCCCATGTCGTTTCAGTTGCCAGGCAACGCTGGTGTTAATGTCTTAGAGGAGAAAAACTTACCAGGCATCTGGCCGTTCATCTGGTTCTGCATGTGTGGTGCAGGAGGGCCCCCACCTACCATGCCATCTGAAGACATGTTGTGCGAGCGCGGCGGTGGGGGAGGGCCGCTCTGACTCATCCCGCCCGGACCCATAGGCATATTCTGTGTGGGTGGCTGAAAGGAGACAGTTTAGTCAAACACGAGGAGCAGTTAGTCTGACAAATATATTATATGTACATATGGTACAGCGCTCGCCTATATTGTTCAACAGCGTATGAAAGAGAGCGCTGAAATGCATTTCATTCTCTATCTGATATGTTTAACTCCTCCCAACATTAATTCTGGCAAAGCGTTTAACATTTTAATCGATTTTACATGAAGTATTACATGCAGACAACACCACAGTACCTTTGAGCACCACTTCAAAATAAAAAAAAACAAATCAATGCCTCATTAAAAAATTACATCTGAACAGTTTAAGACTGCTGGAGTCACTCCCTTACACACACACACACACAAAAGCTTTCATTCAATGGAGAAATAAGTGTTCACTGTAATTCTCTCACGTCAACTATTTGTTGCTGTTAACAGACCTTGCACTGGGACAAAACAGGTACAACATGAGATGAAAACCTCTGAATGCTCATAGACCAGCAAAAAATTTGCACCTGGGTGTGGTAAAACACTAGCGATCTCTTCCCTGCTCTTCCCCAAAGCAATGAAGGCCTAGTTCATAATTCCATGCCAAACACCCCCTACAGACTGGAAGCACATTAGTGCTGGCCTCCAAAGGTCCAGAGACAGCTGCCTAGAAAGGATGTTTTTGGCAAATTTCCTAATGAAATTGCGAGGAAAATAACTGAATAACCTTGAGAGTTCAAAGAGGGAGAGCAAGAAAAACAATAAATACAAGGGGGAATTTACTGGTAGGTTCTCCTCATAGCAATATAAGGAGACAGAGAAACTGCTAGTAGCCAGCTTTGTTTTCCTACTAAAAACACCTGTGAGACTCTACGATCCTTCTCACATACCTTAGCCAAGCACTTTCAGGGGAGTAAAAATCATCTCAATGAGAGCAAATTCCCGGCTCTCTGGCTTTTGAGGATTCTGCCTACAGGTTATAACTATTCATGAAAAACTGTCCCCATGAGACAACCACGCGTGCGTTTTCCAACATTTCTCTTCACAGACAGAACCAAGCAGGTGAACCCTAGGTTCCTCTCTAGCCCAGTCCCTGCCTATGCCTACACTATTCACCAGGTTCATAAAGACAAAACACAATATAGTAGTAAAGAGTAAGGCTTTCCCAGTGAGTGTATGTTGGAGATGGTAACAGCAGAGTAACACAGACACACACATATATTCACTTGCCAGGGGAGGGAACTGAATGGTAGTAATTTGTTGTCTCAACATTTCTTCAAATACCTCAAGCAGGTATTATTTTCCCTGCAGTACTTTAAAAAATTCTTCAGGAAATTAGTGAAGGCTTTTTTTTCAGCAGTAAGAAGGAAGGAGATGAAGAAAAATATAAGCAAGTAGGCAACTTCTCTTACTAAATTCCTTTCATTCCTCCATGATGAAGAGAATAACATTTTATAAGCAAAGTTCCTTCTTCAGCCTACAGCAGAAGCGGCAGGAGATGAAGAAGGTAAGAGTGAAAGGCAGCTCTACCCTCTGAACAATGTGACCGAAATGCTGCTCCATTCTCCTTGTTCTTCCTCCACTAGTGAGCAACCAAGGCAAGGCTGCTTCCCCTCAGTTAGAGTCTTGTGTCCCCTCACCTTCAAAACTCACTATTATCCTAATTTTGCATTTAACAGAATCTAATAAAAATTATCTAAAACTGATATACAAAGAAATAAAAAAGAAAAGAGACCATTTTCATTTGTATTTGGAAAGTATGCTCAGGAATACTATCAAAACCAACACACTTGGTAACCTCCAAATGAATAGTAAGTGCTCAGAGCCTGTCCCATGTCAGCCTCAGAGAAGGCCCATGCCAGCAAACTGAGAGCAAAGTCAAAAATCATCCAAGCTGAAATGTTTTTAGAATTAAAATGAACTTCTTCAATTCCAAGTATGAAACATTAGAAAGTCCAATGAAGTACTAAAGAAGATCAGCTCATACCTAGGTTTTAGCTATACTGCATTGTACAAACATGGGCATACCCTTATCTGTGGAAAGAGGGACAAAAAAAGCTCCAAGGATTATTTAAACAAAACTATATATATTCCAACTCTATTTAGTCTGAAGTTTTCAAATCAACTATCCTTCAAGAAAAACACTGCAGTTATCAAAAAGACAGCATGAGAGAGTGTAGACATGCAAGGACAAGGAACAAAAGATTGTTAAGGACTTTAGATACAAAAACCTGCAAGAGACTTCACAAACCACAGGGAATTAAGTCAATTGAGGGAGCAACTAAAAACACTCAAAGAGGTACTACCAGAAAGTAATTCATCAAGAGGAGCTTCTGGATATGGAAACAGCCCAAAGGCCTGCGTGAATACATATCAGATTCTTGAAAATAATGCAAGAAAAAGGTCAAAGATGCTAAAAAAAAATTCAATCTTCCATTAAAAGAAACTACCCCTATCAGATAAATAGAAGGTAGACAAACACTACACCTCTACTTATTAAAAAAGTAGTAGGACCAATATAGTAAAGTCAAACCTTTCTAATTTACTAGAAATTTTTAAAAAATATCAATTAAACCACCTAGCTGCATAATTAACAGAAGCCTCTTAACACAAGTTTTTTGACAAAGCCTTTTGGAGCAATACATTGTTCAATGGCACTGATCAGAAACTGCCCAGAGGGAAGTTCAAAGAGTTAAGGAACATACAGAGCTCTCCTGAAAATATCTTAGTAAATGTCAATATAAGAAGCTACTGCAACATTACTGAAAATGTGAAAGAAAGAATAAGCAGAAGGTGCCAAGTGATGTGGATAAATATATGACAACTACATGGAATTGTAAACCACGTTCTTCAGAAAGAGGAAGCTCCTGTTGCCACTAATCCAGAAAACAAGTAACAAACAAAAAAGAATTTATCACAATCCAGAGTGTTTGGTGGGCAAAAAAAGTCCCAAACCAAAAAGAAAAACCCAACAAAACAAACAGAAAACTCAAAACCCCATAAAATCTATGCATAATACCTGTGGTCACTTTCTGATTATCTTCAGTAATATCCCAAGTCAATTTAGAATACTAAAGAAAAAATGCTAATGTTTTTGATACCATAATACACATTCAATTTGGGAAAAATGACCTCAAAAAGATACTGTAAAAATAGCAGGATTCTAAAGAGAGGCAATCAGTGTTTAAAAACTTGGATTGTTTACACCTGAAAAAGGAATAAAGGAATATGACTTAAGAGGATATGACAGAAAGACAATTTAAAGTATGATACATACAAAAAGTAGATCATCCAATTTATGGTTTAACAAGAAAGAAAACCTCAGGAGAATAGTCAGTAAATTGAAGAATAACATTAAACATACAAGACACGCCATAAATCACATAAATCTGAGGTATTCATCAACACAGTACTCTGGAAGTAAGTTTAAACAAGATTAAGAGATAATTACACATACGTCTGTGCAACAGAAACAGTTATATAGGATATTATATAGGATATTTTAAAAGAGCATTACAGTCTTTTTTGTCAGATCATAAACCAATCACTACCTGATAGTAATTAAAATGAAATGTCTCCTGCAGATATAATTATTCCCCAGTGAAATTCCTCCAGAGTATTTTTCTAGTGGATGCAGACAGAAGAAAACAAGAAAAAATTGTTTTTAAATGGTAACTTCCCGATTTCTATTGGACTTGATCCAGACTTTTAGAGATAATAAACTTCTTTAAATTAACTTCAATTTAAAAATCCCACAAGAAGAAAAAAAACCCACCCAGCTACATAAACCAGATTATTTAACCTTTTTTGTTCCTTACAGAAGAAAATTGACCATCCCCAAGAATATGCACTAAATACAGCAAAGACTTTTGCAATGCAAAATGACCACACAGTATTCAAAAGAAACAACCCACCCTGTGCGAAAGAAAAGCTACCCAAAATGAATTCTAGCCATTAAGCCTACATAGGAAGGGTAAAATGACATCCAAACACAGGCTAACAGAACCAAAGGAAAGGCTACTTCCTTCCTTTTGCTGGAAGTGGGACAAAAAGGAATGAAAATTAAAATCACTGTTGACTTTATTCCAATTATGTAGAAGAAAATGTTAAATATTTTACTTCAGTAAAAAGTAAAGATTTAGTAAATGTTAGTTTCACTTGCTAAACGCTAACTTTTGGCTCATTTCCCCAAACACACAGATTACACTTACAGTGGCTATGAGCATTTAAAATTTATCAGAGCATGAAAAAAATTAATTATAAGCTATTTAGTGAAACTCTAGAAATCTGAACTGGAAAAAGACTGAAACTGACCCAATAGTTGCAACAAAAAAAAGGGACGAGAAAAAAAAATTAGATTTTAACTGACAACTTCCAGCAAACAAAATTCTACTAAATCCAAAAGTTATTTGAAAGCATGCATTAAAGACAATAGCTACACTGCATTTTTAGAGGATTTTCTTTTAAATAATAAAATAGATCAAATACAAGATGCAGCAATAAAATCACCTAGGGTGAAAATGTGTACCTGAAGATGGTAAGATTTTTCTTACCACCACCAGCAGGTCCAAAGATTTGTTTAGGGAACATGTATTGTTATGAAAACTGAGGTGGAGTATCAACTCACTCAGCAAAAAAATTTAATAAAAAAGGCAAAAACCAGGAAATACTGTTAAGCACATTAAAACACAATATTGCTAATCAATACAACTACCAATACATACTTAAAGGACACTATCAAAAATACAATTTTCTTGAAATTCTCTCAGAATAACAATTAAAAGCTACAGGAAATGCAAACATAAATAGTCTTCTTTTGTTTCCAAGAGAAGCCTTAACTCGGGATTTAATCAATCATTTTTCTTTTCAATTCTCAAATAGCATTTTCTGCAAAACAAAACACCTGTTCCCAGGGGGTACTCTGCCCTGCTCATATCACATTGCTAATATCACAGGACCTGTCCCAGTCTCAGAGAGCAGGACTCCGTTGATAGGTGGTGATGGCACCTGTGGAGCACTTACTGAGGTGTCAGACTGGGAAATAAGATCATAAAGGAATATGCTTTTGAGATTTGAAAGAGCAGAGATTTAATTGGGCTACAACTCTTCCTCTACAAGGGACAGGGTGTTCTGGTACTGAGTGTCTTCAATGAAAAAATAAAGAGCCTGTATCAATTCTCAGCTAGTGAAATATTTGAGAGTAAGGAGGATTTCTACAGGAAAACATTCACAATCATGTCTAAATAGTGAAGTTAATTATAAATGTAATTTCTGTTCTCACTGTTGGATTACCAGGTGTGACTCAGAGTAAGGAATTTTAAATTTACAATGACAACCAGTTAATACATCTTGATCTACATCAGGATCTTCAAAAGTCAGAGAAATTCTGACTTAAACATTCTGTTTAAAGAGGAAATTGAAATCTTTAATTGTTTCAAATTGCATATGTCACTGCATAAAAATATTTCACTGTCCCAATATTCATTAACAACATTTTAACAAACAAAATTTAACCCTGAAATATCTGATGTCCTCTTAGCAATAGCTATTCTGATACTTCTAAAAATAATCCTCCAAAAATTCTTTGGGGGGTTTTAGTAGAACTAAAAATTACTTAAATCAGAAATTTTAAAAACTGCATTAATTCATATGGGTTTATTAAGAGTGACCATGCATCACTTAACTGTGGATGTTAACTCAGGGATCACTGAATTATAGAAACTAGACAACTTCTGAGGTGCTCTGTAACTCCCCCATAAAATGCAGTTCCTATCTGTCCTCAGCTTTGTGTTCCACAGCCCTGGTCACTTTTGCTGTTAAGATGGTTTACTGTTTGGTCTGATACTTACAGGTTTTGCTTGCATTTAGTAGTCTAAGAGAAAAAAAATCCACCTCTGTTCTAGCTAAAAGGCTTTATGTAAACTCACCTAAAACAGAAAGAATCCAGCAGAACCCTCACAGCAAAGCATTTGGGAAAGAGCAGAACCATACAGACTCTGCACCTATGTTACCAGACTACCTGGTACAGCTCTCAGGAAACAGCCTACAATTGAAAATGTATTTATTGTGCAGATACTGCACTACAGAGAGGCAAATGACATCTGTGAGTATGAAAGAATTACACTTTAGAGCATACTCCTCATTCAAACTGCCAGTGATTTTTACTGATTTCTAAATCAGCCACAGAAGTTCAGAGGCAATAGAAATAGCTTTTTGTGTACAGTGCACTAGCTCCCCGTGTGGACACACCTGATTAACAATACATGCAAAGTAGCTTACAGAACTCAGAGCAATCATTACAGAACTCAGAGCAATCCTCTGTTTAAAATGGCAGCTATTGGGCTCTGAATTCACTCCTAACAACAGAAATTTCAGTATTTATTTTTCTCTTAGTGTAGTTGCTGGGTTAAGAAGCTCCCACCAGTGACTCTTCATTTCCAACAGTACCCATTCAGTTGTGGCAACACAGCCTCCTTCTTCTCTTTTGTAACATCTTAAGAAATAATGGTTTTTTTCAAAACTATTTAACATTTAATCAGAGCAATTATTCTTCAAAATCCAAGCTCCAGGAATCACTAATAGCTCCCTTGCCTCTTGACAGGAAACATTCAACCTTCCTTTTGCTCTGTTCTCTATTAATTCAGTTTACAAATAGTTGAACTTGAACTGGGCACGGACTTGTGTTCTGAAAGGTTAATGCAAAATTATGCAGCATACTCCACATACTACAAACAGATTTTCTGCTATGCCACCTGTCCTGATTTCTGCTGAGATAGAGCTGATTTTCTTCCCAGTAGCTGGTGCAGTGCTGGATTTTGGATTCAGCAGAATAATGTTGATAACACACTGAGGTTTTAGTTGCTAAGCAGTGCTTCTTCTTAAATCAAAGATTTTTTGGTTTCCCAGGCTCTGCCAGCAAGGTGTGCAAGAAGCCAAGAGGGAGCATGGCCAGGACAGCAGACTCAAACTGGCTAAAAGGATAATCCACACCACAGAGCATCATACTCAGACTGGGCACTGGTCTGTGGCTTTACTGTCTCATTTTTAATTACAACTATAATCTTATTGTAGTATTTTATTTCAATTATTAAACTGTTCTTATCTCAACACAGAAGTTTCATCTTTTTTCCTGATTCTCCTGCCCAGTCCACTGCAAGGGGAAGGAAGGTGTGTGGGATAACCAAGTAGCTGCATGGTACTTAGTTGTCAGCTGGGGTTAAACCACACCACCACCATAGCTATCAAACTTTACCAGGCATTTGGTGCATAAGTGGACAAGAATCTCATTAATTTAGGATTCCTCTCATCATCAGTAATAAAAGTTGTACTTCACACTTTTATTTTAAAGTGTGAAAAAAACTGAGCCATATTTTTATTTTCAGGATGCCACCTTGCTTTTTTCAAGAAGAGCCAAGTCAAGGTAATTCAATTACCATATATTTTAGACAACTTTTGTGTTCAAAATAATGGCTACTAAAAAAAAAAACAGAATGCACACTCATTTCTTAAGACTCCCATTTTTTTCTACAACACATTGCAAGTATACTAAAACCACAGATAGAACATCACCCCTTTGAAAAATAAAGTGTGCAAAACTATATGAGAGTTTTCATTGTCTGAGTGAAACCATGCTTATATATTAAAGATTCCTACTTAGCCTGCAGAGCTCCACAACTTAGAACCATTAAACATCATTACTAACACTTCATGAAAGCTTGTCTTCAAGTTAATTTTTGGAAGTATTTTATTATTTGGTGTATGGGCAGTGGTTGTCTTTGCTTTGGTTTGGGAGATTTGTTTGTGTTAGTTTGCTTTGCTGTGGTTTGGGTTTTTTCCTATCTCTTGAAGCAGATGTTTTCGGAAGAACCAGCATTTCAGTGCTTGTTGAGATTAGGTGTTTATAAAAAGCAATCTTTATCTTCTAGACAAGTATTTTTTAACTAAAGTGACATGGACTCCTCTCTAATCTGTGTGACAAGTTTGGGAACAGCACAAAATAAGGGATTTCACAAGTGCTACAAAAAGCTTAATTTTTCAAAGAAATAGCTCAAGAAAAAAGGTATTTGTGGTTTGTAATTAGAAAGTTTATTAATAACCTTTACAATACTATCAAATTTAGAAAAACTATTTAATGCAATATCCAGATTCTTCTGTGACTTGGACACAGTAAGTTTTCTTGGAAGTCATTACACATACAGACTGTAACTTAGTAGTGGAAGAAACTGGCACTTTCAACATAAAAGAAAGCTCTATGTTACACAAGTGAGTAATAATCAGAAGCACTTATTTTCAACACCCTGAAATATACACTGAAATCTCATGCTCTGAATGCTGACAGAATGTAAGAAAAACTGAAAAACATCACTGCCAAACTACAAAAAAAACACCCCACCCTCCACAAAACAAAACCCCAAAAAACAATAAAAACTCACACACCAGTGTTCCCAAATAATTCCTATAGATCTCAATATGTGGCCATTATAAAATGAAAAGTTTCCTACTACATACCAAATAAAGTGACAGTTATGGGTTGTTTCCTTAAAAATATTTGGCAAAACTAAGACATATAAGAGAGGGAAGATACCCAAATAGAAAAGCTGGGGTTTTTTTATTCAGTAGCCTTCAATGACTTTTTAAGGGCACTAAAAACACTTCAGAAAACAAAAAAAATATAAGTCAAGGAGGATGCTTGTTCTGCAGATTGAAATGTCATGTGTTTAGAAACAAACACACAATATCTCACCACCACTTCAATTGCATCTTTGCTCTCTACAGTTCAAGGATATCAATATCTTGCTGTAGGCCTCCCTCAAAAGCAGCACCAGTGAAAAATCACAAGAAAGCAAGTGTTGTGTTCCTCATGGTGCAAAAGCACTTTCTGGGAAGCTAGCTTATGTCATAAGGTGATCATAAAGAGACTCTTGACTGTGATGCAAAAATACCTGCCACAACTCAGAGAGACAGCAAAATGTTGCATCAACTTCACATGTGAACTTTGTCACTGCTCCAATCCAGCTGGGAAGACACCACATAACAGCCCTTCCCTCAGTCATGCTGCTGTTCACACAGCTGAGAAAAGACTGGTTCACTCAAGAACCTCACACTTTGTCTCTTAATGTGAAAGAAGGTGTCTTACCCAAAAGCAATAATTTAGTACTCTAGTAGGCATACATGACCACAGGAGCCTTGTTATGACACTGGATTATCAAAGTTTTCCTGGCTCCCTTCACTCAGACTCTGCAGTGCTTGCTTCACCTGCTTCACCTTTCCACACTTCCAGATCCCAGTAAACATTTCTCTACACAGCACTATTGGATCTCTATACTTTTTGTTCTCTAAGGCACTACCAGAGTTTCAGAAACCACATCAGTCATTTCATTGGAACAGTGAATTCTGAAAGGCAAAGGAAAAGGCACAACAGCTGACTACAAGCATTTCTCCTAACAATATAAAGCATTGAGCAATTTTTGCTCATACTAAAAATTTCAATGAACCTGGTAACTTATGTCTTTTTTTCAGTGTGAATGACATCTGAAGAGAAGCATTCTCTTTCCAATCTCACTTTAACACGTAACTATAACTTGTTATGAAATGCTTTAAAAGTTGTGAAATTTCTTGAAAGCTTATTTACCTGATTAAAACAGTAACAGGATAAAACTTGAACAAAAAAGAAAATTTAGTCTGCTGGGGGGAACAATCTTCCAGAAATGAACAGATGACACACAACCCAACTTCAGAAGGTATCCAAACTCAAGGTCTCCTAACTTCTGTGGAAAGAAACTGCAGAAGCAGTAGCATAAAGTTGATATCTTTCAGTATTAAAAATAGTAGATGTCTACACACACAGTATCCTGGTCTGTATTTACTGTTGCCATCCACACCTTGAACACTAATCAACTGCTGATACACAAGCATGGTGAAGAGAATCCTACTACCTCCAAGTCAGAATTAGCCTCAACAGCTCCTACATGGAAAGCCAGTGGAGGAAAAGACCCCAAAGTAGTTCATCTTGCATTGAAAAAAGAAAGATAACATGATATCTCACACGTTCCCAAATTCTGTTAGCTAAAATTTACTAGCAAGACAGAAAGAATATAAAGAATATTTTCCTATAAACCCTAACAAAAATCATTATGCTACAATCTGATTATGTTACATTTTGGATCAATCTTCAAAGACTGTAGGTCATCTACATTTAGGTAACACTGAAGATCTAAATTTCATTTAGTATTTTTGAAAGAAAACCCAAGAACCTTTATTCCCTTCCTCACCTGTCCAAAAGAGACTGTCTCTACCCACTCAAACACACGCACACTATGCTATTTTGCTCAGTACATGGAATATTTCTGTCATTGAAGATCAGAAACACACTTCTGTCCAGATCTGCAAAAGCCTTTCACAGCCCTATCTTCATTTTCTTTTAGGCAGAGAATGTCATCACATTCAACTTTAACAACAGGGCTGTCCACCAGGGACTAGGAGAAGGTCAAATTCATTTCCAGTTGTCATCAGAACCAGGATATGAATTAAGCCTCCAAAAACATATTAGTTGAGGAACACACACAGCCCTCTTAAAGGGTTCTTTCCCTCCCCCTCAGCTACAAGCATGGATTTATAAAAGAGAAACCTCTACAGGCACAACAGGTTGGACATAATAAAGCACTGTTTCTATAGTCCTCTAGGTACCAACTTGAAAGGATGCTTCGCTAGCAGCAATGATTGGAGAACACTTCTCCAGAGACCAAAGAAAAAGTAATTCAATTTCAGTTGGTGAAAACTAGTATCTAGGAATGGCTGTTTTATAGACATTCTTTTTAGCTTCATTTTGCAGAAATGAATCAAGACTATATTAATTCAAGAAAAGTCTTATTACTAAAAAACAAAGAACTTCCTTGTGTTACTCACAATGAACTCCCCAAGCTTTCTGATTAGCACAAAAAGCAAACAGACAGCAAGCTATCTTTATGCTGCTGTTTCTTTTCTTACTGCTGCATAAACAATGGAAAAGGGGAAAAATTCGAGGCATCTTGTAAAATACAGAGTTCAAGAATACAGATTCAGAAAAAATTCAGACTAAAAAAGATAGCAAATAATATCCAAGACATGTGAAGTGATGTGCTGTTTCAAGGGCCTCTGGGCCCTTACTTCTTTTATATTATCATAATCCACCTTAAAACAAGGTAGTTTTCTAATACAGGAGAAAGGCAATGAATTTGAGACTCACCTAGAAGGTGAAAAAGCAGCAAAAAATGTACCCAGCCTCATTCCACTGGGGCAAGAGAATGGATTATATTCCAGTGAAAAATAAAAAGACAAAGAAAAAAATCCCATTCCCTCACCTTTCCCTAATCTAAAAGGAAAAAGAGTAGGAGCTGACTAGGAACTGTAGGAGTTGACTAGGAACCACACCACTAGCTGTCAGCTGAGGGGGAAAAACAATAAAGGAAAAAAAATTATATCTTTGAGGCAGACCAGATAGTTGAGTGTTGCATATCTAATTCACAGTAAGAGTCTACATTTAAACAAGTCAGATTTTAAGCAACACCTAAGCAGTGAGATTACTCCAAATACAGCATAAAGAGACAGCATCATGTATTTACTGCACAGTAAATCAGAGGCCAAGTGTTTGGTCATTATGTCAAACGTTTGGTTTCTTGGTTTTTTGTTTGGGTGGGTTTTTTTTTTACCTTCAGGAATCCAAATGAAATATATTCCCTACTTTTACATTATTTTATACTTACTGCTGGTAGTAGAGACTGCATGTTCTGGTTGGAGTCAGCTATAGTGGCTAGATAAACCAAGTTTGTATGCAGCATCTGCTGGTATCTATCAAAATAAACAAAGCACAACAAATCTTAATTCATAAATACAGTAACATCAGAATTTACTTTAATTCACAAATGTAAAGAAAGCTACTTACACAAAACAAGACTCAAGAGACTAACCAAAGCAGCATTACTAGGAATCTTAAGCCTTTTGCCCCACACTTATCTATTATCCAATCTTTCCCAACGTCTCCATCATATCTGTGCCTAACTGTATTACTGTCTTGCTATGAAAAAAACCTAAAGCTGGGTGACACTGTTCTCACTTACTTCACTTCCTGCCTTAAACTAAATCACCAGAGACACATACAGTGGAGTGTGTTTTGTGTCTGGTGTAACTTCCATCACAAACACTAGAGAAAGAGAGCTGTTTATTATGTCCCCATATTCAAGATATCATAGATTTACACGACCACATTTCATGAGGACCGAGATTTGGAAGCTTGCTATGGAATAATTTTTCTGCTAGAGAACCACAGTCCTGACTCTCAGTATCTGGCCCAGTGTCACAAAAACAACCTTGAAAGCTGGAGCAGATTACAAGTACACAACTACAGGCCTGCAAACAAAAGTAGTCCCTTAAACCAAAAGCACCTATTGTTTATGATCTCACTCCTATTCCCAGAAAACCAGTTCTCTTGGCAAGGGAGTAGGACGAACTACCTGTCCATATTTGTCTGATTACATGGGTGCCATCATCACCTCATGCCAGGAAAGAGTAATGGGAAAATAACACTCTTTAACAATCCACTCTTTCTATAGTTCTCTCAGCTCACTCTCCAAAGACCCCACTAGACAGCAAGTCTACGATGGATGTTTCGGCAAGCCAAACTTCTACAACAAGCCTGTTTGTTCCTGGGCACGTGAAAAGCAAGTAGTTTTCAAACATGCCATCAGGAAGCAAAAAGGGCCATTTTCCTACATGATTTTGGGTATTTTTCAAACAAAACTACCTCTTTACAACAATGTAATTACCATAGAGAAGAAAAATATCTTTGTTAGACAGTCCTTATTTTTATGAGCATCATCATCATGACATCAACTTGCAGCAGGCAAGTTGCAACATTTCAGTGACAGAAGTCATAGAGCAAATAAAACCCACCCATCCCCCACAAGAATTTCAAGTGTAGTATCTGTAGCAATGCTTTTCTTCACAGCACAGCTGTCCTATAAGGTAAGCTAAACAAATCAAGAATGATGGTCTAGATGGAAATTCACCCAGTCCACATTAGGTATAGATTAAGGTCTTACTGAGAGCATTCAGAAGTCTTTCCCTTGTTCTGATAGTCCATTATACACTGGATAAGATGGTTGTTTTCATCCAACATCTGAAACAACAAAGAGAAGTTTGAAGTAAATTCCATGTTCTTTTTGGAAAGAAACTGAAGATAAGTTTGAGTCTTGAGTAATGCTCCTCTTCTTAGTTTTAAAAAACAACAAAAATGTTGTTATGGATAAAGTTCTACTTCACCACTTATTTGCAGAAGATTGGTTTGCTCCCATTTCCCCCCTCTAATCAGTTTTACAGGTTTTGGCTTAAGGGTTTCACAGTGCTACCATCAGCAGCCACATTTGTGAAGCATCCTGTTCAAATACCTGTCCTGATTTTGCACCAAGTTCTTAGAAAGTTTTAAAAGTTTTCTGCATTCCTTCATTTGATTGCTAACAAGAAATTCACTTAGAAGTCTATGCCCCAAGCTTCCCTCCTCTTTCTAAAGCCTGCAACTGCTTATAAACTTAATTTTAAAAGACTGAAATTGTTGTTGGTGAAAACTGAGCTAACCAGATTTGTTCAAAGCAAATGCACTGCAAAGCCAGGCAATATTTACAAAACTAAGCTGCATTTTATAAATATTTGGTATAATGGCACATTATGGCTTAGGAATGGTATTGCCCAATTTAATATTCCCACTGAAACACTCCAAATCACACAACCCTCTCCCCTCTGGTAGGGTGGAGGGGAGAACTGGAGGTACAAAAGGATCACCTGCTGAAATAGTAAAAATTTACTGGAAATACCACTGAGATAAGAAGCAAACAATAACAGCAAAAAATACTACTGATGGAGGGTACAAGAGGGCAAATGATTCACATGCAAGTGCTCATCACACAGAGCCCCCAACAATACCTGAGGGCATCACAACATGTGACCCCTTCCCCCACGCCTGGAAAATGGAGTGAGGTGCTGCAGAATAACTCTGGGTCCATGCCATGAGCCTTCCTGGCCAGTGCAGGAATTAATGGTGGCCAGAACCAGGACAAATGGACACAATAAATCTATCATACTTCAGCAGTGTCCATGAAAATGAACACCTGATAATTAATTTTCTCACCAAAAAAGAGTAGTCCTAAAACTCATGGGCAATGGCCAATTTCACAACTTTCTACAAAAAGTTCATGAAGTCAGTGTTCCAAGCTCTGTAAACAGGGAAAAACCACACAACCTGATATCCTGGAGTGCATGCGGCCCTCACACACTCATCTTTCTAGCTCATGCTCTGCACTCTGATCGGACAAGATTTAGCAGAACCATGGCTAATCTCAGCCTCCAGCCAAGTTATTCAAGTGAACTTACAGAAATGGAAAATTTACTGCCAAATGCAAAATTTTGCATCAATTTACTCCTTTGCTTTCTCTCACTGGAAAGCTGGTTTACATCCCTTTACCCAGATGCTGAATTTCACAAAACTAGCAGAATCTTAAGACATCCCACAGATTCTCTCCTTCTTCCAAACATGGCTGAAACCAGCCATGACCAGACTCATCCTTCCACAAGGAAAGCACAACATCATTCCACAACCTTTATTTCCCTAACCAATTCTACAGGGAGGGAAAAAAAAAAAGAAGTAGTGACACTTTTTTCTGCACCTAATCCATCTCTACTATGAAAAGAGTATGGAGTCAGAAACCTTATGCAGTTCACTCAGAACTTCTACCCAGTGAGAACGAGCCGGTCAGCCAAGTTTTCTTAAACTTTAAACAGTAACTTACCAGAATGGACTAAAAAAATCCCAGTGCAAGTATTTTTCCTGAAACTCCTGGATCTGGAAACACATGCATTAAGCACTAAACACAGACATAACTGCAGTATCTTCAGCTACTATGTGAGCCTCAGCAAACAGGCAAAGCTACAACTGCAAAGCTACCTCTCTGAAGAGGATCACAAACCCACTGCTGCACAGTACATGAACTAACTTCAAGTTTTATAAGAAACACAGGGGCCATTTTCACCAGAAAACAGGGGAAAAGGAGATAATACCTTTGATACCAAAGTCTAACAGAGCACTTGCAAAGGAAGCTGTGAATCAAGGCTCTCCCCAGAATACCTCCCACAGTCCTGAGGGAAGCAGCAGATTCTTAAGGCTTGGCAGACAAGTAGACCTTGAAACTGCCCATTAGATGGTTGCATTCTTCATTACAGCCATGTAAGCCAGACCTCTTGGGGAGGAAAGGACCGGAGGGGGGCAGGAATGCTATGGTTAAGAGGAAAGGGAACAAGAAGGAATATAACTGTATTCTAGGTGGGGCTGCAGACAACTGCTTTTTACAAGTTTAACTGAGTGTTTGCCGAGAGAAAATTGAGATAATTATAAACATCTACCATCAAAAGAGAATTTAGTTTCCATCTGGATGAAGATACCTTCAGGGTTTCTGACAACTTAGGTACATTACAAAAATTCTTCAACTTTAACACTGGGGTTTTGCCAGAGCACCACCACTGAACTAATGGTTTGACTACAGACCCAGGAGAACTTTATTGTCTGTATTCTCCATGGGCACCTCAGCATCCTGAAGTCTCTACTGACTACTACATACCCAGGGATATGTATTTTTCATCTACAGTTCCCAAGCACTGACTTCTACAGTACCCTGGAGGTTCCCATTACAACTCTAAGCTCTTCTTTGAGCTCCGTATTGCTGCAACACCTGCTTTGTAGAGGTTCCAATTCTTTACTAAATCAGAGGCTTGCTCTGTTGACCTAAAGGACCTCTCCACATAAGGAGCTGGTACCAATCTGAAATCTGTTTGATCCACGGCCACCCACACCAATGATGGTACGAGTCTTAAGTTCCTAAATACCACACAAGTACCAGTGAACTTGAACACACTCCTCTGTTGCTGCTGTGCATTATTATTAATCTTGTATGCGCTTTCCTTTGATCGCTTTAGCGAGTGAACTTGCTCCCTCCCACACAAGCTTAGGTGGAACCGTCCGGAGGCGCTGTCATTGGCTGCGAACGCGATATCCTTCTTCAATCACACCTAAGGCTTACTGGGAGGCAGCCTTAACTACCAGGTCTACCAAGTTTGGGAACTGGAGCCGCCTCCCACCCCGCAGCGCCCGGAGTCGGGCAGAGGGTCCGGAACACCCGGGCCGCGGTCCCGCTGTCAGAGCCCCCCGCAGGAAGGATTTACTCCACTCCTCCGCTTTCAGGCCGAGTCCTCCCAGCTTAATTCAGGCCCGCGGGGGCGATCGGGGCAGCCCGAGAGGAGGAAGGAAAATGAGGGCTGGAGGGGCCCGGGGACATCGCCCGCCTCCGCCCGGCGCCTCCCGCCGCCCCCGGGACCCTCCAACAAGTGTCCAAGCGCAGGGAGAGGGACAGCGCCCCGCCGGGGCCGAGCCCCGGGCGCAGCGAGTGCGGCCCGGCCGCCTCCCGTCCCCGCCGGGGCCTCGGCGCTCCGGGCCTGGGCCGCCGCCGCCGCCCCCGTTCCCCGCGCGGCAGGAAGCGGCAGCTGCAGCCCCCGGGGCCGCCCGGGCCGGGCCGGGCCCTCCTCTTCGCGCCCTCCTCACCTTCTGGATGGCGGCCGGCGTGATCTCGCCCTTGCCCCGCTGCCTCGGGGCCGCGAACGCCACCGACATGTCTGACGGGTGCCGGGAGCCTCCGCGTCCGCTCCCGCCCGTTCGCGCGCGCGCCCCGCGGACCCAGCAGCGGCGGCGATCCGGGAAGAACGCGGTGCGCGGGGGGGCGGGGGCGCGCGCCCGGTGGGACGGCCCATCCCCATCCCGCCGGGGGAAGGGGTTAAGGAGGAACGGCGGCTCTTCGCTGCTTTTCCCCCTGGTGAGGGGGCGCCTCGATGAGACCGTGGCCGCCACGCACGGCTCGGCCAGAACAACTGGACCGAGAGCCGACCCTGAGCCGCTTCGAAAGTGATCCCCCCCCCACACAGCCTTGTCACGCGCCTTTCTTGTCTATCCCTTTCCCTCCGCCGCCTTGGTACGTTCCTGCCCGACGAACCTCATAGCAGGGAAGTGGTACGGTCGGCTGGGAGGGGGAGTGACGGTGCTGTGGCGCGCACGTTGCAGGGGACACGCTCGGGCTGTGCCGGGCGGCAGCCTCTACTCCCCCCTCTTCCCAGCGCCGTAGTTGGTTGCACCCGGGGAGCCCGCTCTGGCGGCAGCGCGGGGCGGGGCAGAGTGGGACGGGACGGGACGTGCTGGGAGGTGATGAAGGGAGGCCCTCGGAGTCGGAGGGGACCTGGTCTGGAGCATCTCTCCTGAGGAGAGACTGCGGGAACTGACCCTGTTAGTCTAGAGAAGAGACGATTCTACATCTACACATCTCAGAGGAGGGGGCCAAGAGAGTGGTGCCCAGCGACAACACAAGGAGCAAGGGCCATAAGCTAGAACACAAGAAGTTTCCACTTGGACATGAGCGAGGACTTTTTTACATGGAGGGTGGCAGAGCACTGAACAGGCTGCCCAGTGGCTTGGGACGGCTTTCCCCGATGAGTTGGGTGGCTGCAGGTTCCCTGAGAGTGAAACAGCAAGAAGCTCGGCTGCAACATTAAACATAAAATTACAAACGCTGGAGCCCTGAAACCAGCCTTGATTTGTTTCAGTGCAGCCACTGGAGGGAATCTCGGTGTCGCTGAAGTTTAAGACAGTCTAAGACAGTTTTTAGAAGAATGAAGAGTTGCAACGGGGAGTTGGTGCAGAGACATTGAAAGTCCCCAGCCAAAGCATTTTAAACCTTCTTTTTCCTGGGCACATCCCTTGCTCAGCCTGTGTGCGTTCCCGTGCCACGCTGCAGGCTGTGGGTACAGAATTCCTTGCCTTTGGCCAACTGGGGGCTGCTCTTGCAGCTGGCCGAGGTGTGTGTGCTTCCCTGGCTGGCAGGACACTGATCGGATACCACAGCCACAAGGCGTGAATCTCGATCCTTCCTTGCTTGCTCTGTTTCTCAGCAGTGCTGGTGGAAGGCCCTGGCTCTTCCTGCAGCCAGTTCCCGGGCTCGCTGGCTCCAAGCTGTTGTTGCATTCCTACAGCATCCCACTCCCCCCACAAGGGCTCGCCACCTGGGCCTGATGCTCTGTGACACCAGAATGACACTTCTGCCCTGCCTCTTCAGATTATACAGGACCCAGAGTTCATGTGATGCTAATCTGGCTTGCTTTTCTCCAGGAAATATCTGTGGCTCAGTGGTCGCTCTGTATGTTATGCTAAGATGGAGCAATGCCAGTGTGTCCATTACTTCGTGTTTCTAACCATTTCACTCATCACTGTGGTCCATTTTTTGGACTATTTTGGTCAATATTTTTCTGTCTGCTACACACTTCATCATCACCATCATCATCATGATCATCATCATTGTCACTACTATAATGCTTGTAGGAAACCAAAAATAAAAAAAGAAAATTTGAAGAAACCGTGTTTTTCTAAAGTTGATATGCTTCATGGTGATCTATGGTTATTATTACATGGTCTTGGAGTGAGCTCAGAGAGTAAATGTTGTAGTACCTGTGTGTTCAAAATGGTACTTTTTTAGTTACTACAAACAGCAGCAAAGAACCCTAGCAGTGAAGAATGCCATGGCTAAATCAGTGTAATCAGAACCAACCATCTCCCACCCAGTTAGTAACAGAATTATGAAGACTCTTTTTTTAGCATATACTTGTCCCTGGAGAACTGGTGAGGTGTCTGAAGGTGTCCCAAGGCTGCAGGCACAGCAAACATGTTCCCATGAAATTCACTGAACACTGGGAATGCCACAAAATGTTTTTCTTTTTCCACAAGTGTGATGTCCATATGCCATGCTCTGGTTACCCGACCCCTGTGTATAAAGGATTTTGCACTGGGGTGTTTTGGTGATTGCAGTGTTTGAGACAATGTGGGTTAGATGCCAGCCACAAAAACACTGCTCCTGGGATCTGAATGTTCCATTTTGCTCTTCCACACTTTCAGGCTGACTTTTGAGGGAAAAAAAAAAAAAAAAAACCTTGTGGGAGGCCACAGGTGAGGAACCTTAAAATGAAAGGAGTCATTTCCCATTTTATTTCCACAAATGGTCCAAACTAAATATGTGAATTATTTTAGTTTATTCCTATTTCCATGCAAAATACAGGAAAGCAGTGTTTGAAATGCAACTCTGTCAGTTTCTAGAGGGAAGATATAAGATCATTCATTCACAGCCGTTAAAACTCTCCTTTGCCTCATTTTCTCTGGAGATTAATTTTTTTGGTTTTTTGCCATTTGTGATGTTTTTTCATTCATGTGTTTAACATTTTGGACTTCCACATTCATAAATAGCAACAAATTTAAACAAACATTGAAAAAAGCCAGTCTGAAACTTGGTTTTTTTTTAACCATGCAAAGGGAACTTCACTTTCAAAATCAACATTTAAATAATGGCACAGATGCATACAAGCAGGGAAATAGATAGCTACAATGGAAATGTGCCACATGTCTCAGAACACATAACCACAACAGGGTGTCTCTTTTATGACTTCCTTAATGCACTGCAATATGCCTGGATATCAAAGGACATATGGTATATTTTCCCCTTAATTGCACATTTCTTTGCTCTTGTGAGTTACTCCCAACCTTAACATTATTTAATTGTAATTTAGATGTGTAAATCTCAGTCATCATCAAGAGTTTCAAATGCAAATATGTTTCAATGAGATCTTATTTCCACCTCTATTCCAACTATTGTCAGTGTAGTCTTTCTTTTTTGTTGATCTGCATTTGAGTAGGTCATATTTTTTGAAGAGAGAAGAATTCAGACAGAGGAGGATCAGTCCTTTTCTGAAAGACTTTTTCCTATGTTTCCAACTCATATTTCTCAGTAACAAGTTGTTTTCTGTCACTTGTATTATCTGAATTTCCACAGAGTCATGGACATTTCCATCCACAAGAAGGAAAATACAGAATGCTGATTCATTAACATTTTCAAATGTACATTTTAAAAAAAATTAAATGTAGTATTTATGAAGCTGTAAATGCAAGAAAGGGACAGCAAAGAATTTTATGGTAGTACAACCTACTTGAAAACCTTCTTTACTAAAGGTCTTGATAAGAAAGTTAAAGATTCTTCCTGTGAGCCAGGTGTTTCTTAGACAAAGCTTTTAACATACATCATTTTTGGTGAAAGCACCTAATTTTGTGACCTCACTCCAACTGATAGCAACCTACTCACTTTATAATAAGGATAGCTCAGGATCTACTGGTAATAGGATAGTGGCGAATTTGAGTCTCTTTTTCAGACTCCTTTTTCATCTTGAAATTTATAAAAAAAAAGAGGGTGTTTACACTGGTGTTTTGTAACATCAACAATACCATCATGTAACAGAGCAGATCCCAAGGAAGAAGGGTCTTCTGGTAGATGAAAAAGAAGAAAATGCCTTATTTTTGGTTTGGTAGAAGAAAAAATGCCATTTTTGGTTTAGTATTTCTTTACCAACTGAACTTGGTGATCTCATAACTTTTTTGGGATTTTCTACATGCCCAGTCTCTGTGTTAATGCATCTTGTGGCAAAATGAAATTGCACCTGAAGGTCTGCCTATGTAAATGGTTGATGTTCAAATTCTGTTTATTTTAAATGCAGCAACTTGTTATCAAAATACACAACAATATCAGAGTGGTTTTTAGGGTAAATGGTGCTTTTTGCTTCCTAAAAGGGATGATGCTAACAGAATAAATTTGTCTTGAATTTATTCTGCCAGCTTCTTGCCTGATTGTTGGGGGGTTTTTTTCCACAGAATTTTGTAATTTCCATTCTGCATTGGCTATTGTATGGAATAGTAATAAAAGGCAGCATGTGAAATGCAAGCCTGTATATTCCTGTATAAAATGAAGTACTCAAACAGCACTGCACACTTGAAGGATATTGGCAGCTCTGCCACATTCCAGAGGGGCAATAACAAACCCAGAAAAAAAATCATTGGGATGCTAAACTTTTATTCTACTACCTATCATTTTAGTCTGCAAATATAAATATTTAGAATAAAGAAGCTCACAGCAGGTTCAGCAGTTTGCACTAATGGGAGTAAGTGCAGTATCTCAGTGAGAAAATCTTTCCATGTCCTGATTTTATTCTTCAAAAGGGAATCTCCAGCTACTAGGAACATATGCTATAAATAAAAAATAGCAGAACATCTAATCTAAACCTCCTTAGAGCTGCAAATTCCTCAAGTATTCTTAGAAGTTAATATTTTATTTTATGGCACAGAAGCAAAGTGCTACAGTTCACTAACTTCAGTTTTTGAATGTTGAAAGCAAAGCAGGAAAGACAAACATGAGAAGGCACTGCCAAGCCATACTGAATAAAGGTAGCAATGATCTGGAAAATAATAGAACTTTCATATCTGGTAAAAGGCAACACATTTGCAGTGGAGAGCCCTACTGTTCTTCTGGGGACTCTCACTTCTGCATCATCTGCATCATCTCCAGCATCTACCTTCTGAAGACTCATGACCATGAAGGACAGAAGAGATGACTGAACAACTAGAGGGCAGTACTTCCAGCTTGTCACAATTCCCATCAGCTTCCTGAGGGGAAGTAGAAAGTGCAAATTATGTCGAGTGTGATTTCCTTTCAGAGACTGTGATCCCATGAGGTAAGGAAGAACCCCCTCATTCTGCTGGCAGTGCTCTTTCCGGTGCTGTCAAAGATTCTCTTGCCCTTTGTGGTGAGGGCATGTTGCTGGCTTTACAACCACCTTGTCCACCAGGACTCTCAGGTGCTTTTCGCAATCATCCCTCTGTAGGAGAGATATTCTGTGCTGTTCTTGTGAGCCAGCAAAGGCCTCCTGAAGATAAAGGAAAGCCCCATATCTCTCCTGAGGAAGACACCAGGGTTGTCACCATGGAGACATGATGGAGGAGAGAAAGTTAAGAGATACAGACTCTAGCTGGCTCACAGAATGATGTGGCTCCTTGGTCAACCACTGAGAACTTTCTTTCTTTCCTATAACTAATAAGCAGTGAATGTGTATGTTAAGTGAATGTAAATATCTTGAAAAAGTATAAAAGCAACATGTTGCTGTAATAAATCTCTCTTGCACCCCTCTGATGGAGTCGTGGTACTTTGTACTGTGTTGTGCTCTATAATGACATCCCTCAGCATGAGCTGGTGCATGGGGTTGGTTCCCCAGGTACAGGACTTTGCTCTCCCCTTTGTTGAATTTCATATGGTTCGTGTCTGACTATTTTTTCAATCTGCTATGTTGATTTTTGGTATTTCTTTTATGTATGTAGCAATGCTTTTTACCACTTTCTTTTCCATTTATCCAGCATGAAATTTTATAGCATGCCTCTCATACAAAAAGATACTTTTAAAAAGTGTTATTCCATAATTGCAATATATTCTTTTCCAAGTAAAAAAGCAATATATCTTACTATTAAGTCAGTCTGAAAATCAAGTTGAGTTTGCTCTTGGTATCAGTAAGAAAAATTCTAAATTAAAAGACTAATTAGAAACCTTGCTGAGGAGAATGTGGGGCCATAAAAATACTTATGCCTCTTTTATGATGATTCTGTAGGAATAAGAAAGTTTTTTTCCTAGACTGTAACCTTCATTATTAAATACTACTAGTTTTCGAGTAATGACAAAATGCAGTTTTGTGTAATTTTCTAAATACATTCACAGTCTAGCTATTTGTGTGTATATATTTATGAAGGAATAAGGTACTATTGCTCAAATAAATTCATTACCCATTTTGCTACTCATAAATACTCTATTCTTTCTTAGTCATTCCAAATGAGCCTTTGATTCTCCATCCATGATGGAGAACATTTTACCCTGTTGATTTAGCTAGTGAGAATAATTCAGTTTGGAATAATTATCTTTTGTAGGATTCAATATTAGATATCTATTGAAAATACTAAACATGGATTTTATTTTTCTTTGTCTTTCTCAGAATTCCTCCCAGTATTTGGTCATCATCAACTTGGAAAGTTGATTAGATAAAGTCAAGGAAAATAAATTATAACCCACAAATGAAGAATTGAAATAACTTTGCTGTCTGGAGAAAAGAAACAAAAAAGCTTGAATTCATCAGAAATTATGACAAGGAGAGCCAAGTGGAAAAGAGAGTGGTCAAATCAGGTGAGGAGAAGCAGATTAAACCTTCTATGTTTATTGATTTATGTTTATTGATCTATGTTTATTGGTTTAGACCTAATTTTTCTAAGCAATGTAAAGAATTGTAAGACTAGAACAAAGGACAAAATTTTAGTTGACTGAAACGTAACACGGAACTGTCTATAAAAAGTCTTTGCTGGCATATTTTAAGATATAAGTTTTATGAGCTCTAAAACAAGTATAATTGATGGCTAGATTGTATGTACCTATGGTCTGGACTTTTGAAAAGGGCAAACATTTTATTTTAGAATTATGAAATCATAGCCTGTTATTCTTCTTAAATGGCCAAAATATCAGCTTATGTCTTTTAAAATAATAAACCATTGTCTACATTTATGCATGTGATATTTTACCTTGTGTATACTTTATAAAAAATAGTCACAGAAATTGTAAAGTTTCATGTCGGTTGTGATATACCAAAGCTCTAGTCTTAGGTAAACGAAAAGGAGAATATTTATCATAAGAAAATTGTCTAAAAAAGGGATGAGTTTTGTATGTAATGTACTAGAAGGACTTTTCTTTCTTGAGTACTGGATAAGAAAATACATTTCTGCAAGGGAAAGAATGTATGTGTTCCTGTAAACCCTCTTTTACATCAAATCATTAGAGTTAGTAGGAGAGCATCTTTGAGGAAGACTGACTAAGCAAGGGAGGGGTTGCTTATGTTCTATTTCAATCATGCTCGAGATGTTAGCTCAAAATCCTTGTTAATCACACTATCATTCATTTAATTTCTTCAGTCCATTGACAGATCTGACACAGTGCACAGTTTCCTTTCCTTTTTTATTTATTTGCATCTTCTAAGAAAAAGGTTTTATCAGGGGAACTGCTGAGCTTCAAACAACTGAGAAAGCAACAAAGTTCTTATCTGCTCTTGAAATGTTAACTAACTTTCATTCCATGAGTCTTTCTCAGAAATTTTCAAAGCAGCAGTTGTCACCTTTCTTTCTATATCTCTCCCTCTCCCTCCCTCCATCCATCTATAAAAGGAACTTCTCATAAATCTCTGTAGTGCATCTGCCTTCAAAACTCATCCCCACCAAAATACTTATGAAACCAGTGACAGCACTTAAGTTCCAGTCTGGAATTACCTTACATCTAAGTAAACCTCACAGCAAGGTGTTACCAAAATTCTTGGTTTTCCTTCAGTCTCTTCTACACTCACTTGTGCCCCCAGTCTGTCTCCTGTGCCATCACTTTTACTTGTCTGATCATGTAGTGAGATGTTTAAGGAAGCTAAGTTGGCAGAAAACCAATTGCCTTTCTTTAAAAGTGCTTTTCTGCCTGATCAGTTTCACAGACTGGGAGCACATGAGTTCCAATATCAAAGCTAGGGAAGATAATTCCGGGACAGAAGAGTGGGGCAGCTTTACCCTTTGTCAGCAGTTAGCTTTTAGAAGATTGTAGCCATGACCCATGAACAGTGAATATACTGAGAATACTACTCACCACATTGATTTGTGCAGCCATGCTATCTGCCTGGGCTCTCATGTCTGTAACCACCTTATTTCCTTTCTTTTTTACTTGGTTATAAGCCTTTTGTCCAGGGGCCACCTATCTGTGCTGTATTTGCAAACCACAACTTTTGCAACTTCCAAACTTTTTGGTGTGATCTTTACCATACCTTAGAATTTTTTCCTTCTTAACAGGTGTCAGACATTATTATTATTATTTCCAATTTGGGGAGGATGACACAGCCTCCAGATAACTGTTTGCCAATGTCCTTGTGAAAAGACTTATTATTACAACATCTCCGCATAACAGAAATAAATATTTGGGATAAGAAAAACGTATCCTTACTGAACAGGATGGAATTTGAGGGCTGGATACAGCTGTGTTGCATATACAAAAATGAAAATGTTGCCAAGCTTCAAGAGGAAAGAACTGTGAGCAGAACATGTGCACTGGTTGATCACACCAGTTATTGGTAGGTTATTGATCACACCACACCAGTTATTGCAGGTATTGTTACCAGTTATTGTACCACAATATGTTGCCTTGCAAGTATATGGTACATAGGAGACCTTTAAAACTGAATTTATGAAGGTAATTGAATAACAATGAATTTATGAAGAATATTGTGAAGATGGACACTGTGGTTTGGGACATTGGTACTAGGACATGAAGGCTTCTACACAACTGTTTTGAGCATGGCCAAGGGATTCTTATGGGGCCAGTGGGAATAATTTGTAATTTTGATTTTGCAAAATTAATTATGCCTTTTTTTAAAATAATCTTATAGGTTTGTTTGCATCTTGTTATTAGGAGTAAGCCACTTGTTTAGCAGAAGTTGCTCTTTAGTAATTCCAATGACAATAATAGGCAGACTGAAAGGGACAAGAAATACTAACCTACAGATAAAATTCATCAAAACAAGTGAGGATGATACTGGAAATATTTCTGGAGACTTGGAACACAACTTTGGGCTTAAATCTCTGCTGCTCTCCTCCTCCCCTGCCCTAGCTGCTGCCTCTTGACAAGTCCATCTCATAAAACAGACCTCTCTTCCAAACATATATAATCCAGCGCTTTAGAACATTTGCCTCCACAAGGAATATTTTTCTTCAGATGAGGACTGAATGAAGGAAAAACTGCATGGAAGCTCAGCAGATGGTTAGCAGAACTGCCTAGAGCATACATATCATTCCCCTGTACAGTTCTATGGCACCCCTAAACCAACTGGTCATTGCTACCTGGCACCTCAAGGCAAAGGTCTTACCCACCCCAGGCTGTGCTTTCCCACTGTCCCTTCTGTGCTGGCCTTGCTGCCTGGCTGGGATGTGGTAAAGCAGGCTGGTAGCCCTGCAGGGCAGAGAGATAAGCCAGGAAAACCAGAGAAGGTTTATTGCCATGTCTCACCCAGGCCAGGTGAGAGCCACAGACTGAGAAG
This sequence comes from Zonotrichia albicollis, assembly GCF_047830755.1. NCBI lineage: Eukaryota > Metazoa > Chordata > Aves > Passeriformes > Passerellidae > Zonotrichia > Zonotrichia albicollis. The sequence continues at coordinate 109,028,699 of NC_133819.1, forward strand.
AGGAAGCAATTCAAAGAGCAAAGCCACAGCACTGACTTAGATGAGCTTAACTCTCACATTACTGTGTGCTACTGGGTGGTGGCACTTCTTCCTCCTGCCTCTGCTCTGTCCTGCTCTGTCCTAAGCACTGTCATCTTCTCCCTGGTGCCCTTTCTGATGCTGCTTTGGAGCCCTTGTGAGTGGACTCAGCTCACCACCCTCCCAGAATAAAAATTCTTCACTTTCTTGTTGCATTGATTCAGTGGGCAGCCATATGTATCCCATACCTGTGAGGGAAAGGGAGAGTGAAGGAAGAAGTTGGGGGAGGAAATGTAAATGTCCTTTTTTGGGGGTCAGACCGTTTATGTCACCCACTAAGGGTGGAATTTGATATTACACCTAACCAATTGTGTAAGAAGGCTGCTACTGAGGATATTTGTGCTAAACTCACTGATCTGATGCAAAGTGATTTTTTTTGTGATTTGCCACAAAGCTGTGTGATTGTTAAATCCAGCCCAAGGAAAGCTGCAGCAATGTCTGTGGAAGTGGTTGGGAAGAACAGAACTGTTGTCTTTTGCGGCAATCTCCATTTAGCTTCACCTCCTGATAGGTTGTGCTGTCTTCTTTGTGTGATTTCAAAGGGATGAAAACAAAATTCAGCTTGTAAAAAAAATAGTTTTGAGTTTGATCCACACACAGGTGGATCAACAGTAATTTAACATTTGTAGAACTGCTCATCTTAAAATAGGGAGAAAATCAAAATATGCAGTGAGAGGCAGGAGAAAGAACCTCTTCTTTTGTAGCAATGGCTCTTAGGTTGGCTGATGCTAAATGTGGAACTGCTCCCAAAAAGAGGAGTCCAAGTGATCAAAGAAGTCCAAGTGATCAGCTTTTTGTAGTAAACAGTTCATCAGAATGATCCAACTTAAAAAATTAAATATCTTTTACCTTTGGAAACTGCATGTTTTCACTGGCCTCACAAGCAGGTTCATTTGTGGGAGAATAGGAGAATGAAGAACTACACCAGAGAGTGAATAACTTACTAGGAGTTTGGGATGTAAGGAACTTACTCAACTGGCTTTACCATCAGGAAAGTTGTGATGTGGTACTGTATTTTGGATTTTCTACAGTATCTTGTAATGAAGAAGAAAAAGGATGTACCTCAGTAGCCCTCTCTTCTTACACACTATTATGCTGCTGGTGACCCCCATTTCGTGGTACTGTGGTTGGTGGGAGTGGTACAATAGCAAAACCATGATATGTGGTATCTAGAAAAGAAGGTGCTTTTCATATGTGTTTTTGGAGTGGCTAAACCCATATTTTGTTATGCAAGTAAATTTTCTGTAAACACAAAAACTGTTATGGCCTGAAATTTACTTAAAATTGCTACTTCTCAGAATAAAGTTATTTCTGTGTCAGGTTTTAAATTTGTTTTCACCTACATTGCTCTCTTAGCAGTTTTTGTCTTTAAAAAACAAAAGTTGCAGTGGTTTCATCCTTCTTGAATAGCAATTTGTTGTTAGTTAATGAAGGACTCTTTGTGAGAACTTTATCATTGTGATTATGCAGACCTGACTGCTGGTGCCACAACAGTGATTTAAAGCACCATAGACTCTTGAGGGTCCAGCCACAGTAGAATACATCACACACCTGTGTTGCAACTTTAGCAGGTAAGTGGTTTGACACTTTCAGGTTTCTGCTTAAAAGTGCCAGATGATGGTGAGTATCATGAAGAGGTATGGAAACTGGTTGAGGAAGTCCTCTGGCTAAAGGAACAGTCACACCTGACAGCAGCTGGTGCTGCCCATACTTTGTGCTCAGTCCATCAAATATTTACCACTATAATCCAGTGGAGTAATATAATTGCTGAGTTTGTGCTTAGTGGATTCTGGAAGCTCTTACAGTGCCCGAGCTGATGGGGTGTCTCTTCACTAGTAAACAAAACTGCTGAAGACCAGGTTTTGTCCTTGAGACTGTGTTCAAACCAGAGTCTCCTTGCCTCCAGAATGGACCAGCTGTGCCCTGGCTGCAGGTTCCTGATGTGTGCCAGAGACCATTGAAGAAGTAGAGATGAGCCTGCTCCAGTGTTTGATGACCTTTCTGTTTGGGCATAGGTATAGCTCAGGCAGCTGGAAGCTGCTGCACTGGATTTGTCTCCCAATGCACAGCAGGAGTGATGTCCACCTTCACTGCTCAGTTTTAATTAGTTCTCTTTGGTAAGGCTTAGTAGGAGAAGAGGAGAGAGGAAAATAGTGCATCAGCACATTTTGTAATTCTTTGGTTATGAGTAAATTTGAACAATTTTTCTGTAGAATTAAAACTCCCCCAGACCTGTAAGAGTACATGCCTTATTGAAGACAAAATCAAATATTACATTGGCTTTGAGGCAAAGGACTGAAGGACATAAAGATCCTTTAAAGGCTTACACTAATTTTATATATGTTCTGTGCATTTTATGAATTTCTCTTATTTTGTCCATCAATGAAATAAAACTAATTCAAGGCTGAATTGTGATAGTCACTTCTGTATTGACTTATTTTTATTCCTAAGTGGGTAGTTTTATTACATAAGTACTTCTCCTTACTGTGTTGATACTGTAAATGCTAGTTTAATCAATTTGATATTTTTTCCAATTTTCTTTAACCTCTTAATGTCATTGATGTTTTAAAGTAGTTGCTAGAACTGGTAAGTAAGTACACGCTTTGTGTTGTCTCTACTTAAGAACCTTGGTGGGGAAAGTTGCTTTTTGATATTTTGCCAGGTAGTAGCCATTCTTGCTGTTACCATTATCTCTCTCTCAATTCCTTTTTGCTCAGAGATTTTGGCTCTTAACTTGGAGGGTATGGACAAAAGGTAATGACAAGTCCTAATTCCTTCTTTTCCCCTTTCTTAAGTATTGCATGTTTGTTTATGTGGTTTTATTTTTCCCAAGGTAAGCATAGAGTAGCAGAGTTACTTACCAATGCAAGGGATGGTGTTTAACTTTGCAGTCTTCTACTGTTCTATACTCTGATGTGCCCATCACACCTTCTTGGCTCCCTGTCCTGCTGGGACCTGCCTGTACTTGCCTTTTATTCCCTAGTTTTTGCCTCAAGAGTGTAGTTAATTGGATTACTGTTCACATTCTCTGATTCCCAAAAGAGAGAAAGCAGGGAAGCCATTGTCACATCTGCTTTTCCCATCTCTGAATATACTTTTTTCCCCCACTGTAAACAGTGCAGAACACCTTTCTTGCTATTCTGATTTCAATTTTAAAAAAATGCTGATGGATGATGCTTGTCTTCAGGACTGGTGAATGTGTATTGGCAGTTGGACCACCAGGAATATCATTTATTGAAAAATCATGGCACAGGTGAAAATGGTCATAATCAGCTCTTCAGTAAACCCAGGTGAAGCTTCTGCCCACTTTCTGCATCACTTCTAAATGAACAAATGCTACTGGGGTTTTTTAGTGCTAATATAATAGAAATTTTTTTTTATTATTAAACTTCAGGGTAGGAAAGATAGTCATTGAACCACTACAAATATTTATTCTCTAGATAATGTAAGAAAAGAAAACAGAAGCTAGTCTTGCACATTAGACCACGTGGACAATCTTCTATTCACTAGGAAGTTAATAGTGATTTAGATGCCAATGAAACTGGAAAAAGTTTGGAATTCCATTTGAGAGAAACCCTGTGAATGCCTTTTTTCTTCTCTGATGTAAAGAATTATGTACCAAACTTTGCACTTCTTTCAAACTGAGCTTCTTGACTGTTTTTGCAAAAAAACCCTGCCTAATTCAGCCATGGCATTCCTAAAATGCTGAATATAGATAATGAAATAGTCTACATCCCAGCTTACTCAGGATGCTTCTACCACGGACAGAATTTGTATTCCCTCAACTGTTGCTCACAGGAGTGTGTTAAAGGACTGAAGTTTTTATGCTTTCCGTAACTGTTGATCAGAAGAGGTTTTGGCTAACAGGAGTTGCCAGAGAATAAAGACATGTGGCATAAAAATAGTTGAGAACTGCTGCTGCTCTCATGCATTATGTTCCTAGATATCCTATGATGAAGTATTGGAATGTTAGCAGAGTCTAACTATGAGGTGCAAGGGGAAATGGTTGACCTGGCAGACAGAAAAGTTGTGCACTGCATGTTGCATAGTGACTGTGAGGGAGTCCCTTGCAAAATATACATGAGCCTTTATAAAATCAATTTAAGCAGGTAAGTTCATGTGTGCTGTGGTGAGATTTGCAACTTCCTTTCTGTCATCTGCAATTGCTGGCAATGCTAAAGCTGGGTAAGAGTTTTTGAAGCAGAAACACCCCAAAGCTGCTCCAGGAGCTCAAAGGACAACATCAAATCAGCTAAAAGGTAATCCAGTATTAAGTGCATGCTAAAAGCTTCAAGAAAAGCCTGGGCCTCTTTCCTTCATGAAAATGCGAAATACTTGGTGAATATACTTGTTGTAATGATTTCATTGTATGCTACACTGTGAAATCTGGTGGAAAAAGCATTGAACTTCCTATAATAAGGAGAAACCAGCCATTCCAGGTATGTATTAATAACTCTATAGGAAATAATTATATAAATGGTATGCAAAATCTTCTCACAAAAATTATTGCAGGTGACACCTGTGCATTCAACTTGATGTATGAAATCTCCCCTAACATCTGGAGGTACAATGTTAGGTGACTTTTGTAGTGTCTCTGTAGATTGATAGTGCTGGGAGCTATAGTGGTTGCTGCTGATTTATAATAGTGTAAGGCACTATTGGGAACACTTCATGCAGGAAGCAGTGTAGGAAGGTGTATGGCAACATGCTACTTGTGTGGGTTGTATAAGACATCATCATTGTCTTTGAAAATGATGAAAATTATAGCAGTGTTTTATCAAACAGTGATCCTTACCACAGTGTTTCTGACATGATGTTGTCCCTTTGTAGCTTAATAGTTTCTGTTTCCATCACAAGTGGAAGATACAGGGTATATAGTGTATAAAAAATTTGCATTAAAATATTATCAGAATGCAGTATTCTCATTTTTCATAATAATTACTGTAATACTACCTCTATAAAGTATTGCCAGCAGGTTAAAGGAAGACAAACTTTCCTCTCTGCTCAGCACTGGTGAGGCCACACCTGGAGTGCTACGTTCCCTTCTGGGCTGCCCAGTACAAGAGAGACATGGATGTACTGGAGAGAGTCCAGCAAAGGGCCCCAAGGGTGATAAAAGGAATGGAGCATCTCTCCTGTGAGGAAAGGTTGAGAGTGTTGGGACTGCTCAGCCTGCAGAAGAGAAGGTTCAGGGAGATAATGTCTATAAATATCTGATGGGAAGGTACGAAGAGGACAGGGCCAGTGGTGTTCAGTGACAAGACTGGAGTTAACACTCAAACTGAAACATCAGGATATTTTGTTTAATTTTCTTTTTTTCTTGCAATGAGGGTGATGGAGCACCATAGGGTGTTGCCTGTCTCTAGGTATTCAGCTTGAATAACAAATTGTATGAGTGTGTGATTTGAAATCCAGTACGCATTTCCTCTCTGCCAGTATGACAGTACAGTGAGTGACTGTGACTTGGATGTTTTGGAAACAGCACAGAAAAAATAGGGGAGGGAACAATATGTAAATGTATTTTCCCAAATGTTTACATAGGGCAAACAATTTGCTTTGCATTAATGCTTTTGAAATTAGACTAATTTTTCAGTTTTAACATTTGTTCAAAGTTTAAAATACCCCTCTTTCCCCCTTCAAATATGATAACAGTGGGAAGGAAGGAAGAGGAAAGGAAAAAATCTCAATATTTTTATTACTGACCAAAAGGAAAAAAAGATAATTCCAGGCATTCTTTGCAGGCACTTTTCTGATCAAGTAAACCAGTTTCTTTGAATTATCCATGGAACAAAAACAAAGAAACAAGATTGCAGTTCCAGGTTCAGAAATCATTAGCTTTCTATGCTTTTATGCTCTTTATGCATTAAGGGTGAATCAAATTATGAATTCCCAGGGGGAGACCAGCAGTTCAGCTAAAAAACATGCATCTCCTTAATCTAAGAGGGTATGCAAACACAGAGAGGTGGAAATTTAACACAGCACTCCAGCGATAGTTTTCTACAATGTGGTACTTGTGAGGATAAAGAAAAAATACATCGGAGCATCACAATTGGAAATCCATGGTGTTAATCATTTTGTTTTACTCAGATTTTTAATGCAAAAGATACTGAAATGCAAGTTACAGAAGCAGAGAAGGGAAAAAGATCTAACTCACTGAACAATTATGACACCATAATGTTTTTGAAGCTTTAAGAGGCATTAACTGTCCACAGTGCACAGAGTTGCTGAATGAACTTTCTTCTGTCTGAGCTGTTTTGTGGTTTTCCTGAAACATGATGGAGCTAGAGTTGTGCTATTTCCAATATGCTTGAGCTGTATAAAAAAGAGGATTTTTTTTTTTCCTCGCAAATATATTTGTCACAAAAAATTACTGACGTGTTTTCCAGAAGCTGATGGTTGGCCTGGGTTATTGGTGGTACAGGATATGTAAAAACTGTCAGAACCTCTTTTTCTTCCTTTTTTATTGTAATTTTTGCAAATAGCCTAATTACTGCTCGGTGGTACTATGAAGCCAGTAAAGATCTTATTTGTGTTCTGTTTCATTTATTAAATGTTACAATATTGTACATTATTCATGAGCAATATCAATAAATAAATAAAGTAGCAATGTCACCTTACATAATGCTTGAATACATAATGCTGTATTATTAGAGACCACTGCAGCATCAGTGATAAAACTCTTTTCTTTGGGTGAGTTTTACTGGATAGCAAGTGGTATCCAGAATAATTTCATAGTATAGTTCTGTAATTCTTACCATATTAAATCTGCGATCAATTGATTTTATTCTCTGTTCTGTTGAGAATATGCTAAGCTAATATGTGCCCAATGGCTAAGCTTAATTTGTGGATCTCTTTTGTAGAAGCATTTTTAATGTACCTATTTCCTGTTAATGTATATTTTCAGCTCCTCATGGCTATTGTTCATGACCATTCTTCCCTTCTTTCTTCCTTTGTTCACTTAGTTTTCTGATCTATCTTTCTTACTTAGAGCTAAGCTTGTGAGGTGTGCATGCTTTCCAGACCTTCCCACCTCACCAGATCACTTCCAGCAGAACATGAGCCAGCTGTGCCCAGGTGGCCAAGAAGGCCAATGGCACCCTGGCCTGTGTCAGGAATAGTGTGGCCAGCAGGAGCAGGGCAGGGATTGTCCCCCTGTACTTGCTCCTGGTGAGGCTGCACCTCAAATCTTGTTTTTGGTTCTGGACCCCTCAAGGCAAGAAGGACATGGAGGTGTTGGAGCATGTCTAGAGAAGGGCAACAGAGCTGGGGAAGGGTCTGGAGCACAAATTGTTTGGGGAATGGCTACAGGAGTTGCTGGGAGAAGAGGAGGCTGAGGGATGCCTAATTGCCCTCTACAACTACTTGAAAGGAGGCTGTAGCCAGGTGAGAGTTGGTCTCTTCTCCCATGGAACAAGTGATGGGACAAGAGGAAATGGCCTCAGGTTGTGCCTGAGGAAGCTGAGACTGGAGATTAGGAAAAATTTCTTCACTGAAAGGGCTGCTGAGCATTGGAACAGGCTGACCAGGGAAATGGTATAATCCCTGGAGGTATTGAAATTATCTCTGTGTGTGGTACTGAGGGACAAGGTTTAGTGATGGACTTGGCAGTGCAGGGTAATGGTTGGACTTGAGGATCTTGGTGGTCTTCTCCAATACATGTTTCTATGACTCTGTGATGTAGCTTGGGGCTCCTCAAATCAGCTGGCACTGCAGGTGCACAGCCAGACAGGAATTCCTCTGCTGGGACTTCACATGCCTCACTGTTAGCTCTCTTGCTGTTAGTAGCTCAGTATAGTCAACCAAGTTTTATGTTATGTAAAAGTATAAAAGTGTATGCCCAGTTCTTTTATTATACCTTCCTGATGTACTTTTAAATGTTTTACAATGTTTTAAAGCTTCAGGGTATTGTACCTCATGGAACAAAGACTCTGACTTACGCAGATCTGTATATACATTGTGACCTGAATATCTGAAAGAGGCACCTTCATAAAAAGATCAGTCAACACAAAAAACCAGGGCAGACTGTATCTCTGACTACAAACAAACAAACAAATCTACTGAAATTGCAACCAAAATGCAGGTGTGTTTACTGCTGATATTAAATACCTATTTGCAATTTCACTTTGTTTTCATTAGTAAATAGATTCACATGTACTACTTTGATTCCCCTAACTTAGTCTTTTTGCTCATGTATTCTATTCCTGATTTTCTAACTAAGAGAATATAAAACTTTTGTAAAAAGAACCATGGACAGATCAAAAACCCTTGAAGCATACTAGATAGATCTTATAGGGTTATAGGAAGCTGAAACCACTGTTGTATGTGAAACTGGCTTAACACCTAAGGACCTAAAAATGTCCGTCTTTGGAAGAGTTAAGGCTGGCTGTGTGGACAGAGATTTTGGAGGGCGAGTGGCTTTATGGAGGGTGGTTTGTGTTTTAAATATGTTATTTGAAAGCCTCCAGAAACTTAAAACAGCACAGACTGATTCAATGTGCATTGTGAAGGTCTCAGCTGTTGGAAACAGGTCATGCAGAGCAAACTACGGGCAGTATCTAACCTAATAGCTCCTGGAAAGGAAATCGGAGCTGCTGTTTGCTGTAATGCTTTCCTGTGCCTGGAAGGTAAAAAAGGGACTTCTATATGAATGTCAGATGTGCCCATTCATGGGTTATTGGAAGTAGTAGAGCAGGTCAGTTTGCCAAGGCTGAGTGTTCTTGGAAGGAACAGTTCCATGCTTAGATGCATCTTCAGCTGACTTTGAAAAGCAATAACCATATTTAGCAGTATCCCACAGACAAGGTCTCAGGGTAAAAAAGAGCACAGACAAGAATGGTGAATTAATTCAGAGATTTTAATGTATGGGGTTTTTTGTTTGTTTCTTTTTTTTTTTTTTGATGGTAGCATTTACCCAAGAGAATAGAGATTTTTTAGAACCCCAGAACTCCAGGTAATGACAAAAGTAACTTCCTTATGTGTGCTGCAACCTCTTCAGTTATGAAAATAGCTTTCAAGTTCCAGATTCTTTGTTCCTTTTTGTTCTGAATGACTTTTTGTATTTCCCTTAACTTTGCTAATAAAGAGTGCATACTGGACCTATATGATAACATGTTTCCAGTGGGAAAAGGACTCTTCCTTTTATTTCCTGTGCAGTTTCATACAATGATGGGTGCCTCTGCCTTGTTTGGAGAAGATACTTATGGCACTTTAACTTTTTAATTGTACTAAAGATATGCATATTTCTACATCTTCTAGGTATGGATTGTTTTCCTCTTTATTGTAATTGTGGTATGCCTTTTCTTGTAATGCATTTCATATTGCTTCCTTCACTCCTTGATTCATGTATTTCTTTCTCTCACTATGCTGTATTTTCTACTTCTCATTCCCACACACTGCTGTGTTTTGCAGCTTTGGTGCATACAATTCTGCTGTCTTTAACTAGTTCTTTTTGCCTCCTTCAGATGCAGTTTCACTCCTGAGCATCTGCATGGGGGTCTCAGAGATTCCCTCTAAAGTTCAATGGCTGCAAGAAGATAAAAATTTGGCTTTAAGCAAGAAGCCAACTCCATTCTTCCTGAAGTCCAAGAATAATAAACATGATGCCTTGCTTTGCATCCTTTTCCCTTCTGCCATCAGTCACTGCTGGTCTTTGCTGAAACTGAAGCATCCCTCTCTGCTGGTCTCTGTGCATCCTTTGGCATGTAGAAGGTAAGTCGCTGTACCCTGGTTGTTACTTTATGTGTGTAACACAGCTTCACATGTGTAAGAAGTTATGTAATTTGGTCAGACTTGGCAGAGCTGTAAAAGGTACAGAGGATGCCCTCTTTTGTGTTACCACCTCTTCTTTTTCACCATCTTCTTAGCTTGTGCTCTGACACCTGGAAACTCTGACCATTGCTGCTGCCACCTCTTTGAGATTTTGGGCTGATTTGTTGTGGAATAGAAGTACGCATGGCAAGAGGTGAGCAATTTCTCTTCTCTGTTTCTGCAGCTGCTGACAGCAATATAAAGCACTAATGCTGTGGAATCAAGCAAAGCTGTTAATCAAAATGGCCAAGAAGAGGAGTGTTTCCCTTTCTTGTCTACCTTTCTATCTGAAAAACATCATTGCAAGGGAAGTTGAATACAAGAGTAATTATTTTTTTCTCCTAATATTTTTTTGACTTTGAGCTTTTTGTACCACTTTAATCAGCCGTACAATAGGCCCTGTATTTTATAATTGCTTACATTGTACTCAGTTTGTGTAGTTATAAGCAATACTCCTTAAATTTTATGCAGAAAATAAGGCATGGGCATCAATATGCTTCAGAATGAATTGAAATTTAATCTAGACTTGGTTATGATACGCAACGACCTCAAAGCAGAATTACTCAAGGTCATGCTGAGTTCTCTATCACACGTGCAAAAACTTTCCGTTGTATTTTAAAATTTGTTTTTAGAGCTGTGTCGTGTGTATGCTGTCAGGATCACCCCCGTGCTTTACAAGGGGGACTGAGTTCCACGTCCTCCCTCAATCTTTTTTCAAGTCGAGCCCCGATTACGAAGGTCAAACGGGACAGCGTTGTCCCTTTCATCCGTACAGATCCGTGCTCCTTTTTCCGTCTCGGCCTATCAGCAAATTCCCATCACGACACGACGAACTCTGACACTTGCCGGAGCCGCTCTTGTTTTGAATGCAAGCCCAAGGACACCTGCAGCCCAGGTGCAGCCGGGGGAGGTCTGGCGCAGGTAGGCGGGCCGGAGGCTGGCACGGAGGGAGGAGGCTCCGCAGCTCTGCCGTGGCCACCCACGCCTCACCCCCATTCCGGGGCTCCGGCCGCGTCCCCTCCGGCCGCCCGAACTCTCTCCGCCGCCGCTAACTTCAGCGCGGTACAGGCGCTGGAGCCCGCACGGCTCCATAAACACGGGCGGGCTCAAAGGGGCGGCGGGGCCGGGCCGGGCGCCGCCGCAGTAGGACGCGCTGGCGGCATTGGCCCGCCCTTCTTACCTCCTCCCCTCCCTCCCGCCCTCCCGCCGCCGGCAGGGGAGGCCGGGCCGGCCGGGCCCACGTGCGCGGCGACCGGGAGCCGGCGGAGCGGCGCTGCCATGTGTTTGCGCGGGCGAGCCGCCGGCCGGGGCACCGCCTGAGCGCCCCCCGCCCGCGATGCTGCGGGGCGCCGCGGGGCTCTGCGCGACGCGGCCGCCCCCCGTCCCCTCGCCGCCTCCTCCTCCATGAGCGCCTCGGCGGCCCCCGTCAGGCTCATGCCCGGCGGGCGCCCGGAGCAGGCGGCCGCCTGCGCCCCAGCCGCGGGCTCGGCGCCCGACCGGGGCGGCCCCGCCGCCGCTGTGCCCGCCGGGCCCGCCGCCGCCCCGCCGCGTCCCGCGGGCACCCCGGTGCTGCGGGGAGCCGCTCCCGGCGTCCCGCGGCCGGTGGCGCCCAAGGGGCCGCCCGCAGCCACCCTCCAGTTGCCGGCCAACTTGCAGCTGCCCCCAGGTGAGTGATCCCTCCCGGAATGCCCCAGATGGGGTACGTCCCATGTCGCGACTTAGCCGGCTTGTCGCGGTCCTCGCTGGCGGGGCTTCGGTGGGGCAGGACGGAGCCCGACGCGCTGCCCTTGCTGTTGGAGACGAGCCGTGGCGAAGGACGGGCAGGGCGGCGGGGGTGGCGGTGATGTAGTGGCAATGTGTGTTTCGGGCTCCCTGTCTGCCCCAAACTTCTGGGAACCGGCGTGTGCGTGTGCCTTGCGGGGCATGGGCTGTGTGCCTGGGCTCAGTCGGGTAGCAGCGCTGGGGATGCTTACAGCCCGTCTGCAGGATGGATCTGGAAGTCTCTGGATAAATGCAACTTCTGACTTTGCTGGGTAGCACGAAGAGCAGGAGAAGTAACCAAAAAGTCAGCGGCCAAGTTACCCTTATGTGTGACTTGGAAAAGACTGCTGGAGGCTTTGGTGGAACAGGGATGAAGGAGTATCTCGGGGAGGGGGTGTGAGCGTGGGCTGGAGGCTGCGGAGCGGCTCCGTAACTTACCGAGCGGGTCCGGCTGCCCGCACTCGCCCCCGACCGGGCGGTCCCGCGGGAATTCTTGTCACCGGCACAACCAGGCCGATGCGACTGCCAATGGAACAAAATACTGCCGTGCCTGAGGAGGACAGAGTTGACAGTTCATTACGTGTTGCTCCTTGAAACCCTTTTTTTTCTATAAACCCTCTGTGGGAAACGTAAGGATTCGGAGAGACATTGCTCTTACAGATGTGCTTCCTATAGCAGCAGTGAAAATATTAACGTAGGAGTTGCACAGTGCTGATATGGACACCTTAATACTCTGGATAGCAACAGAGGATTGCCAGGTCTTCCACCTGCACTTTCTCTTAAGAGGGAGAAGGTGCTGTTGGTTCTGATCTTCTAATTTCTCCCTGTTGGGCTGTGTTTAAGTGCTTAAAAAAAAAAAAAAAAAAAAAAAAAAGAAAAAGTTACTTTGCTTCCACTGGTTTTGGCCTCTCTCTGCTGAGACCCCAAGATATGTAATGACTTCATTGCTATCTGATGCTATAATTTCCTGCCAGGACAGTTCTGTTGTTGGAGCATCTGTTGCAATTACTTTCAGGTTGCTGAAAAGGATGACTGGCTTTACAGTAATTCCTGTGCTGGTAGTGCACATTTGCTTTTTTTTTCTTTCCTCATTTTTTTTTAATCCTAATGTCTTTATCAAAGACTGCACCTCCCAAAGAGATATATAATGCTAATTAAAAAAAAAAAGTCTTTAGTCAGTCAGTTTCGCTGTAGATTTCCCAGCACTCATGATGCTGTAATGTCTGGGTAGTCAGCAGTCAAGGGTGAGTTTAAATCCTTGCCAGCTTTCCTCTGACATGAACCATAGTGGAAATATATTAACTTCTTGTAGCAGGGCTTCCCAGGTTTACAGGTTTTGTACCTAATACTTTTGCTTTCTGGAATGTATTGACATTCAGTTAAACACTTTTCTGTGAAGGTGGATGATCGTGTGAGTTGCCTTTGGTTTGGCAACTACAAGTTAGCAAAACTTACAGGATTTTTGTAGTAGCTTAGGTTTGATTGCATCCAGGTATACTGTTGAGTGTCCTCTGACTTGTGTTGTGGTAGGAAGCAGATGTCACAAAAGTAGTATTACTCCTCAGTTGCATCAGCTTGTTTTCCTTGCTCCTGGGACAATGCAGCTTTTGTATCAGAAGTTCAGAGGTGCTGGTACTCTGCAGCATTGTAAATAAAAATAACAGTATGGACTTCAGTGCTTCAGAAGAAACTAGACGTTGTCAGATTTCAAATCGATCAATGTTTCAGGGGAATTTGTCTATGTAATTGTTGCAAGGTTATATAAAAATGCATTCTATCTTGAAAAAGCATTAGTATTTTACCTCTGTCTTCTAGGTGGATTCATTTTTTAATTAATAATAAAAAATGCAAGATGGATAGCATTAAAGCTACAAGACTTAGCAGCATTAAGAAAAAGAAGTGGAATAAACCACCAAATTCCTAGGCTTGAAAAGTTTTTTATTTCAAATAAACTGCCAAATCTAGCCACACAGGATAAAATACAGAAGGGAGGATGCACTTAGGTTTAAAATTGTGGCATTCACCTGTTAAGAAAAATGCATCCAGAAGACATCCTTCCCTTGAGTTTGAGGAAATATTTGAGGTGGCTTATTCTGAGGAAGGCTGGGCAGCACTGCCCTTACTGGTCATGCTGAGTTTCTGATGGACTGCTTGTGACCCAGAGTGGGCATTGCTTCCACAGCACTGCAGTCTGGGCAAGGAAGGGCACCAGCAAAGCTGTGTGTGCCTCTGTGACCTGGAGGGCAGTGGAGGTTCATGGAAATCCGGAATTTACGACTCTCCTTCTCTTCCATCTCTACCTCCCCCTTCCTCTTGCTCAGACTGAAGCCAGGAGTTGGGAAAAGCAGATGACTGGCTAATGACTGACTCCTCATGTCCCTGAGCAGAGATTGCCCATTTGCCAAGTGCCTCTTTCTGTATGATTGCCCAGGAAAGACCACTGAGCTTTACAAGTTCTCTTAGTCTTGAAAGACTCGGGCTTGCTGATGAGTAACAAGGGTTTTTCATCACCTTCCTATGATTTCCTCTACAAAATACTGGTTTTCAGCAGAGCAGCGCTGCAGATACCCAAGGCCATCCTCCTGCTCCAGTCCATCCCTGGCTGACCACCAGTGGAGGCTTCAGCACAAAGTGGGACTCCAGCTGCTCTGACTTCAGGGGTGGCTTTGGTCTTCTTATCGTGCATACCATCAGCTCTCAGACTCAGTGGTTGGACTGTGTCCTCCCAAATGAAGGGAATTTGATCTGCCACAGGGACCTTTCCTCAGTTGCCCTCTTTGCTGACAGGAGCACAAGGCTAGCAGCATTTCAGAAGGCTTTGCACGTCGCAGTCTGGGTCTGCAGAGAGCAGAGTGGCGTGGTGAGTGCAGCGCTGCCTCAGTCCTGAGCTCCATGTGGCCTGTGCTGATGCTACAAACCTGCAAAAGTCTCATGTCATGGACCATCTGCTTAACAAGAAATTGTGTCCTTGGTTAACCTGAGCTTAATGAGGGGGAGAAATGGATGGGCTGTGCTATTAGACAGGAGGAAATAATTGGGAAGGGGAAGGAGAGACAAGGGCTGTGGCAAATGTCTATAGTTTACCTTAGTGTCCTTGGGCCTCACATGCTTTGGAGAAGTCAAGGGTAGAAAAAGAGCATAAAAACAACAAAAAGAATGTTGTTTCCCGGTTTTGTTTACTTTTCTTGAACTTAGGTTTTTGTCACTTCTGTGTCTGTACTTTCAGTCTATCCCTGGACCTGGAATGCTCGTTACAAGCAGGTGTTCAAAGGACATTTAGTATATAAATCTGCTTCTCTGCTGATGCCATGAAAAAGGACAGAACTGAACCAGATGCCAGGGATCCTCCATTGTTACCTTCAATTTGCTTAGAGCAGGAAAATTCTTTGAAAACCTCACCTGATGCCACACAGGGCCATGGCAGCAGCTGCCGTCACTCTGCACTGTAGCATTGGCTGCCTCTGGTATGTGCATTTCTGTTTTATGGTTTCCATTACTGCTAACACCAGTGGGGCTGAGCAAGCACGGTGTCAGCAAAGAAGAGGTGCCCTGAGTGTGCTATAATTTCACTAGTAGTGTGGTGCAAGGCATGGTCTCCGTGTAAGGTTTCCTTTGCACCTGACTTAGAGGGGAACAGCAGCAAGTTCAGCTTCTTGGTTTCTGTTTGCAGCTCACTTGTCTTTGCTAGGATGTTTTGCCTCGTCTGTGGCAGGTTTTCCACTGCCTGCAGCTTATCTAGGCTGATAGTGGGTAACTTCAGAAAGCACAGCCACTGCTGGGTGAGGTGGCTGGGCTGCGTGGCGTGGAGCAGGCAGCATGTGCACTCCTGTGGGTGGGAAGGAGCCCACCATAGGTATTCCAAAACTGCAATGGGGTGGGATGGAGCCTGGTCTTGTCGAGTTTCTCTTAATTGTCTGCAGAACATAACCTGAAGAGGTAAGGGCTGATAAACATTGGGGTGCTGCTTCCTTCTGCTTTCGAAGTTGACCTAATACGTCTCATGCAGAGTGCTGTGAATCTCCCTTGTCATGTTCTAGTTGTAGTTTTTCAGTGGTAAAACCATATGAGGAATTCAATATTTTCATATGTGTATCTGGTCCATTGCTTTAGAATAGGAGGAAATGCTGATTTAAAAATACTTCTTGATTTACATTATGTTTGAGTAGGAGTAGGCTCTCTAAAGATTTCTTGTTTCAACAGGCAGAAAACCATAGAAATTCCTTTAAAGTATGCAGTTTCTGAATGTTGGCAATCCCATGAAGTCTGAGCATAGTATTTGTGCTTAGACCAGTAGGGGCTACATCGGTGCTTGTAACTTTTTGTATCCCAATAATGACCTGTGTTTAGCAGGCTTCTGGGGATGGATTCTCTGCAAGCTTCTCTCTTCACATTAGGTGACACTGATCAACTTTTTTTTCCTGAGGAAGGGTGAGCAAAGCTTTGGTGGGCTTGAAGAACTAAGTCAAACTTAGATAATAGCAAGGAAATGTGTTGTGCTGTAACTAGTTGAAATTTCAGCTGCACTGTAGGACTTGATTTTGCTTTCAGGACTGAGTATGTCTAGCAAAATAATGCCTTCATATGATTAAATGCACAGCCATGAGGGAATTAAGATTTAAATCTTGGCAGAAGATGCAAAGCTAATGTCTAGATTTATGGTTTTCAAGCACACAGGAAAAAAAATTAGATGCATTCTGAATCCTGAAGCATGGAAGTATGATGCTCAGTAAAATTAATGTTAAATGCTGTTCAGATTTTACAGTCAATTGGAGTGTATTGCAAAGAATTGCAGCCACAGTTTGGTGTACAGTAAACTTTTTTTTTAATCCTTAAAAGAGAGAGAACATGAGCATGACTGGTGTTACTTTTGCAGTATTTAAAGGACATTTCAGCTTGTAGCAGTAAAAATAGCATCACTCACACAGGTGACAGCTGGAGGAAATACTAATTATGTTTCAGTATTCTTTTTTCCAAATATGCTGATAAAATCTAGGTAAGTTCACGTGTTGTTATTTTGAGTAGCAACCATACCAGGTTTTTTAAGTCATTTTAGAGAACCAGGTATTTGTTATGCCACTTGGCTGGGGTCTGTGCTGTGCCTGGTGGGTAGGATTGTATTTACAGATATATGTGTATGCAAGTTTTGATGTAAATTGCAACACTTTTGATAACTATCAAAGATGAATAATTAGTACTGCCTTAACCATTTAGACAAAAGCAAAAGGCAAATATGTTTTTGAGAATTCTCTTGGTATTTTCTGAAAATTGGTGATGTTAGAAGAAAAGTAGGTGTAATTTGCAAAATTGAGAAGATCACCATATATATTTTTAAGTGTCTTACTATTCAGGTTGCCAGGATTAAGGTTTGCTCTGCTATGTGGATCACCTTTAGAACAAAGTCCACTAACAGATCTTTTCCACTGGTGTCTTGAGGAAATAAGCTCTGATTGCAACTGAAGTGTGTGGTGAAAATCGCAATAGATGGAAGATCCTTGTTGCCAATGAGGAAATCTGGGGTCTGTTAAGGCTGGAGAACTGCTGAAGCTCAGTGATCTTACTGTGCTGTAAGAACAGTCCGATGATATGGTAACACTTAATTTTCACAGCTCGTGTTTGCAGGCTTCTTCCAGAGAACACTTCCAGCTTGGTGGGGGCAGAGATGCTTTCAATAGTTCTGGCTGCTCCTAGGAGTCGCCTGGGAAATCAGAGTTCCTTGGGTGGATATCCATGCTAGAATAACAACTGGGTGAAACAGCATGCCCTGGTTGGCACAGCACCTGAAGGCTTTCCCTGGCAGCTTGCCTGGTGTCAGTTTGCCACCTGTTCCCAGCAGAGCACTGGAAGCCAGGTCCAGTGGATGGTGGGTGGTGCATTACCAGGCAGTCTCAGTGGGGCAATCAGTGCTCTCTGTTCAAGGGGTTTAATGCACTCAGAACACCTTTATACATAGCTGCTAGGCACTTGACAAATATCACACAGTTCTTGTGACAGTTTCCACAATATCTGTATAGACAGAAGTTAATGCTTCCCATGAAGGTTTTGCTGTCTTCTGCAATAATTTTTGTTTGCTCCATCACACTTAGAGCAAGGTGGTGATCAGGGTTAAAATTCAGTGTTGATCCCTTGTTGGCAAGTGAAAAACCATCCAGCTGAGGAGTGAATTTGCACTTTCAGAAGTGGAATTCAACTTTCTTCTGGTCCCCAAGTGAGCAATGAGGAAACAAATGTCCCATTGTAAAATTAATCTGAATTAACTGACCTCTTACTTAAAGGAGACAGAGATTTAAAGGGGACTGATCTTGTCCCTTGTTAAAACACTACCAAGAAACTGATGATGTTTTCAGCAACTCTTGGTTTAAAGTTAAAATTTGTGGTTCAACATTTCAGCTTGAGATTTCTCAGTAACAGCTCAGTGGCCGTTCCAGGAATGGTAAGTGCAGGGTGTTGGCATACCTTCTGGTCCTTAGAAAGCTGTCTGCTCTATATGTATGGCTGCAGTGTGCCAAGCACATAACTTGCTGTTTGAAGAATTTCACTCCAGTGAATACTAGGAGTACACAAGAGAATGTGGTGTGGAGACTCAATGCTTCTTTCAATGCAGTAGAAATTGTCTTGAGAGTAAGGAAGTGTCACTTTGCTCCTTTGAGGTACTATTTCACTGCCATCAGCTGAGTCCCCAGCAAATGTTTGAAGCTTCTGTATGAGGTAATTTTGGTCCTAGAGAATGCTCAAGTCAGACCATCTTAGCTGTAGACAGTCCTAGAACTGTCTGATTACTCAGATAGGAAAGGAACCAAGCCTCAAGGTGCAAAGTTGCAAACCACAAAGATGCAATGGGGAAATGCTGATGGGAAATGATCCCAGTTGCTGAAAGGTGTGGCCCAAGGACAAGAGCTAGATGCTATCACAATATCAAATAAGGCTCTGCCTTATTTGCATCGTGCACAGTGTTGGCTGAGAATCCCTGATGCCTACACATAATAAAAACAGCACCTCTTGGGATTCAAGTGTAATAAATACACTCTGAATCCAAATAGAAATGGTATTGCCATCTTGTGACTATGCCCTGAAAACCTATTGGTTGTTTGTTGTTGTTTGTACAGTTATACTTTTGCTTAAGAGTTCTACTATAACTGTAAAATTACGTGGGTATAAATGTGTTCTCAAGGAGAGAAGCTCAGGTGTATGTGCTGTCGAGGAGAACTCTTTTAGTGCTGAAATGTGGGCCTGTGTTCTGTGAAAAGGCATCAGAAAATGTGAAAACTAAGGGGACCCAGTTGCTAGACTGTTAAACAGATATCCATCTGGGCACCAAAATACATTGATGAGCAGCTAGTCTTCAACAGCTTGGATAAGACTTGCTGGTGGAGCAGCGTGTGAAACTTGGCTTCAGAATTTTGCAGTTTTAGCACTTTGTGTCTAGTTCCTGGAGAAAGGGAGGGAGAGGGGACTTTGTTTACACTCTTGAGAAAGATGTGCGGTGTCCATTATTCCAGACTGTTTCAAACAATAGGATACCAGAGTCTGCTCCATCCTGCCTAGAAGAGATAGTATCATCCCTTTCCTGGATTTCTGTGCTTGGGAAGCCTGCTATCTCAGGAGTTGATGCCTGCTCTTAGCAGAGGAAGATGCTTAGCCAGAGACAGGTTGGAGTTACTGGAGGCAGCTGCCTTTGCTGGAGTGCAAACCCCTTGAGCTATTGGTGTGTACATGTGCTTGTTTAAATCACTGCTCAGAGCAACCCAGACAGTCTGAGAAATGTTAATGCTGGTGGAACTGTGCTGTCAGCTGGACAGTGGTGTCTGCAAGGAAAGCTGGTCACTGGCTTTGAAAAGGTGAGATGTCAGACATCAGCCTTGAAAGCTGTATTCCAGAGTCTGTATGGGTCTGCAGTGCAGTTTGTGCAGTTGGCAGAGATGCCACCAACATCTTTAAAGTACTTACAGGTATAACATTGTGTGTAGACTGTGTTCTGTTGTAGCATGAAAGAATATGGGGATCATGCCCTTTGAATTTTTCTCCTGACATGGAAATTAATGATTTCTATATCCATGGGTGAAACAAGGTGTCTTTCATTGGAATTCAAAATCTGACATTTCATTGTGACTCTGCAATAATTACATGCTAGTCACTGGTCCTGAGCCATTGCTATGAAGACCCATTAGTTTAGAAGCTTCCTTGGAACAAGGGAAAGAGCACAGAGGGCGATTTCTGAGATATGTAATTATTTAGTTTGTGAAACAAAGTGTGAATGGAATTAATTGTTTGAGGGCCTGGATGTGTGGTGAGTGATTCTGGTTGCTGAAATAGCAGTACTTGATTGTGGGTTGGACATTTTTGAATCCTTATATCAGCTAGAATTAACTTCCAAAGGTTGGAATGATTTGTTGTATGGAGTAAAATGTTTTGTGGGTATAGTGTAGTTGCTGAACAACTTATCTTGACCCCATATAGTGTAGATGAGCCCTCTCCCCTACTTATTTGGGAAATATGAGAACAAGCACAGGTGTTTTTCCCAAGAAAAGCCTAAATCAGGCAGTCTTTGTGACTTCACAAAAGAACTACTATCTGAAGTCAATTGCATTTAAAAATAGAAGGTAGAGATCATTATTGGGAGCCTGGGATGAGGTAACTTGGTGTAGCCTCCAGATCACTGTTGTGGCTTCATTCCTAAAACAGTGAAAAGCACAGCTAGGTGTTTCCTCCAAACTGGGCTGTTGTCCTTGTTTCTTCATCTCCACTACAGAAATTTGCAGTAAATAGCTAGGAAAACTCAAATACTGAGTGAGGTTCGTAGGGAGTAAGTAGTTCTCCTGCATGCACTACAGACCAAACTTCATCTGAAAACATTACAGCCCCTTCGTATTAGAAGGACTATGTCAATCATGTAGAAGTTAATTACTGTCTTTCCCAGTATTTCATTAACACTTTGTGCCTCTTTAGCACTCTTTTTCAGCTAACCTACTGGCATAATGCACCTTGATACAATCACTACTGGAACAGTCTACATCTCTAATAATGCCCTTTTTTGGTCTGTCTTATTCACTCCTGTAATGTATTTTTTAATACTTTTGGGTGACCTAGTCTGTGGGGCTCAATAAATGGAATTGAAGAGGAAAAACCAGGCTTTTATTGCCTACGGGATGTCTTTAGAGAGAAAAACTGTATTCAAACCTGTTGCATGGATTAGTAGTGTCTGGTATGTTATTTTCCAAGTTTTGAATAATCCTAAATAGTCAAAGAAACTTAAAACCACTATTCCTTTTTAATTGCCACTTAGTTTCATATGAAAACATCCTTTAAAGCTTGGTTTTAGCTTGAAATAGCTTCCTTAAAAGCTATTGCTTTGTTTTGAGTAGCTCAGTGAAAGAACGGGATTTGTTTAGGAACAGAGAGCTCTGACACATTACTGTTGTTTTAAAACAATTTTGTTGTTTAGGTACTGATTTGACACCTGGAAGTCCCCATTTAGCCTTGTTTTTTAATTGTGTTTAAGTGTACTTTACTAAGATTGGCAGCATAGCTGATGGAGGCACTCCTTGTTTTGAAATAAGCTAAATTTACCCATCTTTGAATGCAGCTTTTGTGACTTATGCTCTCTTAAATGAGCTTGGTCTCACTGTGGTTGGTTCTTCCTTGTATTTTATTTTAGGAGCAAAAGACTGCTCTTCATTTCCTCACGTTATTCCCTAAGCAGCAGTTCCCAAGAGCTTCTTGGTTGAGCAGTTGGGTTGGAAACCTTGTAATCAAAGTGGTGGCTTAATGTGACAACTTCAGCCTCACCTGTAGTAACAGCATAAGGTGTATCTCCACTGAAGCACAAATGCCAGCTGGTTCATCTGGGGAAATTCCTGGGGGAAGTTCCCCGTCAGAAATGTCTCAGGCTCGTGTTACATGGTGGAGGTTGCCCATGGTGGGATGCTTTCAGCATTCATTGGTGCTCAGTGCTGCTGGATGAAGCCCAGAGCTTCAGTTGCAGCACAGGTTTCTGTTAACAGCATTGTGGTTTCCTTGCATTGTGGTTTCTTTAACACTATTCCCTGAAATACAGTGAAGCCCCTGCAGGTGGCATAAACAGATCTCTGCTGTTATCCCACAGCTTCTTGCTCATGCTCCCGTGAGGTTTTGGTGCTTTTTAGTTAAAATGCAGAGGTATCTGTAAGCTGCTAACCTGTGTTTCTTGGTTCCTGGGCTGGGTGCTAAACCAAGTTCAGAATAAGCTGGGTTTCCTTCACTAGTGGTGCTGTGACAGTGAAAATTTGTAGCAGAGGGTTCTCAAGTTTGCAAAATGAAATAAAATTCATTAGAAGACCTCTGATTTTCCATTGCTCACAGTGCTGGCATGTCTCAGTAGAGGCTGATCTGGGTGGTGGCTGCCAGAACTTTGCAGGACTGTTGCCAGGCTCTCCTCCTCAAAGCAGGGTACCTGCAGCCCTGGTTCCAGGAGAAGGCAGGGCACTGGATGTAGATCTCAATGAGACCTCTTCAAGGTAAGAAGGTATAGCATGGCTCCTTCTGTGTAGCTTTGGAGGAAACTAAGGTGGATTTTGGTTGTCAGTTACTTCCCCTCTAGCTCCCTTCACAGTGTTACAGATGAGGAAAGGTGTGCAGAGAACAAATGACTGAAAGAGCTGATTGTGTTTTAACTGCCTTTTCAGCCAGTGCTGGAAAACCAAATAACTTTCCAAAGTATGTTTTGGCAGGTCATGCAGAATATCTGAGGGCAGAAGTATCAATTCATTGCAAAAAGGCCTGTTTTTGCTTTTTAATCTGCTGGAGACACTTGAGTCCTTCAGTGAAGCACGTAAGAAATAATCCCTGATGGTAACTGGTCACTTTGGTTTGAAAACAGGAACAGCTTTGTGGCCCCAAAGGGATTGTGCCTTGCTCTTCCTATCAAAGTGCATAAATAGTGGGGAAGTCATTCCTGTTCTCTGAGACAACTCCAGTAAAACTATCAAACAATGTTCCTGGAAGTGCAGCCCAGAAGAGGGCATCTCTGGTGTTATGAGGATGCTTCATTGCTCTTCATTTACTACCACTGATGCTGATATTTTGTCCAAATTGCCAATACCTTTTCTGTTTTTAAATACAGTGCTGAGAGGTGTTAGATGAAACTTCATGCTTCAGCTGTTCAGAGATCCTGTGTTGTTTCATGTGTTCTGTCTTTGTTCCTCCCATTTTCTTGTGGAGTTGCAGTGACTGCCAGACATGTTTTCATGTTTATTTTGTTAGTGTTTTCCTTCTAGTGAATGTGAAAACAGCTCTTGATAAGAAGTACTATCTCCCCCCCTGCTAAGTGAAGAATGTGGATTCTTGCACTTACCTTCATTTCTGGTAGCAGTGTCCTGGTAGCTGCACGAGTCTGTTTACGTGACCTTTCTGTTAAGAGCCTCAAGGTTACCATCACCTGCTGTTCCCTCATTTCACACTTGTGCAGCTGTATAAAGTGTATGAGACTTCTGGCATTGGTTTTGAGAGCCATGGAACCTCTTCTTCTGTCATAAAAGACCTCCTGTGCTGCCTCTTGGAGTCTGTGCTATTGGCTGTACTATGGGGTTATTGCTTTTGTTTCCAGGCAGAAGGGAAGTATCAAAGTTTTGAAAAACTGTAATTAAATTGTAGCAATAAGAGGTAAAAAATAAGTGCTGTTCTCGACAGCTTTCAAAGTGTTCCAGGCAATTCATGTGTCAGTTTACTGTCCCTGTGTGACATCAAGTTGTAACTGCCCAGAGCCATCTCTCAGGGTTGGACAATATGTGGCTCTTCAGTGTGTGGAGCTGTAGCTCTGACAGCTGTTTCAAATTTGCCTTCAGCTTTATCTGTGCATCAGGCATCAATAGCATTAAACCTGCAGAAGCAGTAGTTAGTAGATTACCATAATACTGGTTTGGAGTTATAATTTTGCCAGTGTCACAAAGATCTGGTGCCATGAAAAGATTACCACACTTCATTAAAAATTCTGCCAAATGGAACAAAGTTAGGGAAATGATTGTTTGTTACTCTTATATTCAAGTAACAGGCATCACTGTCGTTGAATGTTCCAGTCAAGGCTGTGACCACCAGATTAGCCTTAGGTAACTTCTTCTGTGGATGCTTTCACCAAGTTATTTTAATTCAGTATGGATGTCCTTGTGTTGCCATATCCTGTTGCTAGGGATGGAAACCTGCTTTATGTTTTGGGTTGCATCCTTTTCAGGATCACTGCTATCCTGCTCAAATGTAAAGGGGTTACTTGTTTACCTTTTCTTTTTTGGAGATGTTAATGAATTTACATGTGAACTGTATTGTATTTGTATAAACTTTCTAGCTCACTCTTGAAGTAATTTCCTGTCAAGCAAGTAGATTGTGCTGGAAACTCACCCCATTCAGGTGACTGGAGGATGGAATACTTTTCCAGCAGGGTCTCCATCTCTGTTGAATGCCAATTGAAAATGCAGAATGCTAGTGCAAAACCAGTCCCAGCCCTGTAAGCAAGTTGACTGGTATCAATGTGGTTTCTCAAATGCAGAAGTAGAAAATGCACTTCTGATAATTTGACTAAACAGACAAATGTAATGAGTAGTGACAAAATATCCAAGTACACTCTTAATGCATTCCAAACCTCTAAAGGAATGAAATTATAAGTTTATATGTGCCTTCTCAAAGTAGTATGGCTGTCAGTGATGTTTTAAACCAGGCTTTTAAAAGAACAGCCTAAAATCTCCAGTAGCAACACTTTTGCCATTCTGAATGTAGACTTAGAGCAGAGAGAAATGCTATTGCTAGCAAAATGTGGTCAACTTTCTCTCTTTCAATGAAATCTGCATAAGCATGTGGTCTGAACAAGGGAAACAATGCTCTTTTCCTGGCAGATGATAAATTGTTTGCCATGAATCACTGTCTAAATGAGATGGCGTGAAAAGAAAATGAGAAATCTAATATGTTTTCTATAATTCCGGTTATTCATTGATTAAATTAAATGATCCATCTGTACCTAAATATAATTATAGTCAAGTCATCAGTGGAGGAGGAGAAAGCTGAGCTGTCAGATGGAGTTAACAGTGTTTTTCTGAATATGCAACTTGCCTTGTGCATCTGCCCCATGTAGTAAAAGCTGCTTGAGGAAGGAGGGGATCATGTAGATGCTGCTCTTGCAATTCTCAGCTTGTGTCTGCTATGTAAATGGCAATATGT